>NC_081423.1:63945363-64292807 GCF_949786415.1 Peromyscus eremicus
TTTTACTAGGTGAGATGCTGCAAAGTACTCAGCACTGTGTGAGTTGCTAGGCTCCCGTTCTGAGCATGTGGGCCACAGCTCATCCTCTCCTCCAAAAGGCTCAGGTCCAAGCTCAGGAAGCCCATTCCCACCTCTGCGCCAGAGCGCCGACTTCCAAACTCCAGTCTGACTTTGAGTTCACCCCTCTCACATTTGGCATGTAAGTGCATCATTTTCTTTGTTTCACTCTGTTAACATCTTTTTTGTGTCATTTTACTTGTTATTTTTTGTGTGCTTCAGATAGGAGGAATCATATCCTATGCTGGCTCAGTCTACAAATGACCAAAAGGCATGTAAGTATAATATGTACTCTTTTTATGAGCTGAGGTCTTGTTATGTTGTTAAGGGTGGTCTTGAACTCCTGAGAGTTCGAGCAATCCTCCTGCCTCAGCCTCCAAAATCAAGACTAGAGGATGATCAAACAGGGTAGAAATACTTTAGTATTTAGTGTTCATTACTTTTCTGGGCCCTATAAAGTACCTTAGGTTTCTAAGCTTAAAAAAAAACCAAAAACTCATCAACTGTGTGAATTTCTGAGTAAAAAAAAAAAAAATTAAATAACTTTTGACATTGGAACCAGGACCCCCTCCAAATACCTGATATCATAATACAGGTGTCTTTTGATCGCCTCTTCATAGCCTTGTAAGCAGCGTCAGCAATAGCAAAAAGATGAGGAGGTCTCTCATACAGCTCACGACCTTTATACTGCTCAACTGTGTCCCTTCCATAGATGTTCAGCACCTTGTAGGGGTTCACAGAAACGACCACTTCTCCAATGAATGTGTAGATGCGTCCTTTCTCAAATCTGCACAGAAGCAAGAACAAAAGGTAGGTGGGGTGGGTTCTTTCCTCTTAATTTATTATAAAATAGGCTTAAATGTTCCAGAAACTGTTTCTGATCTGATAATTCATCAGTTCTCAGTTTACTTTTAAAGACCACATTACAGCTGGGTATAGTGGCTAGTGTCTGTAGTCCCATTTCCTAAGAGGCTGAGGCAGAAGGATTGCTGTGATTTTAAAGCCAGCGAGTTCCAGGACAGCTTAGGCTACAGAGTGAGACTCTGTCTTAAAAATAAACATACAAACAAAAACCCAAAGACTATGTTTGAGTCAGGCAGCTCTCTTAAGCCTGAGGCAGGAGGATTGCTGTGAGTTGGAGGCCAGCCTGAGCTATGTAGTGAAGCTCAAAACAAAACAAACAAAAAACAAAACCCAAAACAAAAAACGAAAACAAACCAACTAATAGTAGAGACCATAGCTGATGTGGTACCCTTTGGATGTCACTAGTGAAAAAGACCAAGGATTTAAAATTCAGGCAAGGAGAACTTAACACTTAGAAGGCTGTGGATTTCCTGTTTCCATACAGAAGGTCAAGCAAGAAGAGGAAAAAGTTGGAGAAACCCTCACAGCTCTAGCAGGATAAGAAATAGAAGCTAAATCAGGTCTTCGATTTTACTTCACTGGATTTTCAATTACAAAGAGGCCTGTTCACATTTATTTCATCTCCCTCTAGAAGTCTCACTAAATTGTCAGTAAAGAAATAAACACAGTAAAATCCATAACAGAGAATGGTAGAGGAGACACTTTTGGTCTAAATCAAATTGTTTTTTGGAGTGACTGCCTAGAATCCTGTGGTGTAGATACAGCACAATTTATTCAGTGACCTTCCTTCCCTCCTGCTACTATGAGAAACACTACAGAAAACACCCTGGACACACAGCTTACAAATCAGTGAGAAGGACTCTCAGGGAAGTTTCTATATTTTTAAGGTATATGTAATATGATCCAATTTTTGTATGGGATCATATTTAAGTATGTTTATCTATTCATACATTTGACAAGTAAGTATATGCATGCATGGCAAGGTATTATACAGCACATGGCGTGTTTATCCTCATATACAGACAGTGGGGTGATAGGGATGGGTGAATGAGGAGGCAGGTCAGAAGAAGCCATGGGAACAAAGTAAAATTAGCAAAAGCTCCATGACTGAAATTGTAAATAGGGATGATAAACCTGCACAAAAATTTAATATAAAAACATAGAAACCCCACACATTCTATTTGCACAGTAACCCATACCTCTAAGTGTGTACAAACCAGAGCTTAACTGTTTATGCTCAAGTGATTGTTATCAAATCACTCTATCTGCTGAAAGGCACAGGCAAATACAGCCATCTTTCAACATCCATTGGAGATTGGGTCTAGGAGCCCTCACAAATAACAAAATCTGTGGATGCTTAAGTACCTTGTATAAAATGTCCTAGATCTGTGTAAAGCCTAGGTATATCATTCTCCATAATCTGTAGGCTATAATAACTCTTCATACAAGTTATATGCTATCTAAATAGCCCTTACATTTTTAATCTGCAGTTGGCTGGTTGTAAGGATACCACATCTGTGAATATGGAGGGAAGATTGTGTCTCACTTTCAAGAGTTGAATGAAGAAGGCTCACACAGGCAAAATGCTGGCCCATGGGTAGTTTGTCTCTAAGAACCCCGCTGTTTATAGCCAATGGACAAGGAGAAATAAGCATTAGGGCCTGAACAGCAAGTTTTTAAAACTTCCTTCCTTTAAGATGGAAGTTGTCAGCTATAATTAAGAGTGGAAACAAATAAGTACCAAGATTTTTATCAAGTAGTTGGCATGTATTTAAATAAGAGTTATCAACCAGTGAGGTTTCCTGTGCATTCTTCTATTGTGGTTTTCCCACTGACAGCAAAAGCACTGACTTTCGGGTCCTTCACATCTAGGCCTGAGAGTTCACATTACTAACTTAACAGCGGGGAGACCTTGTGAAAACTATACCCTCCTGGTGCTCCAGCCTCTCCAGCTGTTCAGTGGTAATAATTATACCCCTCTAGCACCCCAAATAAGTGCTTTCCCATTTTTTTCAAAAAACAGCAATTAATTTTATACTTCTATTATGCTATGCCTGAAAGTGATATTTGTTTGTATGTTTTAAGACAGGGTCTCTGGCAGCCCAGGCTGGCCTTGAACTATGTAGCCAAGGTTGGCCTTCCATTCCTTATACTCCTGCCTCTACCCAAAGTAGTACTGGGATTGCAGGTGAGCATAGATTCTTTACCAAGTGTTTTTATTTTTATTAATACTGCCCCTACTCAATAGCCTCCATAGATGAGGAATAGACTAAATGATCACAATGTCATTCCTTGTTAATCGACTGCAAGTCACCAACAAGTTTTCTATCTATACAACTTACATTTAAAGACCCACGAATGTGAAGCTGGGGAGATGGGCTCAGTGGTTAAGATTGTGTATGGTTCTCACAAAGGACCAGAGTTCAGTTTCCAGACTCATGACAAGTGGCTCACAAGTGACTATACCTCTCAATCCAAGGACTTCAATATCCTCCCCTTTGGTCTCCAAGAGCAAGTACATAAACCCTCCCCACAAGAATATATATTTAAAAAACCCACAAAGAAATAAAAAGTAGGATTCAGCACTCGGGTCTCTCTGGTTAGATCTGTAAATATGTAAGACATGCTCAGAAGGCATGACCAAGGAACTGAGAAAGACGGGGTTGTTTAGTTTTCAAAACTGCCCAAATAGAAAAAAAATGAAAAGGAGCAACAGGCTGTTAAGGAAAAAGTTACCTCATGAGCTTGATACTCTGACTCAGAGGCATAAGCAATAGTGTATGTGACAGTGTGTTATCTCATCCTCACTGTATTTAATAATGCACTTTCTCACTGAATAGTTCTTACGGCCACAAATGGAATAGTCTCTGAAATTCTGTATTAGTTCAAAATAAATATTTTGTTTAATTAAATCGCTAAGCATCATATCTTCAGGATATAATTAAAATAAGTGCACAGTAGCAGATGTGGGGGCTTATACCAACAACTCCAGCACTTGGGAGGCAGAAGCAGGAGATCAAGAGATCAAGGGCAGCCTGGGTTACCTTGTTTCAAAAAGGTATAAAATGTAGAAATCATTTCTTTATAAACCATGCTATTTATAATCATAATATTTATTCTATCTGTTGACTTGAAGACTGTTTCAGAGGCTCAACATAATAGGATATTAAATAAATGCTTCAGCAATTTGCAAAAATGATAGAAAGTTACTTTTGAAATTGTAAGCTGGTTATCAAATGACTCTAAACTTGGTTAGATTTCAAAATAACCACTAGATGGTGCCATTACACACTCTAACATCAACTTGCCATTTCAGATGCCTGAAATGGTGCCTCGAACAGAAAAGTAATGTAGTTAGGCCCTTTCAGGACTTCCCTGGGGAGGATCTGCAGTAATTACACTAGAAGACACCCTGCTCCAAAAGAATAATGAAAGCATTCCTATGATCTTTGTGTGTAAACCTGTTATGACAAAGTGTCTACTTTGTAGACTACAAGGAAGGGGTTGAACCCTGGAAATTAAAAGAGGAAAAATAAAAACAAAGTACTGTAAATAAATCATAACAACAGAGTATAACAGGAAAGAGAATAAAACCATGACTATAGTAGCAAAGATTATCACATACACACACACACACACACACACACACACACACACAAAAAGAAAACCCAAAAAAACCCCAAAACAAACAAACAAACAAACCTTCCAATGAGGAATCCTAAAGTCACAGACAAACTCTATTCCCAAGCACACAAGGTCTGGTCCTCTTGACTTGACTCCTAACAACCAATACCACTTCTGTTCATGAGCGCTTCTCCCATCATCTATCTAGGTCTTTGCCTTCATGTTTTTTTCCCCGAGTTTCACTACCTGGAATCCCTTCATCCTGGTCCCCTTCCTGCCCCACACTCAGCAGACTCCCCCTCATTCTTCAAAAGTCTGAGAACCAGTTTCTCTGTGGAGTCCTACTTGATACTCAATCTCCAACACCAGTATTATGATTTTCACTCACATTTTCCCCCTCAGAACTCTCCCAATCATTAAAATAGCTTAATAAGACAGGGCATGGTGGCACACACCTTTAATCCCAGCTGAGGCTGAGACAGGAAGACTGTTGGAGTCTGAGGCCATCCTGGATTATATATCAATAATACACACACACACACACACACACACACACACACACACACACACACACGTACGTCTTAAATTAAATTAAAATTAGCTGGACAAGGCACACCCCTGTAATCTCAGGTCTTGGAAAGAGAAGGCAGGACGACCAGGAGTCTCTGGTCATAGTGAGCTTGAGGACAGCCTGGGTTACATGAAATTGTATCTCAAAAGTTAAAACCAACCATTCAAAAATAGCTTAAATAGTTCTTTAAAATGTAAATAAAAATATTTATTGAAACGACTAGATATTTTCATTCATTTCTTTTTTTTTTTTTTTTTTTTTTTTTTTTTGGTTTTTCGAGACAGGGTTTCTCTGTGTAGCTTTGCACCTTTCCTGGAACTCACTTGGTAGCCCAGGCTGGCCTCGAACTCACAGAGATCTGCCTGGCTCTGCCTCCCGAGTGCTGGGATTAAAGGCGTGCGCCACCACCGCCCGGCTTCATTCATTTCTAAATGAAACAAAAGCTCTAAAACATTTTTAACTAATGTGTGGCAACAGAGAAGATATAAAGACAATACTGTTGGAAGACACATGTACAATATCCACGAGCTCTGAAATATTTTGTTGTTGTTACAAGTATTCTAGCCCATTCACTCACATCACTTGAATATAGGGCCATCTGCAGCAGTCAGTCAAGATGCAGCAGCCCCTTCAGACCAGTCACAGCAGAGCATGTCTACAGCCTACACACAAGGTGTGCACAGGCATGTGTGTGCAGGCAGAGGGGAAGGTGGCAAGAATGCCACGTTACTATATTCACAGAGCACAGATGATGTGACATGATAGTCTCTGGAAACCTGGGGGAGTAAGTTTAAATTTGATGTGTCTGGACACCAAGAATGAGCAACAAGTTTTATAGTCAAAGAGAACAATAAGATGCTTAATGAAGGGTGTGAAAATAGAAATTATAGATAGAGAAATTTCAATTATTTTAAGGGGAAACTGAACTGAATATGAAAACTTACCAAATACAAGGGATAAATTTTTTTTTAATTATTTACACTGAGTACAAGACAAAAAAGGAGTAACTGCAGACACTGCTCTCTAATGTACTTCAAAGCACATGAACTATGAACTCTAGCAACAAGGGAGCTTTCCAGTGATCACATCTCCTACCAAGATCTCCTGCCCCTGGCTGCTCTGACTTAGGTGACTGCTGAGTGTTCAGTATCCTGATTGACTTGACTAAGTACAACCGAGGCATGGCCAGTTAGCCTCTGTCCATCTCCAGGAGCACCTGCTGCAGAGCTGGCATCTACTTGCTGTCTTTTTCCCAGCAGGGAATTTACCCACTCTAAGTGAACTCTGCCTCTGGACACTGGTGGCATTATTTAGAGCTGGATTGTTCAGTTGTTAGATTTCATTTTCTATGAGCTGTTTCCCCACTTTTTATGTGTAAACAATAAACTGTTCATTTGAAAATGAAAAAAAAAACAATAACTGTTAGAAAAATAGATAGCAGCTTTGGAAAACAAACAAATGAAAAAAAATTACAAGGCATTAATGTGGGGAATTGAACTGTGTTCCCCAAACAATATATTAGGAAGTCCTAACTGTCCTGTAATAAGATCATATTTGGAAACAGGGCTTCTGCAGATGTAATCAAGATGAGCTCATTAGGGTGGACTTTAAAGAAGGGGAAATGTCACTCACATGTGGACACAGGGCCATGTGAGGTAGCACAGGTCAAGGAAACAAATACCATCTACCTCTACCATCTATCTACCTGCACCGAAGCTAGAAGAGCCTAGAAAGGGTTGTCAGAGAGAGCTTGGTTCTGCTCATACCTTGATTATGGACTTTTTGTCTTAGGACTGTGGACAATAAATTCCATAGAAACCCTAGAGACAGAGCTTTATCATAATAAATTCCATGAAAATCTGTCTCAGCTTCCTAACAAAAAGAAATTCAAATCAAATCAGTAGGATTCACCTTCTCTCCTACGATCAAGTGACTTGGCAGTGAATGGTGTTAAGAACTTGAAGTCCCAGGCATTGCCTATCTCTATCACAGGTACTGTCATGATGTGACTACTGTCACTCCTTCTGATCTACTTTCCACATATCACCAAATGTGTCCTGAAAACACACAGCTACTAGAAATGCCTGGTCTTCAAACATTTCAGCAGGAAGCCACAATCTTGCCAATGTAACATCCAGACAGCGGTCCATGTCACACCAGCACTCCATCACTGTATGGTCTGGCCTCGAACACACAATTCTTTCTCCATCTCAAAACTCACACCTGTTTGTTTCCCTCATGGTGGTTCTGACAAATAGTTTTTAGGGGAACAGAGGCTATAACTGCCCTGTTTACTGTTTTACCTTCGGCATGTAATATAGTCTGTATTACCAAGGAAAGGTTAGATATTTAGTGAATAAAACCAATAATGAATGGCTGAATCTCTAGCACATCTCTTTCTTTCAGGAATTGTTTTGTACCCTGCTTACAGACAAAATTCAGGTTATCAGGTATGATATGAACAGCCTCAAATCATCTAACATCATTTTCCCCTATTTATATGGTTAATTCTAGCTTTTGTTGTCTGTTAGCTTCTAAGTGTCAAAAGTGAAGGGGAGGTGTAATGATAAAGTGGCAGAAAAGGCCAAGGTGAGTTGCTAAGAGATCATGCCATGCAACAGATCTAATGTAGGTTTATTGGGGGAGGGAGGAGAGAGCAGAAGGATGCCTTGGAGTGGGAACATGAGAGAGAGCTAGAGAGACTGGGAAACAGAGAGAATGAAAAAGACAGAGAGAAGAAATAAGACAGAGAGAATCTGGGGTGGCCGGGGCCTTTAAGGGTGGCCCCGTCCATACACAAGTCTACACAACTCGTAGCAGTGCGTGATGACAAAAGCTGTGCCTACATCTGCCTCTGCAGGTTGGTGGGCATGCCAAATTTATAACAGGAGGGATAAAATACAACAAAGTGTCATCTAATACTTAAAAGATGGGCCATATATTCATGTCCCCACAGAAAATAATCGGTTCCTCTCTTTATGTGAGGAACTTCAAAGCCAGGAAAAATAAAAAAGGTACCTACTCCAACTCAAATCTGAGACACTATTTTCAATGCTGGAGAACACGGCTTCAAAATACGTGGGGCTGAGTAAGCACTTAGGGGCTTGTCCCTGAATGAGACTAATTCTCTCTCTCAGCAGTCATTAGTTGCCTGTAGTTCTTTGTCTAGTGGTGGAACTCTGTGAAATCTCCCTCCGCCCTTTCTCCATTAGCATGTCTACTGATATTGGCATTGTTTAGGTCTTGTTCAGGCAGCCATTTCTAGTCTCACAGCAGACTTTCTGGTCTTCTGGCTCTTATAATCTTCCAGGATGGTCCCTGATCCTTAGGTACAAGAGTTGCCCTGAAATGGTATACACACAAACAACAAAATAGACTCAGCAGATTGTATTTATATATTTGTGCATCCATCCATCTCTCTCTCTCTCTCTCTCTCTCTCTCTCTCTCTCTCTCTCTCTCTCTCAATAATAAAGAAAAAGAGGCTATTAATTTGAGATGGAGATGGGGGCAGGGGAGGGATTCTAGAGAGACACATGGGAGGGGTTGAAGGGAGGAAAGGGAAAGGGGGAAAATGTTATAATTGTATTTTAATTAAAATATATTAAATAAGAAAGAAAAGTAAAAAATAAAGATACAGTTAGAATACCAGTTGGGTGGCAATAGCCTATAGGGCTGGGGTAGGATTCTCCAGAAGGCTGTATACTTCTTAAATCAGAGCCCATTATAAGGTACTCTTCCTCTTATAACCAGGATTCACAGATCCAGGAATTGAGGAATGAAAATAAAAATGGTTCCACTCACTGTCACCCCTAGTGGCTCACTAGGAACACTTTTGCTTCCTGTTTCTACAAGCTTGTGTTTGGCAGGCCTAGAAGTTTTGGTTCCAGAGTGAAGAATGCTTCTGTCAGGAGGCACAACAAATACCCCATTGAATTGGAAGTCAAGACTTCTCCTGATTTTGGGCTCCTGATGGCTTTGAATCAACTGGCTAAGAAAGGAGTAACAACAAGAGGTGGAGGTGTTGACTGATCCAGACTAACAAAGGGAAACTGGACTGTCAGAAATGCAGAAGATCTTTTAGCACACCTTGTTACCAAGTCCTGTGACTAAAGTCAATAAGAAACTACAACAACCCAATCCAGGCAGGTGATAAATAGCCCAGACCCTTCAGGAATGAAAGTAAATGTCACTCCTCCAGATAACGAGCCAAGACTCACTGAAATGCTTGATGAGAGCAGAGGAAATACAGAATGGGTAGAAGAATGTAGTTATAAATACCAGCTTAAGATCATGTGATTGGCAACAGAAATAAGGGTTATAATGGACATGACTTTTTTTGTCCTTTCTGTTAAGAATATTGTTGTTCACATATTAAATAGAAATTTGTGGCCTTCTTTTTTCTATTTATCATTGTAAATAGAATGTTTTATTATATAACACCGATTGAGATCATATTAGAGGTTAAGTGTTGGTAAACCTATATCATGATATTTAAACTAAGGGACATTACAAGATTAAACATTCCTAAAAGGACTTTGCTACCAAAGCTCTTAGGAGCCCAGAAGAATGCAGTTCAAGTCTTAGACACCAGCCACTGCTGGAACTGCAAGTTTGAATGTTGTCCTTGCTGGGTTTGATTTTGCTTTGGTGTGACTGTTCATTGCTATGGCCTTGTCTTTTCCCTTTTGGAACAAGAATCTCTACTTGGTACCATAATATATTGAATGGATCTAACTTGGTTTTGCTATTTATATGTGCTTACAGTTAAGAGACTTGCAACTTTTAAAGCATTGGGATTTTTAAAAGTTTGGGGGGGGGATTTTAAAAGTGGATTATATTTGATATTATGAAATAAACATGAGACATAGGGGGAAAACAAGTAGGTTTGAACTGGAATTGGAGGAATCATGGACTATGGAGTAGAGAAAGGAGAGAGGAAGTAACAGTATGCATGTGCATTTCCTAACTGTATACTCAAGATGCCAAGAAGGAATAACACCCGGATGTAGGTGTGCAAATACCATTCTTACCTGATAGGATCCAAGACTCCATGGAAATGAACTGAAATCTTCACAGACTAAAAGAACCACAAGATGAATCTAGAGTATCTTGTGGAACCAGAAAGTAGAGAAGTGCTCAAAGAACGGCAGATTGAATGGGCCCCCTGGAACCACCTAAGAAACTGGCATAAAAAGAAGTGATGCCAGTGACAGATTTTAATTCATGGGACACAGTAAACACCCAGCATGATGCAACTAAAGACAAGCATGAGAAGGAGTTTCTCCTGCAGGACAGTGTCAAGGCATACAAGTAGAAGGGGTGACGTTAGAACATTATCAGTAGATGCTGAAACCAGCAGTTACAATCTAAGGGACAGTATATTTACATAGCCTCAGAGTACTTCCCCACAAACCAATTCTTAATTTCAAAGGGAAAAATGATAACTTTACAGCACAGGGAGTTCATGAACACTAAAGCCAAGTTATTAAAATTAGAACCACCAATTCTAGAGCAAACTGATACATGCTTGTGACGGTTAACTTCACTATCGACTTGTGACTGGGCCACAAGGTGCCCAAAGGCTTAACTAAAAGGGTATTTTAGAGAGGTCTACACGGGCATTTCTAGGTGAAATTAACCTTCTAATTAGTGGATTGCTTAAAGAATTTTCCCTCCCCAGCCTATTAAAGATCTGAAGAGAATAAAACATGATGCAAAACAACAAAACCACAGTTTATTCTCTTGTCTGTATCCGAGCTGGAGCACCAAATTTCCTGCCTTTGGGTTTAGACTGGACTTGATCCCATCAGCTCTCTTGGTCCTCGGGCCTTTAGACTCCAGCTGAAAACTGTGCCACTGTCTTTCCTAGGTCTCCTGTCTGTCAGCTGCAGAGAGCAGACTTCTCAGCCTCTATAAATGCATAAGTGAACAGATACCTAACAGTAAATCTCTCTCTCAATCTCAATTTCTATCATATTTATCTTTCATGTCTGATTAGATCTCTTTTACCAGAGAACCTAAGTTAATACAGATTTGGGAAACAAGAGCAATTCTGGAGGAAATTTAAAATGTGAGAGTTTTCTGAACTGCTGTGAAGTTTCTAGAATAGGTCCTTTGATCTGATTGAGGGCTCTGCTTCATACGGTAAAGACGGAGTTCATAGTCTATTGGGAAGATGAGATATGCAAAACAAAACCATTGCATACTCTTTGTCAGCCATTTATAAGAAGCAGGCAACTGGGAATCTCTGTGTATAGCACCCCTGAACATTTTTAGAAATCCACAAAATGTGACATTCGTGGGTGGATCTTAATGTTGCTGGGCAAGGTACTGAGAGAAAAGGGCGAGCTTAGGGATCCCAGTTGGACTAAAGGGCAGCACACATGGCTTGAAGGAGACACAGAGCAGCCCCAAGACTGAGAACCCAGAGGCCAGCAGGGCCTCCTGCTAGGACACAGGGAGGAAGGCACAGCAGCACGTATGGCAGCCCCAGTCCAGAACCTGAACCTCAGCCAGAGCAGTGAAGGCTGGAACTAGAAGACAGTCTACAAACATAACTGCACAGGGCCTGCTCGAGAAAACAAAGCACGGCTGAGTAGCATATTCCAGATTGTAGGGTGTTAAGGAGATGTGACAAGTAAATGCGTGGCACACTTCTAGTTTGAATCAAGAGTAAGGGGAAAATTGCTTTGGATATTACTGGAACAACTGATAAAATATGAACATCAGCTAAGAGTTAGACACTGAATTGTGACAAAATTACATTTCCTGATTTTGATCACTGCACTGTGGTGAAGAGAACATTCTTGTTTTTAGGAAACATGCCTTGAATTATTCAGTGGATCATAATGTCTCCAATAGACTCTCCAAAAGTAAAAATAGTTATATGCATACATAAAAACATAAAAAGAGAAGCTCAGAAACAGAGCAAAATAAAAAAAAAACTGGTGAAGGATAAAAGGTATTTTTTTATACTATGTTTTTCATAAATCTGAAATTAAAGGATGAAATTAAAAGTCAAAATCTCAAGGCTCTTTACACAGTAAGTTTAAGTATCAGTTAGTGTATTAGCTGTGACAAGGTGATATAAACTAATAAAAGACTCAAATGATATAAAAGATAGACAATGAAAGTATTTCTCTTTTCCCTCTTGGAGGTAATCACTGCTGCAGCTTTCCTGTGAAATCTTCTGGAATAGTGTATGTATACACAAATGTGCATATGTAGGTCTTAATTTATTATTAGTGTGCGTATAGATGTATGATATGTGTGGGTGCATGTATGCCACAGCACACATGCCATCGGTTCTCTCCTGCTACCTTTGCATAGGTTCTGGGAATTGAACTCAGGGGTCAGGCTCAGCAGCAGGCTGCAAGTGCTTTTATCTGTTGAGCTAACTCACCACCTGGTAATACTTTTTGCTGTTTTTTTTTTAAATTAACATAAACACATTTTTTTCCTAACTAAAATATTTATCTTGGCAAAAGTCTCATATAAGAAGATAGATAAAAGTTTCATGTTTAAAGGACTGCACAGTATTGAGTTCATACCACTGACATTCACATTGTTAACCAATACTCGTTACTGCGGGCAAAGCAAGTGTAAACATGGTATTTACTTTCCTTTGGGCATATATGCTTGTGTACCTGTAAACACACTTCCGTGGTGAAAGTGCTGGTTTAGAGACCACTTGCAGGAGCTAGAAAGATGGCTTGCTGTTCTTACAAGGGATCTGGGGTCAGTTCCCAGCACCCACATGTTGGCTCACAACTGTTTTTAACTCCAGTTCCAGGGGATCCTATGCCTTCATTTGACCTCCATGGGCACTAGACATGCACATAGTACACATACATACATGTAGGCAAAATGTTCATACAATATAAAACAAAATAAATATATCTAAAATTTTTTAAAGGCTACATGCATTTTATAATTTTGATTTATTGCCAAATTCTTCTCCAATGAGATACTATGGTTTATAATTGTATTTCCAATGTGTGACAGTTTCTGGCTCTGGGTGCTGACTTTTTAACTACTGATCCTGGACTGTGTAGAAAGGAGAGCCTATACTGCAAAGTCCACAAGACTTTGACCCCTTGGTTTGCCTGCTCACGCACTGCTCACTGGGGCGCCTGCCAACTCAGTGAGGGTCAGTCCACCTTCCCAGTGTTTGGATGAGCACTTCTCCCAAAGGCAAAAGCATCTTTTTCTGCTTCCTCTGTCAAAGTCATGGTTTCCATGCAATGGAATCACTTAGTTTATCCACTTTGGAGGACTATGGGCAAGGACTATGTGTTGGAAAGAGAAGGGATTTTCAAGTCACACAGTCCTGGGGCCTCAGGCTTGAATCCAAATTACTGACTGTATGTATTTATATACATATTTGAGTAGTCAGTAAGTGCCCAGGAGCCTGGCACTCAAGCCAGAGCTTAAGTTGAGAGGAAACTGAGAACTACATTATACTGTTCCATGCTTTATATAAATTGACAGTGCCACATAGTAAGCACAATAATTGAGTTTAAAAATTAACTATTTTTAAAACTATTTTTTTGTTTTTACTCTCCTCTCCACAATCCTTAATCATGTGGTTTCAGAAATATTTGAGGCAATGACAGAGATAGAAAGAATGCCACAGTTTAGAGGAGGAGACCTAGCCCAGCTTTAAAAGTCGGAGTTCAAAGACATTCCCAATGATCATGCTGCCTGACATTTGCGTTATTTGTAATACAGTTGCTATACAGGCAGTTCCAGGCACTTCTTGATTTCAATTGTCTTAAAACCACTTTGAACTGAATGTTTATTTTTATCTTCTATTGACACAGAAGCCTGCAATTCACAACATGTATGAGAACTCTGGCTAAGCGTAGTGCACTTGTGTAGCAAACGGATGCTCCTGGGCCATCGATAGCACAGGGAAGTGGCACTGACACAAATGCTCTCTGTATGTAGCCGCCAGTTAGCACTAACTAGATCAGTGATTGTGTTACCACATCTCTGTGCCTTGTATTTTTCATCTGAAAATTAGGGCAGTAATGGTACTGTTAGTCAGGTCTCTATTGCTGTAACAAATGTAGTGATGGTTTATAAATATAGATAAAGGGTTACTTTGGCTTTAGACTTTGGAGCTTTCAGACTGGGTAGCTCTTACTGCTTCAAGCCCTTGGTAAGAAGCACACAATGGTGGGAATGTGTGGCAGAGCAAAACCTCTCATCTCAAGGACCAGGAAGCAAAAAATGGTAAGGATAGAGTTGAGAGTTCCATAATCTCAAAGGCATAATAACCTAATTTATGAATCAATAATCTAAAGATCACCCATTATATCCCAGCTTTTAAAGTTTCTACCACCTTCCAATAAGGGAAGGACCCTAGTTTTAATACAAGGGTCTTTGGGGGACATTTTACAACCAAACTAGCTGGGCATGGTAGTTAGTGCATTACCTGTAATCCCAGCACACAGGAGGCTGAAGCAGAAAGATCAAAAGTTTGAGATCAGCATGGGCTACACATAGCAAGTACAAGGCTAGTCCTGCTGGCTATAGGAGACCCATTCCTAAAAAGCAATACGCCATCCAAACTAGAGCATATAACCACCTCACAAGATTGTTACAATAAGTGAGATGCTCCACACGAAGTCCTCAACACACTATTGGTGCAAACTAAGAGCATAATTACACTAAGCACGATTTTTATCAGCAGCATTCCTGTAAGTCTTTTAAATATTCTTATTGCTGTCTTTGCATTCATTTGTATTCATGTGTTTGTTCATCCAGTTACTATTGGTCAGCACTCATGTTTCAAGGTTTCTGAGCCATGAGTAAAAAACAGCTGACCAGTTTTGCCTTACTGCAAGTAAGAAGGAGAAGAGGCAACCAAATGTGTACTGCACTGGTGGAGGAAGGGACCAAGTTCCTGAAGAATCCAGAGCAGAACAGGTGATGACCATATCCTGGAAGAGAGAACAGGGGAGGATTCTGGGAAAGGAGAGACTGACATATATGAGGTCTTGAAGCCATCTGAGGGCTCTGGAGCAGAAGTCTGTGGTGGATCATATCTGCTTTGGTACAAGAGACTGAGTACCTGCTGACTGACCATTAGGGGGCTACTGTAATAGTCTCAGGAACGGAAGGACCTTCAGAAAGATAGAGAGATGAGCAGGATTTCAGATAGAAGAACTGCTCAAACAGGATAATTTACTGATTACAAGAGAAAAGGAGGTAGAGGTGTTAGGGCTACTCACATGAGCAACTGAGCAGACCAGAGTGCTGCTTATTTATGGACAGACAGCAGAAGAAAAAACAAATTTTAAGAGGTGGCTATGGGGCTGGGGCGGTGACTTAGTAGCAAAGTGTTTTTTGGAAAAGCATGAAGACCTGAATTAGGATCCTCAGCATCCACATAAAAGCAGAGTGTGGTGGTAGCTGCATGTAATCCCAGAACATGGGGCAGAGGTTTCACTGGCCAGCTGGCCAGCCAGCCCAGGCAATTAGTGAAAACTGTCTTACAAAACAAGGTAGACCTGACTAAAAGTTCAGAGAATAAGCAAGTGTGGAATGCTCCACCTTAAGCCAGACGTCCATATTCCCATCACCTAGGACTCAGAGAAAACTGAGAAGAGGGGAAAGAAGAAGCGCAGAGGCTGGTGAGCAGTGTCTTCTGGACATGACACAAGAACTCACTGCAGCTGCAGTCACCCACACAAGACCTGTACAAAATCAGGCTTTTCAACACCTTTTCATGGAACAGGGAATAGCCCATGAGGCTCTACCCCTAACTGACTAGTGACAGTTAATGGTGGCTGGAGAACGGGTGTCACTTTCTTTAGTGGTGTAGTCACTGAAAAGTTGCCCACACTCCAGTGAAAAACCTCTCATTCATGCTCATGCAACCCTAATTTAACTCTGTGGGTCACATGCACACAAAAGACATGAAGGTGTATATGTGTGTGTGGTACTTGAGGGGAAGAAAGGTTTCATCAGGGGAGAATGAGACGAGGTAACAGGTTGAAAGAAACTGAAATTCATTACATGCATGTATGAAACTGTCAACGAATAAAAACTGACAACAAGAAGGCCATCCTCAGTGCTGGCTGGCTGTCATTTACATTGAGACTTCTGCTTTGGGGCTGTGGAGGTAAGCCTCAGGTGAAGGAGGGAGGTTAGGCTGAAGCACACACACTGCTCTTGTGCTGGGAGTGTCCATGGGATACACGGACGTCACAGTGCTTACTGAATGCCAATGCAACTCCTTTGATGCCAGCCACCCCTGGGAAATCAGAATGTCAGGTAATACCCCCAGGTGAATATTAATAGCTGCTCCTTGGGGGCCTCTGCATAATGGCTGGGCATTTGGGAACAAAGTTTTGTGAGTTAGGAGAAGGGAGCTAAATTTATAGAAGACTAAAGAATATATAAAAGACAAAAGGCATCACCATTACCACTCTGCAAAGAGTTTTCATCTTTAAATGATATTTGAGATAGATTATATAGCTTTGCTCGTATGTCAGAACCTTTCCTTGGTGCCAGGGAGAGCCAGATAGGTTGTTCTGACTTTTCCTGGTACACTGCACTGGGGCCAAGGCAGTTTTCACAAAGGTTTCACCTGCCACCCAGATCCTCATTCCCACTGAGCTACACCCATGCACAGCCCTATCAATTTTTCTTCTCACTCTTGGCAGTATGGTCTATAGGTTTTATCCTGACTAGCTCCAAGACCTGGAGCCACCGAGAGATTTATTATTACATTCTCTACATATTAAATGGGCAGCCTGTACTCAGACTACCAAAATCAACACAAAGACAAATATGATTTGGACCTTTAGTACTCTGCTTTACCAGCTGGTCCATCTCCACTTGTGAAAATAACCAAGAGTTATCTATACTCAGGAACAGCAGCCATCAGGAAGCAAACTAAGAGAGTAAGAATGTGGTGGCAAAGAAAAGAGTCAAACTAAAAACAGATCAAATACACCAGGAAATGGAAAAGAACAAATAAATTTTCCTACTTTCCCCCTTAGCTCTTCTAGCAGATATCAATTTTATTTTATTTTTTTTATTGTTAGATAAAATTGAGAAAGGAATTTATGTAGGTGGATCAGCTGCCAACTGAAGACAAACACTATGTAACATTTGTTTTTTGTCCAAGTGGCACTGCACAGGAGCTTCCTGGGCTGGAGGCAAGCTCAACCTTGCTCATCTAGGCCATGACCAGTTTCTTTAAATGCCTATTAACATGCTATTACACAAAGGAACAGTTAAGACTACTTATAAATAGCATTAGTTTCAAATCTTTACTTAAACAAGTCCCACCAGCCTCTGTGAATAATAATTGAAACTAGATGATGACTGAATAGCTAAAAGTTTTAGCATCCTTACTTTTAAATTTCAGAAAATAGTCTGTTTTAAGTTTTTGCTTATATAATTCCTCTAAGTTTAAAAACAAGGGTTTGGCCAGTGTATCTGGCACAGCCAGGCTGAGAATTCAGCTGGCTCACTGCTTGTGTGGTGGGGTCAGAGTAAGGATTCTATCAGTGCACTGAGGTGTCCAGCAGGGCCAGGGTCTATGTTGTGGTCTGTTTGTATGCATGGTAGGAAAATTAGTTACAAATAGGAGGATTGAGTAAAGAATATGTTGAGGATAATGGAAGCTAGGTTTGTCTATACTGCAGAAGGAAGTTATAGATATGAAGAGGAAAGGATTCATATGAGACGAATAAAATGTGGGATACTGATATGAACTCATGTTTACTGTAGACAAAGAAACATCTCATGATATTCAGAGGACCTCCAAAGACACTGTGGATGTCCAAATTCAAAGATGCTCATTTCCCTTATATAAAACTGTGTATGTATATATAACCAATGTGTATCTTTCCATATACCTTAGATCATCTCTATATTACTTATAAAACCTAATATAATGCCTACATACCACTTCATTACATAGATTCAGTATGATACACTGTAAATTCAAGTTTTGCTTTTTGGAGCTTTCTGAACCATCTTATTTTTCAAATATTTCCTATCTGCAGTTGGTCAAATCTGTGGATGTCAAACCCACAGACACAGGAGCTGACCTTGCATGAATGCACCCTGCCCATTCTTCAGCTCTGTTTGCTAAGGAGCCTAAGGGTAGTGATGTGCAAGGAACAATCACACCTGCCACCCAGATCCTCATTCCCACTGAGCTACACCCATGCACAGCCCTATCAATTTTTCTTCTCACTCTTGGCAGTATGGTCTATAGGTTTTATCCTGACTAGCCTTCAAGGACACACACACAACCATTGGTTACAAGGGACATAAATGAGAGTGAACTTGCAACACTGATCACCACACATGAACAACCGGATTATGTCCTGCGGACAGTGTGGTCACTTGTTAAGATATCTAACATGCCAGTGCCTTTGCCTCAGCCCATATGGATTCTGCTAATAAGGCCCTTCTTTGTGTACTTCCAGTGCCTTATTAGAACAGCATACTAATAAATGAAGGCAGATACAAATGGTTTCAGTTGTTAATTCATACAAACAAAAAAAATGTTTTTGCTGAGCAATGCAAATTTATCCTTTCAGTACTGGGGGTCAAAATTTCAAAACCAAGGTGCCAGCAGTGCCTGCATTCCACATTGGGGCTTCAGAAGAAAATCCATTCCTGCCTTTCCTAACTCCTAAAGGCTGCCTGCATTCCTAGGGTTGTGGTCCCTTCCTCCATGCTCTGCTATGTCCTCTGCTTTTCCTGATTGTCCCTAAATTTTATTCTTAGTATAAGCTATAGGAAAATATGTTTTTTTCCTGAGGAAGAACATGATAATCAAGTAGTTTGGCATTAAGTTTTTCCTATCTTCAAATTCTGTTTAAAATATAAAAAGATCACTTCAAGAAGAAAAAATTTTCTCATTGTTGCAAATCTGTGTTGGGAGTTAGCTCTGGGTTTTAAAAACAACTTTCACATTTACGAAATCTCAAACTTAAAACTTGTTAAGTAAAACATTAAGAAATAAACTCCCAAGTATTTTTCACTCAGATGATCCCATCCATTGTGTTTTTATAAACATTATTTTCATATATTTATGTACACATCCATCTAAGTACATATAAGTACACATAAAATTATAATATTATCAAAATCTATTGCTAAGATCAAGCAATTGATTTCAACCATAGAATTTATATATCATTATATTCTTCAAATGATACATAGTTCACGTAATAAAAGATAAAAGATATTGCAAAACCCAAATGTTTTGTATTGTCTTGCTTTTCAATTGTTGAGTATATCACATGATTACATGCCAATCTAATAATCAAGCAGAAACACCAAGAAGAGTTAGAGATCTAAAGAAGAAACCAGAGAGCCAGATAAGTAAGTGACAGACAGGAAGTATGCCAGGTGGGGAATGGTGGAGAGCTGGACCAGTGTGTTCCCTGTAGAAAGGAAGCAGCAGGTTTACTGGCAGATGGCTCCCATTCTAAAAATGTAGATGAGGTGTGTCAGAACTTCTGATTTTTCAAGAGAAGCTGCAAACAGCTTTTGGATTTTTTTAAAGGGATATTATTCTGTCTGAAATTGAAACTAAAGTTTAAAGAATATAAAACTGGCTTGAGGAAAAAAAAGAAAAAGAAACAACAGCTTGCATAAAACTCATCACATCGGCAGCTAACAGGTGTAATAACAGTTCCCATTTAATTTGTGGCTGTGACTCATCAGAGTTCTAACGTAAATAGGTGATACACAGTGTGCAAAACAATGAGAAAATGACCCTGCCCCAAGGATCCTGGAGTCAATTCTCTTGCAAGGGAAGTGATGCAACTCCAACTACACTCTGCTGGCAGGGATTGAGTCCACATTACAAAACAACATCTGCAAAACAGAACTCTTAAAGGAACCTTCCAGAGTATTCCCACTTAGAAAGAATCTGCTTCAAAGTAATTACTAAGAAGCTTGTGATGATTCAAAAGAACAAAGACTTTGGTTCTGACTTTTTTAAAGATAAGAACACAAATGAGGAGCTGGAGAGCTGGCTCTGCAGTTAAGAGCGCTTTGCGCTTTTGCAGAGGACCTGAGTTCAGTTCTCAGTACCCACAACCTTCTACAAATCCAGTTCCAGGGGATCTGATATCCTCTTCTGGACTCTGAAGGTTCCTGCACTCTCATGTGCACATACTCACCCCAACCCAACCCAGAGACACATAATAAAGATGAAAATAAATCTTAAAAAAGACGACGAAGAAATTCCCTTTGCATTCAAAGGCTGACTGTAAGATTTATGTAGGAATACCAGCATTTATACATTGCATACTAACTACTATGACTGTTGTTTAGTTTATAAAAAAAAATACAATTGATTCAATTTCTATTTTTAAACATTTTATACTGTAGCACTTTAAAGTCTTTTCCACAAGGCTTTTCTAGGTTCTGCTAGCCTTAAGTCACTTCTCTCCTCCCACTGGGCTTTCAGGACAATTACTGCCTCTAACTTCTCTGCCAATTTATTTCTGTTGTCTCAGGGAACTCTTCCATTGCTCTTTTAAGCTAGTAAGTATTTCTACATGTTTATAGTATGTTCTACATTCATTCTTAAAATAAATATTAATTAAAATGATGTTGTTTGGTCTGTGTTATGAAAAGACAAAGTTTATAGAATTTTAGGCAATTTGACATTATGATGATAGCCAAAAGTGAGATTTAGTGGTTTTACATTGTTCAACAAGGTACAGATTAGTGTGGATTCTCTCAAACACATGCTGAGGTTGCATGAGGAAGTAGTGTGGACCCAGCAGTTAGCTATGGACAGTAGCACCAGGTTAGAAAGAATGATATTTAAGAACACTGTAGTAACTCTGGCTCAAAAACATATATAGATCAGACAAAACATAAGCATTCTATTCATAATTTGTTGCTTGTTATGTTTATAGTCACTTCATTAATCAGGCATTTCTGCAATTTAGTATAGTATTTTTAGCTAAATTAGATATCTTGTACTGAATGTATACCCCTAAATTCAAATATCAAAACACAATGTGCAGTGCAAAGACATTACACCTTGGGAGGTCAGTAGGTTATGAGTATTCCATGGGGAACAGGAAAAGAGCCCTGAGGAAGTGAGGCCTATGTGAGGGGACAGGCCTTTGTGGGATACAGAGCCTGTGAGAGTCTTGATCCTTACTACCCCCAGAATCCTGCAGGGTAAATTTTAATTGTTTATAAAATATCCAGTTTAGTTGGGTGGTGGTGGTGCACACCTTTAATCCCAGCACTTGGGAGAAAGAGGCAGGTAGATCTCTGTGAGTTCGAGGCCAGCCTGGTCTACAGAGGGGGATCCAGGACAGGCACCAAAATGACACAGAGAAACTCTGTCTCGAAACAAATAAACAAACAAAGATAAACAAAGCAACAACAACAACAACAAAACTCAACCAATTTAGGGTATTATGTTATAGTATCCCCCAAAAATAAAGATATTAAGGAAGTAAAATGTATTATTTATTTTTAATCCTAATATCATCTTAACCATCCTAGAGTCTTCTGTCCAAGGAAAACAGACCTGTTTTGAATGTGTGGTCACAATGAAGTAAATTATCATGATGGAAGCAGGTCTAAAGAAATGATGACCAAGTATAAGTTATAATTTCCTCCTATGTTGGATCTGTTTTTAGAACCAAAACTGACAACAAAGATGGTCAACTGAGGAAGCAATTAAAAAAATCAAAATCAGACAGTACTGCCACAGAAAACAAAGATTCCCCAAACAAAGATGGTTCTTAATGACTAACCTTAAAAAAGCAGACACGCATAAGGCAGCTTAACAACCACGGCCATAGCTTGCAAGGACACTAGGCTTGGAATGGGGCTGGTAGCACTAGCCAAGGACACGTTCCTAGAAGAGTTGCTACAAGGGTCTGTGTCCTTTGCAGGCATCTCAGAAACTGGCTCTTATGGACGCAGGAGCTCAAACCACATTCCTGAGGACTTCATGTTCATTACAAAGCCATACAAAATGCCAGGAATAAAACTATAGGGCATTTCTTTAGTATGCGTGAGAGCCTAGGTTCAAACACCTAGCTTTCCCTCACCCCCAATGGTACCTTCTGGAGTTTAATGAGAGGTACAAATTCATGATTAATAGGTTTTCTGTACCCCAATAATAGGTTTCTCTGACGACACAGTAAGCCAGATCAAGCCAAATTAAAAAAGGGAAAGACCAGGTTTATTTTGGGCAAAGCAACTCCCAGGTGAGTCCTTCAGGCCCCAGAGATTGAGGTGGAAGAAGGGGCAGGACAAAAATCACATGGCCGAACTAAAGCAGGGCGCTTATGTACCCTGTAGTCTAGGGGTGATGATGTGACTGCCACAAGCTGGGTTTGTGCCCAAGTATAGTATGCTTTAGGGGAGGAGCTACCATAGCCACCAAGAATGCAGGACTGGCCTTTTTGGAGCCTTCTCTTCGTTGGAGATTCTCTGAGAGGGTGGGGTTTGGAGAGGCAGGAGTAGGGCTTTCGAATGGGTGAGCTTGAAGTTCCAATGAACCATGATTATAAATTAATTTTATTTCACCATACCTACAGTGCCATGCTATTTTCTATAATTTAAGTTCAAATGTATTCTTTTATACATTTAGGGCATTTACTATTTTATACATTTAGGGCATTTATCTGTGAAAAGTGAATCTTCATATTTTGAATGTCTAAAGAGATTAATATAGGCGTGTGCCTGTGTGTTTTGTGGCTGTGCTTGCCTCTGCACACATGTGTGGGAGCTCCAGGCAAACATCAGGAGTCTTCTCCTATTGCACTCTACCTCTTTATTATTTGTTTGCAGTGTGCACACATGCCAGTGTGCATGAGGACACCAGAGGACAACTTCCCAGAGCTGGATCTTGCCTTCCATGTGGTTGAGATGGGGACTCTTGTTTCTGCTGCTGTGCTGCATCCTTCCTGGAATTCTGGGCAATTCTCCTGTCTCCACATCTAACCTCACTGTAGTTGTGCTAGAAGTAGAGATGCATGCCACTGTGCCCCACTTTTTAAGTGGTTTCTGAGAATCTAACCAAATGTCAGGCTTGTGCAGCTAGTGCCTTTACCCACTAAGCCATTTTCCCAGCTCCCCCACTTTATTTTTGAGCCTGGAGTTCCTGCTTCAGCTAGCCTGGCTAGCCAGGAAGCCTCTGGGATCTGCCTGTCTCTGCCCACTCCACCAAATGCTGCTGCACCTAGCTTTTATATGGGTGTTGGGGTTTGAACTCAGGTTCTTACATTTGCATAGCAAGCACTTTACCTCTGAGCCATCTCTCCAGCCCCAAGAGATTAATGTATTTTAAAGCCGTTTCTCTTGGGAGCAAAGATTACATCAACTGTTACAGTATTTTCACAGTGCCAACGGCGTTTGGCTTTCCATGGCGACACTCGTCAGCTCCTTACTTGCTCACTATGAATGGATTACTTATTTCTTTGCCTGCCCTTTAGTTTCAGTGTATTCAGGAAAGGAGTGGTGCAGAGTAAATGGTGAATGGCATTTCCTATTTTGTAAAACTGTTAACAATAAGCCTTAGCTAACATGAGGGAGGATAAACATGTGTGGATTGTATAGTTCTCCCTGTATGTTACATACATACTTACATCATAGGATTATAGATTAATTTCATTTGAGGAAAATTAATAGTCACAAAACTTAGATTTATCAAAGTTATATTTACTCTCATGGAAGATTTTATAGTCAGTTCAAATCAGATGGGAAAAAGCTCCATAAAATTAATATAATTCTACTATTAGAATATTAATTAATAATGCCTTATATATCATTCCAGAAATTTCATATGCCTCTAACTTGTATACTTAGTTTTAAAAGATACATTATATAAACATATAACATGTTTCACTGTATAAACAGAAGTACATGACATCTATCATATCATTGCATGTATACGTTGTTCTTTTCAGTTACTATGCCTTAAATACTGTGGCAAAGATCACCGCATCCTCCCTCTCTTGCCTCTTGCAGTTAGGCAGGTCCATGCATCATTTCTGGCTAACGGACCACTGTGGAACACAAAGACCTGGGCCAAGGCACCAAGAAGCGGGTGTGCACATGCTTTGGTGATTAAGGAAGCTGTGTTTGAGATGCAGAGTCAGCCACAAGATTGAAGTGTACATGCTCAGTCACAGCCCAGGGAGACTCCCAGATCCATAGAAGACCACAGATAAGTGAGAAAACTGCTTTTGTTACATAAAGGCCTGCACCTTCAGAGTAGTGTGTAGCTGTAGCAATCCTGTCCATACTAGCATACTTGCATATTCCCTTTTTCCTTCACAACAGCACAGGTAACTGATGTATTGGCCCCTTCTGATGTACTTTTAGACAGTTTTGCTATTATTCCCACAAATAATGCCATTATTAATATCCTTTGACCTGCAATTTTGCTAACACATATAAATATTTCTGCATAGCAAATTCCTTGAAGTAAAATTGATAGGTCATAGAATAGAAAATTTAAAAAAAAATTAAGGTAGGTATGGTGGCACATACCTATAACTCGAAGCACTTGGAGGGATGAGGCAGGAGGATCAGGAGTTCAAGACCATGCTCAGACACACAGTAAGTTCAGATAGATAGTATGCTCATATACATAATAAGTTTGAGGGCATCTTGGGCTACATGCTATCCTGTCCCTGCAAAACACCAAATGAGAAAAAAAAATCACCAAAATTCAAAATTCAAAGTATTTGAAAGGAATTGCAGGGGGTGGGGGAGAGAGGTCTTCTTCACATCTTACTCTACAACTTCTAGTATTTATAGTTCCCCAAAACTATAACCACAAAACAATCAAGAGTATTCATTTTCAATCAATTTAAACTTTACAACTATGAGAAACCAGCCAGCATATCTTTTTCATATATAATTTTATTTAAATTTTTTTCATTTTACATACCAACCACGGTTCCCCCTCCCTCCCCCACAACATCCCTTCACCCCACCCCTATCCACTCCTTAGAGAGGGTAAGGCCCAGCCAGCATATCTTGATGTGGGGCCTCCAACGTCTACATCCCTCCTCAGTCTGACTTCAGGGTCTCCTTTAGAACTCTGTGTGTTTGTCCATCTGTTTCTCCTGCCAACTGCTTCCCACCCTTCCTTCCTTCCTTAAGTGTTTTTGTCTGTCTGGGCACTCTTCTCCACAGCTTTGTCCACAACCCATTGTCACAGGTTCCTGAGTCAGGTCACCTCTCATCCTTCCACACTTCTTAGAGCTGAATGCACCTTCCAGCTGTGTTACTCTGCCAGCTGCTTCCTGCTGATTTCTGTTGTACCCCCTACACATCAACACTCTAGCTTTGCCCTACTGTTTACTCTCGCCATTCATGTAGCCCATTCCTGTACCTTTGGGTAAAGATGACCATAAGAGAAATCTGGAACATTCAATATGTCTTTAAATAATTCTGTCTATTTATCACTGTATCTTGGGCATATTGGTGGAACTACTTTGGTTTAGAAGTTGTTTTGATAATTTAATGATTTGTAGGCCTTTTACAAAGTAGATCAACTAAATAACATAAGTTTTCAATGTTGATTTGATTCTAACCAGGATGGCTACCTGACTTACCATTACACTGACTTGGGCAACTGGTGGACCATGAGTAAAGCCAAGAGAAGTAGACTCCTGGAGAAGAGAAGGGAGAGGCCACGGCCATCAAAAAGAGGCGAAGAAACACACAGGTTAAGGGCAGACTGCAGTAGCATCAGGAGTCACGGGAGAGGGGTGAAGCAGAGCCTCTGAATGAAGGAAAACAGCCTTCCAAAAGTGACACTTCTAACCCTGTGGGGACATTCCCACTAGCATGCCCCGAAGGGCTCTTCACACGCTGCGGGTTTAAAAATCAACCAATTCCTACAGCCTAAAGTGACTCATTGCACCTAGTGTGCACACTTCTTAGTGTCCATGACTGTCTCTGTGGCCAGCTAGGACAGGAAGCCAAAGGAGGTTCTTCTTTCCTAACCCTGCCATACCCTAAGATACCAGCTGGCCTCTCATTCCTTTCCCCTCTGCTCCTGCCTCACACTCAGCCTGACTTGACTTGTGACAATCCCATTAGCTTCTCTGACTCTATTTTACTACATTATTGGATTTGTTTTCTTCCAATTATGAAATGTTTTGAACAGTGTAGCAGGCACTCTACCCATGCTCTTATCAACCTTCCTCATTTGTCTAGAGCTTTGGCTCTGTTCAGGTATCCTGCATTACCCAGCTATAGAACACTATCACCAAATTTGGAAGCATAGACATTGTCCAAGTAAGCTACAAGCTGGAATCCCAGTCCTCTTGCTAGTGATCTATTAGGAATGATCTGAGTGAAGACAAGGGGGAATTTTCTTCAGTGTTCTCAAAGGCACATATTATATACGTATACACATATGTATATACTGTGAGGTGTGAGAGGAAGACTAAAAGAGTAAGTGGAAATACTGATAACACGGCAAAGACCAAGGTCATGAGAACATGAAGCCAAGAAGCCACATCCACCAGTGTCGGATCCATCCTAACTCTGGACTTCTGGTTATAGAATCTTGACTACCAGGGAAGTAAATTTGGCTTTGAATTCTGAGTTTGAGCTTCCTGTGGGACTCTGAGGTGGAAATGAGATCAAAGGATGGGTGATAAAAGGGGAACACCAAGACAAAAACTGGTACACAAGTGATGGAGATCCACAAAAGTGGCTGCAGTCATCTAGTATGACAAGTGACTCATGTAGCTAAACACTATGCAGTGCTCACAATTTTAAGAGTTTCCACTCCCATTTCACATTTGGGAAAAATGAGAACGAGCAAGGCCTAAAACCCTTGTCCCAGTTTACCTGCACTTAATGCTTTACTTTGCATTCCCTGCACTAGTCACAGCAATGGAAAAACAAACCAAAAACAAACAAACAAACAAACAAAAAACCAGAATCACACAGAGCAGCAAAGTAGAGACAGAGCACAACCAAGAAAAGCAGCTTCAACTGGTGTCAGCCTAAAGTAAAGATTTCTCTAAGCCAGGAAGCTGGAAAGCCACTGAGAGCACTAGATCAAGGGGAGGAGCTGCCCAAGATGGCCCTAAGGAGCCTGTGTAGAAGTTTTGCATAAGGAGAATAGTATGTGCAACATATTCTGCTCTCAGGCCTCGACTTGACACTAAGTTACAAATGAGGAAAAAGAATATTTATCAAGTACTTATAAAATGTCTACCAGGTTAGGTAGAAACCTCATGTGTAGCTAGAGTTTTCCTGCCTGGCCCACAGTCAGGGCAAATCTCTCTCACCTGCTAGTCCCACAGCCACTCAGACCCGACCAAGTAAACACAGAGACTTATATTGCTTACAAACTGTATGGCCATGGCAGGCTTCTTGCTAACTGTTATTACAGCTTAAATTAATCCATTTCCATTAATCTATACCTTGCCACATGGCTCGTGGCTTACCGGCATCTTCACATGCTGTTTCTCATCATGGCGGCTGGCAGTGTCTCTCTGACTCAGCCTTCCACTTCCCAGCTTTATGCTCCTCCTTGTCCCGCCTACACTTCCTGCCTAGCCAATGGCCAATCAGTGTTTTATTTATTGACTAATTAGCAACACATTTGCCATACAGAACATCCCACAGCACTCATGTGTGTATTATGTCATTAAATCCTCATAGCAATCTTAGCTATAACTGCAATATTATTTCTTCATGAATAGTTTCATCAAGCAAATGGAACAAATGTGAAGTCATTCAAACCCATCATCCACTCCCGCAGCACATCCTTATTAGTTCAACTTTGGAAACACATCCAGCATTCAACAGCTTCTCTTGTAAATGGTCATTAGCACTACGGATTTCCCAATCCTTGCAAAGATATTCAGGCACTGTCTCGCCTTTAGTATATCTTCCAATATCACCCTGTAGATAAGTCTGTACAGGCCTGGGTTCTTACAGATCCTATTACTCATTTGTGTAACAAATATTTATAGTGTTAGGCAACGTGCCACATTAGACATAATAGTGATCAATATAATCATGGCTGTCACCATCCAGACAGCCCAGGAGAGGAGAGAAATCAGTAAAAGGAAAACAAAGAGAAAAAAGTGTGGTAACAGAGAAAATGAAAGGAGATGTCAGTTCACAAAGGAAGGGTACTATAACTAGACATCATGGCTCTGAAAAGGCAATTCCAGGGATAACATCTAAGCTGAGAAGAAAGGATGGATGGGAATTACCAAAGGGGTGGCAGGGAAGTATGGTGGGAAGAACAGAGCTCAACACAGATCACAGCAGTTCAGTGACAGGAGGATTTGAGAAAGATTACAGTGTCTTTAAAGAATAGACAGATGTCCAGTAAGGCTTGAATACAGTATGTAGAAAAGATAGTAGGGGGAAAAGGAAGGGAAGGTAGTAAGAGACAAGATAGGAGAATGGACGGGTGATGACACAGGTCTTCTAAGCTCCACTTAAAAGTGTAGGTTCAGAGTTCGGTGTGCCGATGTAAGTCAGGAATCCCAGCACTGGGGATGGCAGGGTGGTTGCCTAGCATTTGCAAGGCCCTGGAATTAATGTCTGCACTGCTAAATAAATAAGTTCTATCCCAAGAGCAAGGTCCAGACCCTGAAGGATTTTGAGGTGTGGGTCCAGCACTTTGGAAAGCTAATTCTGGCTTCAGCATGAACATATTAAGTTTGCAGCCAGTGAGACTTGTTGGGAGATGGTTGCACACATGAGACTTCACTGACACTTAGCCCTGTGTAATCAGACTAGAGCTATGTGAATTTAGGCTGAAATGTGTTCATCTGTGGCTGACAGAGTCAAGATGCTGTGGAGAGATGGGCACAAAGACTGGCTGTATTTCTGGCTTGGAGTAGGAAGAAGGTAGTAGCTTTAGGTAATAGCTTTTTTTGTTTGTTTGTTGGTAAATTTCTTGAAACGGTAACACCTCTTAGTAAAGTGATTGCCACTACCCAGGTCTGAAGTATAAATAATACTCTGGGGCTGACATTTTAAATTTACTTCTTGTTTTATTTCTCCTACATTTATAAACAACAGCAAATACTCTCTGGATTTGTAAACACAGAAATGTGAACTTATAAAATGGTGTGGGAGGAAGGAGGATAAACACAGGACCTACTTAATCAGAGTAACTATTAGTTGGCTGTTAAAAGAAGTGCCAAGTAATTTGGAATAATAAAAGCAGGACTAAGAATTAGCAGACTTGTTTAAATGAAGCCATGCTTCTTTCAAGTGGGATGCATTACAAATTAAGAATAATGAATCACTCTTAGAAAATAAATACTTTGGGATTGCTGTACAGCTTATTAAGAGTCGCCTTGGTATAATGCTAATTTCAATAACCAATTCCAAGCTTTATATTAGCTTAATATAAGAAGTTTATTCATAATCCCAAAGTATTCCAATATAAATGCTTCTGGGACAAAAGATTGGGGCTTTGCATCATACAACTATTTAGTGACCTGTCTGACAAATATTCTGCCACATCCAACACATGCCTTCCCCTAGGGTATCAATGTCTATTCAGCAGAAGGGGTCAGAGAATGGGGAAATCAGGAATAAACCATCAATCTTGTGATACATATAGCTGCAAGGGAGGTGTGTCCAGGAAGAACATGAAATACACTTTGATAATTTAGTTAGCAGACTCTTTGTACAGACAGTAAAACTCGGAGGGCAAGGTATCTGACAGAGCAGATTGCTAATAGTATTAAACATGACACCTAGCCAGAATAGAGAAGGTTGCATAGAGACAAAAGCAGAGCCCAGAAAGACAAGGTAGGATTAGACAGAGAGGCAGGAGGCTAACAATGTTCTTGACCATGGGAATAAGGCTTTAACGGTTAAGAACTAATACAGGCTTCAATGGCAAGAACTGGAAACTTTGGTATTAATAATTACTCTTGCCCTTGAACTTTGAAATCATTTAAATAATTCTTTCAGTTTCTCCATACCTGTAGGACTATTAAAACCAAATTTAAACAAAGTTTGCAACAGATTGCAATTCTTATTACGTTTGAATATTAGGTACTGTGATATGCCCACCCTAAAACTAAACCCATGTTGGTGTTTAATTGTGAGGTACTGAGAGGATGGAAACTTAGTCCGGCTATGGTGTTTAGCAGTTTTGATTAGGTCGTCATGGTAGATACCTGTGACTGAAGCCTGGTGGTTTTATAAGAGGGACTGGGCAGATGACTCAGTAAGTCAAGTCCTTGATTTGCGAGTGTGAAGAGCTGAGTTTGGATCCCCAGAACCCACATAAAGCCAGACATGCCTATAATCCCTCTACTCTACAATGAGATGGAAGGTGGAAACAGAAGAATTCTCCAAGCTCACCAGTCAGTTGGCTTGCTATATACAGGAGTGAATAAGAGACCCTGCCTCAAACAAAATGGAAGCTGAGGACTGACACCTGAGGTTGACTTCTGCCTTCTACACATGTACCATGACATACACATGTACAAGTACACACATACATACACAGAGACAATTATTCAAGGGTGCCTAGCATGTTAAAAAAAAAACCTGGGTTCAATCCCAGAACTGAAAAAGCAAGCAAACAAACAAAGCAAAACCAACCAACCAACCAAAGAGGGTAAGAAGCCAGAAGGCATATACACACCACGTTCTCTGAGCCACTTTAGGGCTCTGCCCTCAAGAAGGTCATCAACAACCTTAAACCAGAATTGTGAGCAAAATAAACCTCTCTTCTTTATAACCCAACCAAGCTGGGTACTGTGTTATTAGCAACAGAAACAGACTAAAATGCTAGGGTGTGTGTGTGTGTGTGTGTGTGTGTGTGTGTGTGTGTGAAAAATTAATGAAACTTTCCTTTCAAAACACTAAACTATGTATTTGCAGTTAGTGAATAGTGAATTCCATTGTATTTATATCAAAGTAGTCAAAAATCTAGCAATGAACACTTTCATTGCAGACATTACAGGTAATTCCTGACTATAACATCAGATAGGAGTTTAAAGTTCAAAGGCCTCATTTATTTTCATCACAAAAAATAGAATTTTCTCTTTTTCCTTCAAGTATAATATAATTGTTTTGAAGACTTTAAAAAGAAAACTCACAATTTGTTTTTCTAACTAAAGAAAAGAAAGACAACTATAAAAGAAAGACCAGACATATTTTAAAACTTTTTGGTTAGGTAAAATTGTCATAATTCATCTATATACCATAAGCCAGTAACTATGACTTAATTTTCTACTTAATGAGGGACTAAGGTATACTATGGTCAGCAAAACTCGTCTTTTATCGCTAGCTATTTCACAGTAAAAGAATACCTGTAAGTTTTTTGATACTAAAAGATCTGAGAACTGATAATTCTGCTGGGACACAGGAAAACAATGGCCACATCATTTAATGGGTCAACAAAGTGCAATCTAGAAGTCTCTCCACTACACGCAAAAGATGCATCTACATTTTATGCATTGAAACTACTATTTTACACTGAGAAAATGACTCAAGTTTAAAAACTGGTTTTGTCAGCTAAACAGAAGAGCTCACATTTCCAAGGAAAGTAATCTCAGCTATGAAAAGCTGGCAAATTGCAACTTATTTACAATTTGAAAAACTGTAAAGAATAGCCAAGTGAAAGAATTTTAGTGGTAGTGTTGCTACCCCTGTAGCTTTTCCTCTAAACAGGGTTCAAGAACTATCCTAGCAGCCAGCACTTATGCAGCGTTACCAGGTTGGGGACTGTGTTAAGTGGCTTCCATCTGTTAGCACCTGAGCCCTCACAACATACTTCTTAAAAAAACATGTCTGATTTCAAGAGGTGTAGGTACTTGCCCAAGGTCCTTCAAGTATGTGAGAGGAAGAGTGGAGACCCACCTCTCCACTTCTAGAGCCAGTGCTCTTAACTTGCCCATACCTTGCCCTGCAGAGCCTCTGCAAGCAAGAGGGAATTCTGCTAACATTCACATCTGCAGCTCCACTGTCCAGTAGACCCTGGCCCTCTTCCCAGCACCACCAAGTTGGGGCTCCACACAATGCCTCTTCATGGAAGGAGGGCTGGCTAAGTAGGTGGCCACCAGCAAGAGCAGCTCAGTGGGAAGACATCTCAGCTCAGATTACATTGCCATGGAGGAGGACAAGGAAAACCTTATCCAGTTCAAAGATCAAAATGTAAGACCTGAGCTTTTAGCCTTCTTTTTAGAACAGATGCTAAAAGAAAGACTGTGGTGATATTTTGTTTGTGATCTAACAAATAAAGCTTGCCTGAAGATCAGAGTACGGAGCTAAGCCAACCAGTTAGCCATAGAGGCCAGGAAGTGGTGGCATACACCTTTAATCCCAGCATTCGGGAGGCAGAGGCAAATAGATCTCTGCGAGTTCAAGGCCACCCTGGGCTACACAAGACTGATCCAGCCAGGCAGTGGTGGCACACACACCTTTTTTTTTTTTTTTTTTGGTTTTTCGAGACAGGGTTTCTCTGTGTAGCTTTGCGCCTTTCCTGGGACTCACTTGGTAGCCCAGGCTGGCCTCGAACTCACAGAGATCCGCCTGGCTCTGCCTCCCCAGTGCTGGGATTAAAGGCGTGCGCCACCACTGCCCAGCCGGCACACACACCTTTAATCCCAGCACTAGGGAGGTTAAGACAGGAAGTGATGCCGGGTGGTGGCGGTGGCGGCGCATGCCTTTAATCCCAGCACTGGGGAGGCAGAGGCAGGCGGATCTCTGTGAGTTCGACGCCAGCCTGGGCTACCAAGCGAATTCCAGGAAAAGGCGCAAAGCTACACAGAGAAACCCTGTCTCGAAAAACCAAAAAAAAAAAAAAAAAAAAAAAAAAAGACAGGAAGTGATATGGCTGGGTGGAGAAAAGAAATATAAATCGGGAGGAGACAGGAGCTCAGCCTCTTTCAGGCTGAGGATTTCACAGAGGTAAGAACTAGTGGCTGGCTGCTCTCCTTCTCTGATCTTTCAGCTTTCACCCTGATATCTGACTCTGGGTTTTTATTAATAAGACCAATTAGGATTCATGCTACAAAAGACAAAGGTGGTAAAATAGTGTCAGAGTCAAAAGAAGAATTTTCACATGCTGTGCAGCCAGGAAGACCTGAGATCATGTTCTGTTCCGGCATGGCTGTATCTTCAACCTTAACTGAGAGTGAGGGTAGCTTACTCACAAACATACAGTGATCACTAAATGAGACTAAGTGGGCAATACAATCCTAGAGTCCAGCTCTCTATGCTTGAGAGTAGTGAACTAGAAAAACTTTTAAATTCTTTCCAGTGAAAATCTTAGGAAGTTCTGTTTCATTTTCGGATCCATTTTTTTTTTTTTTAAAGTAACCCAAATAAAATTCTACCAGAGAAGTTGATGTCACCTCTTCCTTGATTTTTCCTTAGCCTGGACTGTTTTGTTTTGTTTTTTTAAAGGAATGCTTGGAGAATATTCAACCTACATAAAAGAAAGTCAGCAGTAGCTGAACAGCGACAGCAGCTGGTTATTCACTTCATTCTGAAAATGTTTGCCGCAATGTTGGCTAAAAGCGACCTGAAATGACACAGCAATAATTCTTCATCACACAGAAGTCAGTTTCATCTTTTTTTTGTTTGTTTGGCTGGTTGGTTGGTCGGGTTATTTTGCTTACAAAACAGGAGGCTATGCCGACTTATATTTGATGTGAAGACACACACAGGATCTCTCAGGAATCCTGGGGAGAAATTGCCAGACATAGCGGTGACAGACCGTATAATGGTTTCCCTACATTTCTCTCTTCTAATTCTATTATTCCCTTATAAAATAGTTCCCTCTGCTTTGACAGCAATTTTCACTTCTTCATATATTGAAATGGCAGGTGTATTTGACTTAGCATAGCCCCTCCCATTTTTCTCTAAACAAAGCACAATCAACCTTTATTACGTGTGTGTTTGTGTGACCATGTGTGCTTTCTGTAGATGGCCAAGCTCTCTTTAGATTATCAAGAATCCAATGACTCCAAAGGAAGAGATATACTGTTTTTTTATTATTGTTTTCTATTTTGAATCCTGGAGCATATGCTGAACCATATGACTTGGACATGTAAGCTGAAGTAATCTATGAACTGGGTATTTTAAGTGTTTACATTACTTAAGATTTTAGGAAGAGAAAAATAAGATATTTTCTTAAAAACAACAACAGAAGTCCTTCTCCACCAAATTTCCTTTGAACTTCCTCAGAAGCCACCTGCCCATATCCATGTGCAGATTCACTGTTCCAAGTTGGCATTCTGCTGTTAACTTTTACCAACAGTCTTGAAGTTGTCCAGTTCCCAAGTCCAAATTTCTAGCAGAATAACAATGCACCAATGGAGCTTTGACTATGTATGAGTCAGACACTGTTCTGAGGACTTGAAATGGATTAACTGTACTATTTTTAATCTTTAAAAGAACATTATATATAATCTAATTTACAGAGAAAGAAATTGAGGCACAGTGGCTCCTGAGTAGTATGTTCATAATAAAAAACTATTAAGTGGCTGAACCTAGACATATGCCTAGTGCTTCAAAGGACTGTGCTGAACTTCTGTATGAGGCATTTGCAGCTGTTATGTCCCTAGGCTGGCTATTCCAGAACCAAGTCCTCTTCCAGCTGGGGGTGGGAAGGCTGGGCCATCAGGGGAGCAGATGAATCAAACTACACTTCCTGCTGAGCAAGGCCAGTAAAGTAGTCTCTCTTTAAGAGGGAGCCCTTGCACTTACTGTTTTTGAGAATGTAAACTGGTACAGCCATTATGGAAAATAGTCTGGAGTTTCCTCAAAATTTTGCTCTATTGTATGATCTGGCAGTCCCACTTCTGGGTATATATCCTAAGGAAATTAAATCACTATTCGGAAAAAACATCTGCACTCCTGTGTCTATTATGCTAATAACCAACTGTGAAAACAACCCAGGTGCCTGTTGGTGAATGTGTAGATTAAAAATAATGTGACACACACACATACACACACACACACACACACACACACACACACACCCCCCTACACAAAAATGAAAGAAACCCTCTTAGTTACAACAATGTGGTTGAATCTAGAGGACAATAGCTAAGTGAAGAAATCAAGTTCTAGAATGCTCTCACTTACAAAGTGGATTCTTTAAATCCAACTCACAGACACAGGAGGATGGTGGCCATGAGGGCTTTGGGATGGGGGAAGGGAAGGTTTGGATCAAAGGGTACTGACTTTCAGTTCTAGATGAAGAAGTTCTAGAGACCTAATGTGTGGCACGGTTATAATATTCAATAGCAATTTGTTTTTGTTTTGTTTTTGTTTTTCGAGACAGGTTTTCTCTGTGTGTCCCTGGCTGTTCTAGAACTCACTCTGTAGACCAGGCTGGCCTTGAACTTAGAGATTCCCCTGCCTCCCAGACTTCATGGAAACTCACCAGCAGAAACAGCATGGCAACACTACCAAGGAAAAAAACCAAGTACAGTAGAGAATTTTGTACCCAAACGGTCATTTGGGATGAGGACATCAGGCAGGGATTTGAAACAGTGCAAGGATGGAAACAATATACTTTCCACAAGGCCATCCTAAAGGTTCGCGAGGAGTAAAAACAATGAAGGGATGAATGCAGAAGTTGAAGCACAAAGACTGGAGGCAAACACTGAACCCGCTGAAGGAGAGAACATGGTGCTGTAGGGAAGTGGCAGCAGATGTCCAAGAAAACAAAAGGAACAGAAATCACCAAGAGAAGGAAGAAGAAAGGTAAAAGAAGTGTTCCAACTTCTTTTCTTCCAGATAGGATCACAGAGTATAGTTAGAATTCATGGTCTTAAGAAGCTTGTGTTACCATCTGAAGGTTTAAAAGCAAACATGTGCCTCACATAGATGACTGCCTGGCCCACAGCCCTTTATCTTCCTGTCTCACTAACAGAACCCACAGCTAGGGTGACACCAGGAAAGGGAGTTTTGTGAGAATTCTGCTCAATGATCCATGAATTCGTGTTTCTAAGAATGTTTTGCTTCTCCAATAAAGGCACCTGTTTTCCTTTCCCCTTTTCCCCTTCCTATCTAGAACACAGATGAGCAGCTGGATAGGAGGCAACCACCTCACGATCATGAGATAAGTAGGAACATAAAGTCACAAACCAAGACCAGCTTATGAGAGGACACCTGAAGTCAAGGGCACTAAAGACACTCTGTAGCTATAGAGCCAGCCCAACTGTTGAGCTCGGGGCTGTTCATTTTATGGGAAGAATAAACCTCCATTTGGTTAAGTCACTGAAACTACTTCTCTCCACAAACACCAAACACAATATTACTGAAATATAACTAGGAAGACTAGTAATCGGAACCTAGTTACCAAAGTCTGGGTGAGGAAGCAGAGAAGGGATGTAAAGCTGTAACTATAAAGGCAGCTTACTAGAGGGGAGCATCAAACTAATTGCACATCCTCAAATGCTAAGAGAATGAACACATTCAACAAGTGTAAAATTACTGCAGAGGCAGACAGGTGAAAAAATTCACACAAGCTAAGACAGCACTAAAAGCAAATGTATCTGTCATATCAATAAACTATCATATAAAGCTATTAAAAAGCATGTCAAACTTTTAGCATAGTAAAATGAAATTATTCACTGTATATGAGAGATTAATTTAGAACAAAGCAACTCTGCAAGTTGACATCAATTTCTCCAAAAGTAGACTTAAAAAATTAAAGCTACTATACTCAAAAGACTAATGAACTTTCATCTGGGAACTTGAAAAGTTGTGTTTGAAGTTCAATTCTTGAAGACAAAAACAGATTTTGGGTGGGAGACTTTTATGGCAAAGCATGGCATCGTGGGTCAACACATATAGTTACCTAACATGATGCTAGCAGCTTACTGACTGCCAGGTAACTGGGTAGCTGTTCCCTAGGCATTCTGCACATGGTGTTTTATTTAATCTTCACAACCTTGTGAAGTAGTACATCTGCTCCTATTCTACACACGAGAAAACTGGGACTCAAAAACAAACAAACAAACAAACAAACAAACAAACAAACCCAACTACATCATTATCTGAAGTCATACTGCCAGTAAGAGATGGCTCAGGTTGGACCCAGGACCTCTTTCTCCAGGGCTAGCACCTTAGTCTAACTAACTATACTAAACTGCTTCTTGTCACACAAATTATAATGAAGCAAGATGGAAGCAAGTCTAGAGACTCTCACTCACCTGGGAAGCAGGTGATAAAGACCACACTTCTAAACAATGCCTAAAGGATGGACTGTTCTACTAAAATTAAATCTTCATCATCACAGGCTACACAAAAACAAATTCCAAATGCATTATCAATTTAAATTAACAAACAAGCCTATGGAAATAATAGAACAAAAATGTTTTTAGGTGAATATTTTCATAACCTTGAATATAGATAGCTCTTTTATAATCATGATACCAAGCCAAAAACCCATAAAGGGAGAGCTGACAGATTTGTCTATTTAAAATTTTTAAATTTATATTTGGCAAAAATCATCATAAACAAAATTGAAGAGAAAAATGGAAAAATACGTCCTATTTATACAGCAAGGGCTTGCTTATAAAAGGTTATTAGAGCCGGGCAGTAGTGGTGCATGCCTTTAATCCCAGCACTTAGGAGGCAGAGGCAGGTGGATCTCTGTGAGTTCAAGGCCAGCCTGGTCTACAAAGGGAGTGCCAGGACAGCCAGGACTGTTACACAAAGAAACCCTGTCTCAAAAAACAAACAAACAAACAAACAAGTGGTTAAAAATTCTGAGAATCTAAATAGTTAATGCATCTTGGAAAGGGGGAACAACCCAGGAATGTACAATAAAATAATGACATTGGATTCTTTACCTACTAGATTAGAATAATACTTACAATCACCTGCTCTAGGATTGAGGGGAAAAGGGTAATAAGTGAGGTGATAAGGCTGTGTCACTAAATAATGATTAAGACTATCCGATACAAGCCCCTCAGAGAGCAATTTGGTACCCAGTCTCAAAGAGTCACCACATGACAAGACTCCATTATACTGCAGTCACACTGTAAGCAGTCATCCTACAGGAATACTGACCACATACGCAAAGGCACACATGCAAGGCCATTTACTGTAGCATATAACCAATTCTCATAAGCATTAACAATATTCCTGAATATGAGAAAATTATATTCAAACTGAAAAAAATACAGCCACTGGAAAAATGAGGCAGAATTCAGTATATGCAGACCTGGAAGAAAGGGCTATATTGTATTAAATGGGAAATGAAACTACATCATAGACATTATTTGGTGTAATCTTGTATCTTCTCTCCCTTTAGCTCTTCCCCTTTCCCCTTCTTTTCCTTCCTACAGATACCCGCCAATGCTGGGTGGATCATCCTGGCTGCATGCTCTGGGAAGACAGACCCCACACTTCCAGTGCTTATTCTAGGGGAGTAAGGTTAGGGGAAGAAAAGGGAGGGAGCATACTTCATGTTTTGCATCACTTCTGGTTGTTTGTTACTGGCATTTTTCTTCATAATTATGAAAAATAAAGGTGATAAATCAAAATGAAAGTAATGGGAAAAGGTTCAACTAAAAGGTTTTCTCTAAAAAAATAGCAAATCTTTGTTATCTCTGCTGTGGCTTATGTGAAAGCTGTGGGGCTGGAGAGAGAGTTGAGCAGTGAAGAGCTCTTGCTGCTCAGTTTGGTTCCCAGCGCCCACATCAGTGGCTCACAATAACCTGTTGCATCACTCCAGTCCCAGGAAATCTGACTTCTTCTGGCCTCTGCAGGCACCTGCACTCACAAGCACAAACCACACTCAGACAACCAGGTGTACATGCATGCATGCATGCGCGCGCGCGCGCACACACACACACACACACAATTCAAATCTTTAATAAAAAAGAAAGTGTTGCGGGCATAAAGGTGCTTGTGCTCAAAGAGAAGCACTAAGAGAACCAGGAATGTTAATTATGCAGGGATGTCTCCTCAAGGGAGGAAATACAAACCCAAACCGAATACCTGTATTCCATCCAGAAAGCGGAGAATGGAGGTTGCTAACAACCTGGTGACCTTTTTGCCATCTGAAGGGACAGGCCTCACCCTAATTCTCTAGAATGGTTATTCCAGATTCTTTTCTCCCTAGACCATTACCCATCATTAGGGTAGATGACACAAGTACTTTATGGCCTGCTGACCTCTATGATGCTATCAGTCAGAGACCACACTAGAATCTACTAGGCCTTTTAGCTACAGAACCTCACGGTCGCATGTACTTTGTAAAGGCGTCTCTATGTAGTCACACCTAAGCTTTATTGTACACCTGGAATTGGTCTGGTTGTTGCCTGGAAACCTTTCCCCAAATTGTACTGTTTTCAATCTGCTGACAATGGCCGACCTGGCATTAGACTCCCTGAAGTCTGCTCCAGGCTGGTGAAGTCCATCCGCACTGCGTTTGCATTCTTATCTCTTCGTGCGGTTTGCTTCCCTGTGGGACACCTGCAGGGACCCCATCAAGAAAGAAAACTATGGCATCAAAAACAAGCTGTTGAACTTGTTCTTTATACAGAAAAATTTCAGACCCAAATTAACTACTGTTCAAACAAAAAGTCCTCATAATATATTAAAAACTCTGGGTATTTCTTGTTTCAGGACAAAGCTTCTTAAAGTAAGACCACATGATCATGTGCACAGAGTTTTAAAATCACTGATATTTTTAATCTCCTAGGCATGAGGGAAGTTTACTGTTGCTTCCTTAAGACAACACTCATTCACAGGTGACAGAGGGTGGTCAAGTGCTATGGGATTATCTGTTATTACTTTATTCCTGGAGCTGGCTGCCTAGGGAGAATCCTGAGGTACTTTAGATCTACCTGAGACACTTTCTTTTCAACAAACCTGGAATAGCTTGCCCTTTCCTATATTGTTGAATATTAATTAAAGATGTCCTACATTCATTCATGCTGTGGGATATCTGTTTAATGATGCGAAGATGTGTTGCATTCTTTTATGTTGCATTTGTTTAACTCTGTGAAGTCTTGTTATGCTGCCTGTCTAAAACACCTGATGGTCTAATAAAGAACTGAATGGCCAGTAGCTAGACAGGAGAAAGGACAGGTGGGGCTGGCAGGCAGAGAAAATAAAAAAGGGGAGAAATCTGGGAAGAATGTTTGAGGGGTGAAAGAAGGAGAAGGAGAGGAGGACTCAAGGGGCCAGCCACCCAGCTACCCAGAAAGACACAGAATAACAAGTAAAGAAAGGTAGACAGAAATAAAGGTAAAAGCCCAGAGGCAAAAGACAGACAAGATAATTTATGTTAAGAAAAGCTGACAAGACATAAGCCAAACTAAGTCTGGGGATTTATGAATAATAGTAAGTCTCCGTGTGAGTTATTTGGGGGCTGGGTGGCAGGCGTCCCAAAGAGCAAAGAGTAAAATGACGACGACAGCCACTCCCATCGACTCCCGAGCTCTCTACACTCCTGCTTTCAGGGAACTTAGCCAGACTTCACAGGACCTGCCCGGTTCACTTGTCTGCAATCAGCATACACATCTCCCCTCAGCACAGAGCCGGGGCAGGAAGCCAATAGAAATTTGTTGACATGAATGAATAAATGCTTTTAAGGCATGTGGAGAAAAGTACAGGGACACAACTACAGCAGTGGCCAGCTACTACCTTAGGAAGAACAGGAGCCTGAAGACTGAGTCTCAATTCTGTATCTCTTAGCTTGATAAATTATATTGTTAAAAATGTGCATCGCATCAGTAAGTTATTCAGTAAAACTGAACACCAAGTAAATTACACAGCACATACTAGATTGCTCGCATTTTCATGACAGGGTCTCACTGTGTAGCCATGGTTGGCCTTGAATTAGTGACACTCCTGCCTCAGAGTACTGGGGTTATAGAAGACTTCCATTTAAACAGAAGGCAACTAGCACCAATTGTAAACTAGTCTAGTCCGACAAACATCAGATTACCTTGGGACAGCATGGTAAAATACAGTGTTTCCTTGTGCATATCTCACACTGCTTCATATTTTATTTTTTTGCTAAATTCTGATATAACTGTACTTGAACAAATACATATATTTTAACTGTCTCCCCCTATGTCCTGCAAATTTCTTAAGAACCTTGGGAATATAAGGTAGCATGGTCAGCTGTAGAAGACAGTATGTAGTGCCTCAAAATTATAAATATAAAATTACCATATGAGCCAGTAGGTGGTAATTGTAGCTACATACCCAAAAGAACTGAAGATGGGGATGTGGACAGATATTCATACATCATTATTCACAGTAGCATTACTCACAACATCCAAGAGATGGAGATAACTCACACAGTCAAAGAGAGATGAATGGAGAAACAGAGATATATGCACATAATGGCATATTACTTAGCCATCATGAATGTAATCCTGAAACATGCTATAAATGAATGAACTCTGAAAACACTATGCTAAGTGAAACAAGCCAGACACAAAAGCACATAAATTGTATCATTCTACTTACATGAAGTACCTAGAATGGTCAAACTCATAGGGATAGAAAGAAGGGTGGTTATCAGGGGCTGGAGGGAAGGAGGAAAGAAATGGAGTGTGACAAGCAGGCATGCAGTTTGGAGATGGATAGTGGGTATGGCTGCCCAAAAACGTAAAAGTACTAAGTGCTGCTAAGTACTTAACTGTACTATACTTTGTATGTGTTACACTTTGTTATGTATAGTTTACAATAAGAGAAAAGCTAATAGGAAATATTTTATTTTTAAAACAGACTCAGAAGACTCATATACAAAAATATGCATATATTTGTGATTAATATATTATGTAACAATAACAATTAAAGAAAAGGGGGCCAGGAATTAAAATGGAGTTAGAGGCATGGGAGGAATTGAAGGGAGTAAAGGGAACAGGGAAATTATGAAATTATATTTTAATTTTTGAAATACTCCCCCCAAAAGCCAAAATTTTTCTTTTAATTCAGTTAAGAGATTTAAGGGATTCATTTAATTTAAAGACAAAAACAAACTATATCTTGAAACCTCCAATCTATCCAATCGACATGGGAAAGGAAGAGGAGGGTAGAGATGTGGCTCAGTTGGAAGATTACTCGCCTGGTACACATGAAGCCCCGAGTTTGATTCTTAGCACCACATAAACCAATGTGATGGCGGTGCATGTGTGTAACACTGGCATTCAGGATGTAGAGATAAGAGAATCAGAAATTCGAGGTCATCCCTCCTTGTCTACACAGTAAGTTTCAGGCCAGCCTGGGCTACAGGAGACCATGTAGGGAGGGAAAGAAACTTAATAAATTTAAGGACAAAGTAGAATTTACAGTCCAAAGACAGATCATCTGTGACTATATACAGAAGGAATAGTCTTTTAAGCCAAATCAATATGGAAAGGGAACTTAAAAAATCAACTTTTAGGGTTGGAGAGACAGATCAGTAGTTAGGAACACTGGCTGCTCTTGCAGAGGACCCAGGTTCAATTCCCAACACCCACATGGTAGCTCATAACTTTGTAACTCTAGTCCCAGGGTATTTGATACTCACTTCTTGCCTCTAGAGACCTTGCACACACATGGTGTACTGACATACATCCAGGCAAGCATCATATATGTAAAGTAAAATCTCAAAATAGAAATTTAAAAGAAAAGAACTTTCTTCTAAGCACACAAATCTTTTTGGAAAACTGACTTAGAGGGAAAAATGTCTACCCTTACTTATCAACTGTATTTTTATTAAGGATAAAAGGATAACGTGATTCATCCAACTTTCAAACAAGCAGCTCCAATTCCTGCAGACGATTCCAGAAGCCATGGCCAATTGGAGACAGCTGTTCTGAGCCCAGTGCCCTTGGCTGGCAGCATCAACAATGACTGGACCATGACTGCTTTCCTTCTAGGTCATGGCCAGTCTTCTATCAGTGTACAGAGATGTTGTGTCTTGTGTTTCTGTCTTGTTTTGGTTGTTTCCAAGTTCCACCTATGGCAGTACACTGCTGTGTTCTGTTGTTTCCCAACAGGGCTGGAATGTCTTTTGAGCAGTAAGTGGGAGGTATTTAACAGCACTCTGTGGTCTGTGTCTCCAACTTCTATGTGAAATTTAAAAAAAAAAAAAAGATGGCAATATCTGACGAAAGAAAAAATAAACTTGGCTGAGTTGGAGCCACAGTGTCAGCAGCAAAAGCCCAAGATCACAACCACTACTACTGGGCAGAGAACAAGACATTAAGTATGGGAGTGGCTCTAAGCAAGATGAAAAACACTTGATGTCTGAGTCAGTGTCAGAGTGGACAGTCAGCGTGGGAGTCAGCAAACTACAGCAGGCGCCATTGTCCAGAAAGGTCCTGGGTGAGAGGTAGTTGCCTGATAAGTAAATTGGATTCTCTTTATTCTTTGGAGTTATCAGGCCAGGACATACCAAGCAATGGATGAGGGGGCACTTGGTGGTGCTAAGTCAGGTTCCATTTTCTTTAATTCTGTGTTCACAAGAAGGGTGGGAAGATGACATTTGGGAGAGAAAATGGGACAACAGTCATACTCAACTTTTCTTGCTATTTAAAGGAGTCCTCAGAGATAGAAAAACTAAGCTACTCTGAGTCTTGCGTTGTGCTAGGGGGCAAAGCAACTCTACATACATTTTCTCACTTATTCTGTTTTATATGTGAATGAAAAAATGAAATAAAAGGAGGACATGACTACTCCTACGGTAGGGAGAAGATTTTATTGTAGCTATAAGGGGGAAGTCAGGCGGAGGGAAGAGTGCAGACTGAACATGGCCGGCAGGCTAAAGTAGAACAGGAGAGGAGAGGAGATGGGGAGGGAATGCAAGAGGGGAGTGGCCAACCAAGAGACAGGCATAGCCAAATCTGCTGAGTTGTACAGGGATCAGGCTGGAGGAAGGGAAGTCCAGCCCTGGGAGGGAGAGGTTTAGGGTAGGGGGTGGGATGAGAAGTCCTGGGAGGAGCCACAGGTACTGACTGAGCCTTGGGGAGCTGGCCAGCGTGGGCTTTGATATGTTAATAGGCACCTCAGCCATTTGTCCTGGATTTCTTAGACCTAATAGGTTTTGCTGGTTCTGTATTATTGCATTCCTATTTTGCTGCTATGGAAACTGAGGCACACACATGTTGGATAAATTTCCCTAAAACCACACTATTAGTAAATGATACTCTGGAGGCAAAACTTGGGTCTGACCCCTGTGCTGAAGACTTAGTCACTGGGTTGCACCACCACAAATGCAGACAGATGGGAGAAAATAAGTTGGGAACAAAAATGGAAGTGATGGAAAGAAAATATGCTACAGCGTGTGCCAAAATCAACTACAAAACATTTACTTTTTTTGATGAGATCTTGAAATAGTAGCAAAAAACAGACGACTAATAAGGAGGGGCTGGACAGGCATGGAGCAAGGAACTGATAGACAGCAAAGGGCCAATTCTGTCCAAGACTGCTGCTTCCATTGCTCCTCTCCCACCCTCTTGTTGATAGATTTTGGTTAGAACATCAGGTACTTCATCTACAGATGGATGTAAAAACTGTGGGCTCAACTCAAAAGTCATTTCTTCCACTTCAAGTTATACTCAGAGGGATTTGTGAGGTCCTAGAAATGGGGACTGTGTGGTCACAAGGCTATGCCTCAGTGCTGATGCCATTTAGGACACGGAATCAGAGTCTCCTGTTCTCCCAACACATGAGAAGTGAGGAGAGGCTCAGGCAATGGAACACACACCTTGCGGGATGTCAGTACAGCAGAAAGGATATTTCTAGTAGTTATGGATGAGCTGTTCTGTGAATCTAGCACTTGGCAGGCTGAAGCAAGAAGATCTCAAGTACGAAGCCAGCTTGGGCTATATACTGAGGCTTTGTCTCAAAACAACATTGATCAAATAATTTCAAAAATAAAAGAGTTGATCCAATGAGTTTAGAGTTATTTTAATTAGTATATCACTAAGGAAAACTAAGGGCCCAGGCAGTCTCCTATAAATAAAGCGAATTATTAATATCTATTTTAGCTTTCCTGAAACAAATTTCACTCTAACACAGCTATGCTCTGAATAATGGAGATAAGTGAAGAAAGTAGTGAAATTAACTAAGATATTCATCATGAAAGCAAAGTTCTCTATCCAATGAGAATATGCAGGATGTAGGAAATGACATTCTCCAAACTGTGATTGAGTACAAGGAAATACTTAAACTGTATGTGCATATGGTGCCCCAGCTGCTGTCACTGGGTAACTGGATGATGGCTGTAAGCAGGGTCAGCAGAACTATGTCTCAGAGACAAGTGGGCATTATGCTGACAAAAACCATGCTGAGATACAAGCAAGGTATTAAAGACACTGGAAACGTTGGGCCTAGTAGCCAAAGTCTGCAGTCCCAGCTACTTGGGCAATTAACACAGGAAGAAAAATAACTCAAGGCCTACCTGAGCCTCAGAGCAAGTTCAGGGTCAGCTGGGGTGCTTCCTGAGACTCTGTCTCAAAAGAAAGAGGGCAAGGGAGGTAGCTCAGTGGTAGAGCACTTGCCTACTATGATGTGTGAGGCCCTGGTTCAAATCCTAGTACTACAAATAGAAAAGGAAAAAAAGTTGTTTTTTTTTTTAAAGACACTGGTGTATGTATTTCTGATATACACTACTTTTTTAAAGCATATGAGAATTTAAACTAAACATCTCTAAGTAGATTCAGACTTTAAAAAAGGTCAGTTTGTTGGTCTGTCTATCCATCCATCTGTCCAATCATCCGTTATCACTAAATTGAAGAATTACATTTTTTTCTTTTGATACTAATTTTCTGGGTTTTTTATTTGTTCATTTGCAAGTTTTAAAAGATACAGATACAAGTGGTAGGAGGTAGTGATGGTTAATCTTGACTGGGATTTAGAATCATTATGGAAATAATCTCTGAGCTGTCTGGTGAAGAATTATCTAGATTAGGTTAACTGAGGTGAGATGACCCACCCTAAATGTGGGCTGTACTATTTCACACACTAGGGTCCTGGACTGAATTTAAAAAAAGAAAAAGAAAAAAGCAGGGCCTTTGATCTCTGGTCTCAACATCTACACACATGGGCACGTGCATGCACACTCTCGTGCACGCCCGCGTGCGCACACACACAAATAAAACAAAAATAAAAAATAAAGAAGAAAGCAAGCAGAGCACAAGTGCTCATCACTTTTGGCTTTTTTGTTTTTTGAGACAGGGTTTCTCTGTTTAACCTTGGCTGTCCTCGAACTCGATCTGTTGACCAGGCTGACCTCGAACTCACAGAGAACCACTTGCCTTTGCCTTCTGAGTGCTGGGATTAAAGGCATGTGGCAGTGTGCTGTTTCTTGGCTTCTTTTTAAAAATTGTTTTATTATTTTATGTGTATGAGTGTTTTGCCTGCATGTATGCCTGTGTACCACATGTGTGTCTGGTGCTTGTAAAAGCCAGAAGATGGTGTCAGATCCTCTGGAACTGGGAGTTACAGTTATGAGCTGCCACATGGGTGTTGGAAATTGAACCTGGGTCCTCTGGAAGAACAGGCAGTGCTTTGACCACTGAGCCACCCCTCTAGGCCCACACTCTCTGCTTCTTAACTGTATATGCATCGTGAGCAGCTGTCTCAAGCTCCTGCCAATGTGACTTCCCAACATGATGGCTACACCCTTGACCCAGGAGACGAGGAGAAACCTTTCCTTCTTAGGTTGCTTTTGTTGGACATCTCGTTGTGACAAGATAAATAATGTACACATTAAGGAAAGATGAAATTTTTAATAAGTATATTAATGACTTGTGATCAACTGATACAAGAAAGTGTGTCAAAAATTAAAAAGAAAATAGAATTCAGCACATTATTAAGCAACAATTAGATATGAGAGTGCTAATAAGAAAATACTTTTAAAATTCTGCTGAGGAGGAGAATAACATTTTGAAGCATATTATATATGCTAGAAACAGTCTTTTGTTACTTTTTAAAGTTATAATATTGTTTATTCTTTTTTAATATATTTTTATTATTAAGAAATTTTCTATTCATTTTTATATACCAACCAAAGATCCCCTCCCCTCCCTCCTCCCATCTCCCAGCTTTCCCCCCCCATCCCACCCTCCATTCCCACCTCCTCCAGGGCAAGGTCTCCATGGCGAGTCAGCAGAGCCTGATACTGATACACTCAGTTGAGGTAGGTCCAAGCACCTTCCCCTGCACCAAGGCTATGTAAGGTGTCCCATCATAGGCAGCGGGCTCCAAAAAGCCCTAGGGATGGGTCCTGATCCCACTGCTAGTGGGCCCCTTAAGCAGATCAAGCTACATAACTGTCTCACCTATGCAGAAGGCCTAGTCCAAGCCCATGGGGGCTCCACAGCTATTGGTCCACAGTTCACGAGTTTCCACTAGTTTGGTTTGGTTGTCTCTATATGTTTTCCCATCACGGTCTTGATGCCCTTTGCTCATGGAATCACTTTTTTTCTGGGCTATAGCATGCTGAGTTCTTCCTGAAGGAAAAGCTCTGAAAAGTTAGTTCCCTCTCTGCTGCCACCTAGGTTGCTGTCATCCCGGACAGCACAGCACTTGCCCAGTTTGCTTGTGGTAACTGAACACTGCGGAGCCCAGAAGCCAATGGAGCAGTAAGTGCTTTGGGGAAACCAGAGACTTCCTAATCCAATTCCAATATCTGGTCAAAGAGGAATGTGATTGTGCAGCTGTCACTAATTTGGTTCTAGAATGATAGTTTGTGATTGTTGACAAGAGTAACTAACATAAGCTCAATCTGCATTAATGAGGTTTAAAAAATGTAAGTATAGGGGCTGGAGAGATGGCTCAGTGGCTAAGAGCACTGATTGCTTTTCCAGAGGACCCGGCTGAGTTCAATTCCCAGCATCTACAAGGCAGCTCACAACTGTCTATAATTCCAGTTCCAGGAGACCCAAAATCCATGGTAAAACACCAACGCACATAAAAATAAATAAATAAATAAATAAATAAATAAATAAATAAATAAATAAATAAATAAATGAATAAATAAATAAAACCTCAAAATGTAAGTATGATGTGACATACTAGTAAGAGGAAAATAGGAGTGAAAATGCTGTATTTATTAACCCCCATTTCCTCATGGAATTGGATTGCTTCTCTATATGCCTCAAAGTAGTTTACATGGGTTATTTGTACCTGGGCTTACATATTACTCTTAAACAAATATTTAAAGTTCACCGGTGACCTGCTGGTTTCTCTTCCGGGAATTTGGCCTCTTCAGGTAACCAGAATGCCACTGTTATTACACACAGAGGTAGGTGCCTTTCACTATCTCCCTCCTAACCTTTTCCAGGTGAATTGATGTAATGGAATTGGCACTGGAATTACACAGGCATGGTCCTCATGTAGCTCAGCCATGACGAGCTGCATTTCTACAATCATCTCACTAGGCATCTGCAGCCTTGAGTATGAAATTGCACAGTAGGTCGTCTGTGCAGCTAAAAGATTCACTCAAGGAGCACAGTCAGACATTCAGCTCAGCCTGGCAGAAAGTGTTTCTACCAGCTCAACAGCAACTACCCCAGGTGCAGCCATAGTCAAATGCACTCCACAATACACACTTAGCAAATGGTAATAAAACATGTATGTAAGGCTAAGTATTAAAAGGACAAAAGACTTAGTAACTAATAAACAAATCCTCATTGCTTATCACTATAATCAAGATGGGTGTTTTACTATACTTTTTACCAAAGTTAATAATATTCAGAGTTTTCAAAGTAATAGTCTATTAAACAGAAGAGCAACAGAAGCTATGCGTTTTGAAGTGTTTAGCAATAAAAAGCAAAAAAAAAAACAACAAAAAACAAATGACTTATGATTTCCAATGTTCTTATAACTATTAAGTCAAAATTGCCTGACATATTCTGTATTATTTGCTAACTGTATAGTTTGTATTTGCTAAAGCTCAAGTCTGTACTGGTTAATCTTGATTGCCACTTTATTGAACTGAGAGATACCTAGGATTAGTAAAAGCACACTTCTGGGTATGTCTATAAGAACATTTCTAGAGATGATGGGCATGTGGGACCCAACTTAGTGGAAAAGATCTGTGCTGAGTATGTCTGGCACCATCTAACCATGGTTAAAATAAAGGCCGGAGGAGAAGCAACCCATCCTTGTGGACTCATTACCCAGCGCTCCCTGCTTCCTGGCACAGCAATGCTCTACCACATTCCCATTGGCAAGCTCACCAAGCACTGAAACCTCTGAAGCCATGAGCCAACTGAACCTTTCCTCTCTCAGTTGTTCTATTTGCCATAGTGACTAAAATTCCAACATACTTTCCAATTCCCTGCAGAAGTATATACTTCCTCCTCTGTGCACCTATAATATTTGCTCTGTTTCTATCACAGCATTGAAAACATTGTTACTGATCACATAGATTCCTTTTTATCACTATACAAGAGACACTGTGTGCTTTCCTCTGGTAAGAGATTATTTGCTTACCTTTGTTTCGGAGTGCTTGAATTTTTGTTTTGAATGTTGTGTTTGTTTAATGATGACTCTTTATATGTTCTGGCTATGAGTCTTTTGTCCAACACACATACACAAAAATTTTTTCAGACTATGGCTCATCAATTAGGTATATTCTACTGCCTAGTCTACCACACATACACAAAATTTTTTTCAGACTATGGCTCATCAATTAGGTATATTCTACTGCCTAGTCATTCTCCTATAATTACACATATAGACTGTTTTTAAGGTTTTTTTTTTCGGCTGTAATTTAACACTTTTTGACTAAAATCTAAAGCTTTCCCTATATTAAACTGTTTCTTTTATCTAGATTCACAGATGGGTAGAGTCAAACAAGTATGTGACTACTTGATACTGATACAGACTAAACTTGGCTGCTTCAAAAAGAAACTTGTCATTTGACATTAGTACCCAACAAATGCTTGAGCTCACCTGCTTGCCATGGACTTACGACTCTGGCTTTAAAAACAAACAAACAAAGAAACAAACAAACAAACAAACACTTCTTTACCAGTCTAGTAAGGAAAAAAAGACCCTAGTACCTCATTACTTTAAGTTCTATGGATCTAGTAAAAGAGAAATTAGCCATTCACATGTTTGCTATGATAAATATTCTGTTCATGTGTATATGTGCATTTATCACAGGGTCTTCACATTTAATCAAGATAGTGAGCTTTTTAAAAATATTTTATTGTGTTTTATGTAGTTCTATATTTACAGCAACTATTTCCTGAAGTCTAGTGTGCTTTTAAAAGTTTAATGTAGGTGAGTCTGTGCTTACACACAAGCTTAGGAAAAGCTCTTTCCTAGAACATTCCCTATAAAGTATCCACTATAAATGTGAATATTTCCCTGTGAATATCCGTATTAATTATCTTAAGTTTTTAAATTTAATCCTTTATTTCCTCAGCAACTTTTGTTGCTTACGGGCACTAGATTAGACTCATGTCTAAGTTTTCTTTATTCAAATTAATAATCAATGGGGTAATAACACTTATCAAATACCTATTCCTTTCTGTGTGTGGTTTATGATGCACATTATACCATTTATTCAGTTTTTATCATTACTTTGGAACTATCTTCTTAGTTCCATGAATGCCTATTTTTACATCATCATCATGCTTGTTACATCATTGTTGCCATCATTACTTCATTCGATTAGTATTTGTTGTGCAGATGCATCATGTTAGCTCTTAGAGATAAAAATGGTAGGAGGCATTTCTGGTTTCTGTTCTTATGGTGATGACCGACTAGTAGTGGGGGTGTGGAGATAAGCAGCCAGACTGAAATGCTGCAATATAACAAAAGTATGAGAGACCAAGGCAGTGCATAAAGGGACTCCCAAATGGACTTGGCTAAGGAAGGAAAAGTTTTCTGAGGGTATGATGCCTGGCCTACCAAAAGAAACACCATATTGAAAGATCTACAAATGAGAGAGAAAGATGGCACCAGGAGAGTTTGAGAACCGGCATCCTGGCTGCAGCAGGAGGAAGAGGAAGCTGTGTGTGGGTGGCAAAAGCTCAGGGCCTGGAAGGGTGGGGCTGGGCAGATCTTAGGGACCTTAAAAATGACTCTGTACTTTATCCCGAGGGCAGGGCAAGCCAGGACACCCTGTAATCAGGGAGCAAAGTGTTCAGATATTCATTTTAGGAGGACCATAAGATGAAGAATAATTTACTAAAGGAAGTCAAGTACAACCAAGTACAGCCAAGGAGCCTGTTCAAAGGCGCCTGAGGAAGATTAAGGCCATACTAATACTCTTCTGCAGTTTCCTAGGAAGTTACTGTAACTATCACCACTTGCTTTGACAGATTAACTCTGGTATTATTTACACAAGTTCCCTCCTAAACACCTAATTTCACCCTAGCCTAATTTATTTGGAACTGCATTAAATAATTAATTTATGAACAATTACAACTTGATTACATATCATTTCTCCTCAGGTTTTTGAAGAGTTAGTGCTAAGCCACTTCTAAAGAAATGGTACATCTTACATCATATGTTTTCATAAAGTTATTAGAAGAACAACAAAACATCGGAAGGGAGAAAAGGGCAGGATAGGGGAGTTTTGATAGCCTGACTAAAAGTATAGGGAATGTCAATAACCAAGGGAGACAAAAGCAAAAGGGAGTAAATGTATGCTAAGAAAGTAGGCTGAGCCTTGCAGAGAGCTACCAATAGCCTTTCAAACTAATCATTAAAAGGAAGCCTACCTGGGTCCCAACAAAGAAAACCTTGTTTTTAAAAAAAATCTGAAAAGTTAATTTAAAGAGCAAAACCAGACCACTGCAACCAGAATTCCAAAAGGCTGGGGTGTTAGAACAACAACAGTAAGCCACAGTGACAGGACCTAAGAGCCAAAGGAGCCAAAAGACACTTGCAGAGATTTTAAGTGCTTAAGACTGGGCCAGAGGAACAGAGCAGCAACTTTGTGGCTTCACCAAGTCATAGCTTAAGTTCTTTCCTCGGGAGGCTAAGCTGTGCAGCAGGAAAGCTATAATATGGAGGAAAGAAGACCTCCAAGAGAAGAGCACTGAGGGAAGGCTGGGGAGGAGCCTCACCCTGTAAGGAAGGCATTTAATTCTTTTCCTACTCTCAGGTCTGGACAGAGTGCTGGGCAGAAAGGACAAAGGTGAAAACCTACACATTCTGTTTGAACAATATTTATTCTCAGTAATTTTAATGCATCTGTTCCCACAGGAAATGTGCTACTCTGAAAATGAGTTGAGTCTTATCTTCTAACAGGAGTACTGAGCCATCTCCTTGCCTGGAAGATTTGATAGTCTGACAACATTACGAGGTAGATGATGCCAAAAAGACACAGCTCTGCACTTTCTTATCCAGGGCTCCTTTTCAAAGCTGTCTTCTTCAGAAAGAACACTCACACACAAGATCTTGTTTCAATTACAGTTTTCTTGTTACTCTTTTTATGTGGGCTGAGAGAGTCTAATTCCTTCTTTCAGGAGATGTTTATCCCACTGGAGGCAATGGACCTTTAAAGATGAAAAGACAGATGTACTTTCTATCCTCCTGGGGCTTTTGCATGCACAGGCAAATAATTAGATAATTGCAGGATAGAGGCTGGAATATTAGTGGAGCACACAGGAGCAGCAGCTAGGGAGTTCAGGAAGGCAGCTGGAGGAACCGACATCTATAATAAAGTTATGATGGCCATCTCATGGGACCCACACTGGGACCAGGTGAAGAACTAAAGCCAGGCATGTGTTACAAATGCATTCTCCAGGGCAATGGAGAGCACTGTAGAATAGTTCTCAACCTGTGCCCAGATTACAGGTGTACCCACCAGTCAGAAGCATAGTTTCACCCCTTTCCCTCAGGGGCAGAATTTAAATCACTTTGTGTGGGTCATGACTTGAAAGAGTGGGATTCATTACTTGCAAAAGAATTAGGAAATGTTGCTTTGGCCTTTCAGCAGTAATTCATTTACATAATTTATCTCTCCTTTCCCATTCTTCATTCTCTCATTACTTGCCCCCTCATCTTTAATTCTTATATAGAACTTGATTGCCAGCAATTATTAAATATATGTATTCTGAATTTTTGCCACCAAGAGAGCCAAGAGAGAAAGATGATTTCATTTTAGATATAAAATTCTGGTGAAGAACTTTGAGTGGTCTAGCTTGGGTTAGGTGCTCACTTCTGGACCAACTAAGGCCAAAGGATAGGGTAATTTTGTATTTTAAATTGTGTACCCTGTTATAGGAAGGAAGAAGAAAGAGCTGGTGAAAACATGGCCCAAAGGAAGCAGAAGGTGGAACCAACAGAGGCATTGCTCTGAGAAGCAGAATCTGATGCAGGAGAGAAGGAGGAGGACAGAAATAAAAGATTAGCAGTGGAAAGACTGCTTAAGAGATGTTAAACAAAGTGAGGGCAAACTTGGTGTGGTGGCATATGCTTTTAATTCCAACACTGGGAGGCAGGGACAGGTAGGTTTCTGTGAGTTCAAGGCTAGTCTAGTCCACAAAATCAGTTGTAGGGATAGGGCCAGTCAGGGATTGACAGTGATACCCGGTCTCAAACAAGCAAAACAAAAAGAGGGCGGGCAGATCAGGGAGACACAGGAATACCTGGCAATTTTAAGATTTGACTAAGGTTAGCAACTATATATATGCTGATAGTAGCATCATTTTTGTCAGCAAATCCCAGAAGACCAGATATTGGAATCCTGAAGGCAAATGTAACAAGGCAGCTTGAGGTTGGGGATTTAGCTCAGTGGTAGAGTGCTTCCTAGCAAGTGCAAGGCCCTGGGTTTGATCCTCAGCTCAAAAAAAAAAAAAAAGGCAGCTTGATAGTTCCAGGACTAAAGAACTGTCAGGGAGCGCATTGCAAGGGTGAGAAAGGATAGGACGAGATTGGGGTGATAGTTGGGTCAGAAGGAAGACACAGGAAGCAGTATGTGAACAGGACTCTGGGTGAGGAATGAGAAGTATGGAGTTGGGGGAACGTTGCAAGGTTTCTGAGACAGCTGAACCCAGCAGTGCCCCAATGGACAAGGGTTCTCTAGGAGATAACTACACACTGGATTGATGGGTTTTCAACTGTTTTTCTTGAGAACTTTTAGTTATTCCTCATAGTCTTAGAGCATATATATGCTTTCAGTGGCCTTCCTATGCTCTCCCCTTTTCTCCTCCTTCAGGAACTACTGCCCAGGTGACCTGTCCCCATCACACAAAGCTGCATGCCACTTCTGAGATGCACCTGGTATCCCAATTTCCACCCCTAGTGTCTTACATGACTCCTCCCCACTTTTATTCATAATGGTCTTGCCTGTTCTATATACCCAGACTTCAGAAGTTCACTTCAAAATCCTAGTTAGAATCTGCTGCCTCTAGGTAGCTCTCCAAGAGTCTCCAAATCACTTTTGCTTTCAATACACAGGTACGTTGGTGAGTTTTTGTCAACTTGACACAAATGTAGATCTATCTGGGAAGAGGGAATCTCAACTGAGTAACTGCCTCTCTCAGATTGGCCTGTGGCCAAGTCTTTGAGTCATTTTTTTAATTGCTAATTGATGTAAGAGGGCCCAGCCCACTGTGGGCGGAGCCATCTGTAGGCAGGTGTGCCTAAGCTGTATAAGAAAGAAAGCTGAGATAGCCAGAGGAAGCAAGCTAGCAAGCACCCTCCTCCATGGCTTCTGGTTCAGTTCCCAGCTTGGCTTCCCTCAATGATATACTGGAACCTATAAAATGAAATACACCATTTCATCTCCAAGTTGGTTTTAGTAAATGTTTTATCACAGCAACAAAAAGCGAACTAAAACAATAGGTTTTTAAATCCCATGTCACTATACTGTCAAGTATTTCATTTCTGTTTTCCTTTTAAGTTCTTTCGGATGGCTCACATCCACATCCTCCACACTTGGATGGCTCTTCCCCCCAAGTTCTAGGCCAGCTGGGCTCCAAAGCAAGGTACAAAAAAAAAAAAAAAAAAGTTGCTAAATGCAACTTTTTAGGCAAAGTAAGTATATGAGGGTGTGGGTGTAGATGTGTACCTAAGAAATACTCTTGACAGAATACTCAGCCAGTTAAAGGACTAAACATCTTAACACTAAAGCTCATAGAGCATACTGCATGTCAACACAGAACCCACCTCTATGACTAATGAGCAAATGGAGAACTTATCTATACAGAATGCATCTAAAGCTATAAAAATAACATACCCAATTAGGAACAGAATGCTGAATGAGTCAAATGGAACACTTACTACTGACCACTAACTGGCCTAAAGTTTTCTAGTCACTAAATCATGTTTTCTATGTGGTATGCAAAGGAAATCCAAAGTCACCAAGATTTTACTCCTCTAGCATTTAGGGAGATGGAAAAGATAGAGATGAAAGAGGAAGGAGTCACAATCCAGAATCAGGGTCAAAGGAAAGGCAAGGGGTCTCAAGAAGACGGTGAAGGCAGAAGGTCAGGTCTATAATTTTCTATGGACACACACAAATTCATCTAGTCAACTTAAGATTAGCATGAAGAGAAGCCTGGTCATGACATGAAATGCTTTCCATCTTCAAGTAAACACGACAATATTCATTTTGGAAGTGCTCCTGCTCTGTTCTTCGTTGAATTAATATCGTTCGTCTCTGAGGGCAATCCAGTGAGAAATAAATGTTTAATGTCCAGACATTTTTATCCCTTACTTTACATCTGAGAATCTATTAAATAGAAAGGGCAAAGACACTTTTTTCCCCACCCCCACAAAGACACTTATAATGAGGATATTTACAAAAACATTTTATTTATTTTTAAGTATGTGTCTGTTTAAATGTACACTACATGTTAGTGTGGTGCCCACAGAGGCCAGAAGAGAGTGTCAGATTCCCTGGAACTAGAATTACAGGCAGTTGTGAGTTGCCTGGTGTTGAGAAACAAACTCAGGTCCTTTGGGAAGACCCGCAAACACTCTTTAAAAATGAGTATTTATTATTTTATGTGTATGTGCCTGAGTATATGTATGTGTGCCATATGTGTGCAGGAGCTTATGGTGGTTAGAAGAGGGCACTGGGTCCCCCTACTGAATTGTATGTGGTTTGTGAGTCCAATGTGGGTGATGGGAAATGATCCCCAGTGTTCTCCAAAAATAGTAAATGTTCCTAACCACTGAGCTAGCTCTCTAGTTCCAACAGCAAACAATCTTAATTGCTGAGCCATCTCTTCAGCCCTTCGAAAGAATTTTATTAGTAAGGTAACTATAATCAGCTCACCATCCAATTGACTAAATATTCTAGCATATAGAATATAATAAAGAATATGTGAGATAAATGTGTAAGATAAATAAAAAACATACAAGTGAAAAATGTAAATTTACAGACAGTATTTATAAGTGTAATATCATTAAAAATAAGTTTTAAATGATATATTGATATGTATATTTATATATACACACACATACACACATACATACAGAAGTTTTTGTTTATATATTTTATATTTATGTCTGAACTTTGTACAAATTTATATCTGTGTGCTGATTAGTTTTATGTCAACTTGACACAAGCTAGAGTCATAGGAAGAAAAACCTTAATTGAGAAATGCCTCCATCAGATTGGCCTGTTGGCAAGTCTTGGGGGGGCATTTTTTTTTTCATTAATGATTGATGTTAGAGGACTTAGCCCACTGTGGGTGATGCTAACCCGGGAGGTGGTCTTGGAGCGTATAGAAGAGCAAGCTGATTGTGCCATAAGAAGCAAGCCTAAACAGTGTTCCTCCATCAGTTCCTGCTTCCAGGTTCCTGCCTTAAGTTCCTACCCCGGTTTCCTTCAGTGATGGACTATAAAGTGTAAGTTGAAACAAACTCTTTCCTCCCTAAATTGCTTTTTGGTCGTGATGTTGATCACAGCAATAGAAACCAAACTAGGATGGTTTGTAATTATAAAGCTACAGATATTTAAAGTAAATCTTACCTACGGACATGTAAAAATGTCAATACATTTAAAATTTTAATTATATAAGCAAAAGCTACATATTTGTGTCTTTGTATGTATGTGAGGCTGTTTGAGACAAAAGTCTTGTTACAAACCCAAGTTGGCCTCAGACTCTCAATCCTCCTGCCTCTGCTTCCATCCCTAAGCATTAGGATTACAGGTATGTGCTGTCATACCTGGCCTATATTTCTATACAGACCAAGACAAAACAACAAAATCCCTGAAAGGCCTCATCAACCACTGACAACAACCAACCTGGGTAGCAAGATTTTGAGTGTTCCTTCTCACTTGCTGTCTTGCTCTACTTTTTAAAATGTTTTTCTTGGTGGGGGTGTTGAGATAGGGTCTCATATGTAACTCAGGCTGGCCTCTTGCCTCAGCCACCTCAGTGTGACTTTAAGGCTTATGCTACCACTACCATCTTGACATTATTTTCCAAAAACCATAAAATCTATATATTATTTTGTAAGGTTCTCATTTTAAAACTCCATTTCAATTTCTACTTAGAAATTTTTTGAGAACATAAAAGAACAATGCCTCTACAATAATAATCAAGTTTGCTTCCTTTATTTGCTTAATAGACTCTAGGTTTATACCTGCTTTAAAAAATGCTCAGCGTTCAAACAAGAGAGGTAATAGTACTGATACTATCAGCAAAATGTGAGTGTTTCCAGTTTTACTATGATAAAACACAGGGGTCTCATAATTTTGATAATGTCATTTTATATTTCAATTTGTGATTTTAAAAAAGACTTTGCATGTATAACCATATTTGGTTCTGAAGGCTATGAAGAAGATGGTGGGGGGCGGGTATGATCCTCACTTTAAAGAGAAGTTGCTTGAATTAGAAGAGGTGGAGGGGTATGTCCAGAGTCTCACGCTGCTGAATGATAGTGTTAGCCTGTACAGTCCAATGTGTCAGCCACTAACCACATTGAACTATTTAAGTTTAAATTCCTTAAAAATCAATTGTGTTCTGTAATTACACCAGTCACATTTCAAGGACTCAATAATCACATGTGGCCAATGATGAATATTCTGGGTCTTCCAGACAAGGAAAGTTTCCATCATAACAGAAGCAGTGTGATTCCCACTCCAGTAGCATTTTCCGCTCATGTGGTAGCTTTCCACACCCTTATTTTCCTTGCTTTGAGGAAGGCAAAGCATTATATGGTCAACTTATTCCACATAGCATGACTTCTGAAATACTGCAGGGGAAACTGTGCTGAACTCAAGTGCCAAAGATGGTTGGTGTAGAGAACACTGAGTGACAGATGAGGGGTAGGTGATGACCCTGAAGCAAGGGACAGTGTACTTTGTAGGCGGCCTGCCTAGAATCTGTTTACCCTCTTCTTCCATCTAAATGAACTAGAATTTTGCCTCAAAGTTCAGAAAGGCTTACAATGCAATTTGGACTTGATGAAACAAGATGGGAAGTTAGCTGCTGGAGATACACCCTTGTATGGCTTTGGACTTGACCTCTGAAAGGGCAAATTGCAGAATACAGCACCCACATGAGCATCATCTTGGGAAGTACCCAAAAGTGGGGGCATATCATGAGCTCACACAAATCTATCAGCCATTTAGGTATACCTGATCAGCACTACAGCAAACAGTATATGCAAAGCACATCATGAGGTTTACTAATGGAGTATCCACAGCTGAGTACCCATGTTTTCTGGGAGAAAAACAGAACTGTGTGCTTTGTGGGTTAAAATTCAACCATGTGAAACATAAGATAGCCTTTCAACAGTAAACAGTATTATGAAACTACTTATTTTATGTATTAAACATTGTAAACTTTCAAATAATTAAACATTAAGGAGGCACACTGGCAATGTAAATATAAAGGAAGCACAGTAGCTAGTTATACTTGCAATCAAGCATTCAGGAAAACCATAAATAATTCAGACAAAATAGAGATTAAGGACAGTGTAATTCTGATTTTTGTAGAATTTGTATAATCACAACACTAAACAATATAGCTGCTTAACAACTGCACTGAATTCAGTTGTTTGATGCCATTTAGTCAAAAGCTTTTAAAGGAAGTCTAAGTTTACGATCTCTTTCTGTCTTGGGGATGATTCAGAAGTGTAATGTCAACTCTGCCAGACATCTAGAAAGAAACTCAGTACAAAGAACTGCTGTGCATTCTTCACTGGGACAAACATGGTGAAAGTTAGGCGTGACTGCACGCACCCACAGTCACCTGTTGCTCTGTTCGCACTCACCTGGGAGGGAAACCACAGCCCAGGGAAAAGAAACTGCAACGCTGATTTTCAGCAGGAAGATGGTGGCTGCTTGTCACTTTTTTTAAGTTAAAGATGTGCTGCAAGACATGTTTTGAAACTTTTGAACTGTTTCATCAAGAACGTAGAAGAATGAAAAGGTAGCTATTATATATCCAAAATCTGGTTTACTCTTGTACTCAGCACAAAACAGCAAGACTTAGTAAGAACTAATGGTGGTTTGCACAGAAAGTAATCCATCTGCAGAACAATGTCCTAACTGATGGGCCAGAGCACAAGCGTTTCTTACAAGATACCTGCTAAGGAACATTTCTGTCCATGATGTTTCAGAGATGATGCTCCCATGGCTACATATACAATGCCTGCTCTGAAAACCAGGCCCTCTTCATTCCACTTAAGAGTTAATTCATTTGAGATTAAGAGAGTCAAGAAGTAGTGAATGAAGCTTGTAACAGGAAAGTATACCATTAAACTTAATGTTATTAGGGGCAGTTAGCAAAGCCCAATAAGGACCTGGATATGATGCTATCACACAATGCAGTGTAGGATGGCCTGCTTGATACAGCTGGGCTGTGGGCACATTAAAATGCTGCTTGGTCTGAGGAAACACCCTTTGAGGTATGGAGGTATAATGTCTGTGACTTTCTCAAACAGTGGGTGGGGGTGATAAGGCAAATTCAGACAAGTGGTGTAGCTGAATGAAAAGCATAAGGGAGTCTTTAACTTCTGTAAGATTTTCTGCTACAGCAAAATAAAGAGTCACTCCAAAAGCTAATTCATCCTTCTGCTGTGTTTCCTTAAGAAGACAAGTAGTTGTGTTGGTATCTGAGAATGATCTAGAGAACAATGTTTGGATGTTACTGAGGAAGCACAGTATTGTCATTAGCTCTCCAGTGCTACCCTAGCTCTAGAGCTGACCCACTCCTCATAGTAGAATACATTCTTGTCAAGCGTGGGATTGGCTGCTGACTTCAGCTGGAACCACTGACTGTCACCATCTCACCGCAGTCTATGCTGTGTCATGTCCTTACTAGCATGACAGGGAGCTGGCTCATTCCACACAGCTGTCCTCTGTCTCATATTTGTTCTTGAAAGTATATGCTTTATGAAAATAAACCCCACAACAACGAGGTTCCTAGGTGACCATGCCAAGCCCCCTAACAAGTTATGTACCATGCAAAGTTACATAAACATAAGAAAACACAAACCGTCAGAAATTAACAAGTAGTTAAGACATGTAAAACTTGGCACAGAAGTCCCTTAAAAAATTAAGCACACTCATCTTACAGCTGTGAAAACACATCTGAAGCCTGGATTGTTGGGTTTCATGTGCTCTTACCATTTAAAACAAAACACAGAAGGAGACACACTTTGTGTCATGAGTTGTCATCCACAAATTATATGTCTAACCCTGGAGCTTATTTTAGAAACACTCCTCACTAATTTGCCTGTGTTTTTGAATAGCAAGTAATATGTTTTCAATCATGAAAGGTTACAGGGAAATTTTTGTGGTTAAAAACTGGCCCTTTGCTGGCATAAAAAGCATCAGTCTTTGAGCAGTCCTCTGGGAAATAACTTTTTTTCATCATTGTTAAGAGGTCTTCAAATCTACTTAATAGTTACTGTTCTTGGGGATGTATGTTGTTTATGTCCACTGAGCACTGATGTCACTTAAAGCCCTGGAAGAGACAAAATGAGAGCAAGCCTGATAAAGAACTCTGACTTCTTTACAGCACAGTAAGAGACCCAAACCATGTGAACATTCCTCTTAAACAAATCCACTGATGGTTAAGTGCACACTGCCCTTCTTCCAACAAGAACCCAGCAGGCCTCCTGACGCTGCACTGCTTGCCCAGTTACATATACCAAAGAACGGAGACATCTCATTCTGATAAAATTCTAGCTCTCTGGGCAGTGATGGTGCACACCTTTAATCTCAGCACTTGGGAGGCAGAGGCAGGTGGATCTCTGTGAGTTCAAGGCCAGCCTGGTCTAGAGAGTGAGTTCCAGCATAGGCAGGGCTTCAGAGTGAAACCCTGTCTCAAAAAAAAAATGTATTTCATATAACTTTTTCTCAAGTAAAAAACTCTTTACATAAAAATGTCAGAGAAATATAAAAATGCGAGGGCTCTGTGAGCCCTCCATTTGCCGCCTCCTCCACTGGCTCTCCACATCTTCCACTGACCAAACATTCGTGCTTCTTACAACACATAGTCATTTTATAAGAAATAACCTGGAAATGCTTTTATTCCTCCCTCCTCAGCATTATACACATCCTAGCTTTTTCTCTGTTAGTTTAAGCTGTCATAACAAGGATATACAAGTGTTTCTAAAGCTTAACGACAGCACAGGGAGTTTGAGGGGAGGGTCCAGCCAAGGCTTGGTTAGAGCGTGGTAACCCAGCTTGCTGTGTGTGCTGCTTAAGTTGCACTGTTGACCTGAGTGAATTTGAGAGCACCTAGAAAACACACCTCAGGTCTTTCTGGAGAGGTTTACCTGAGCAGGCAAGACCCACCCTGAATATAGATAGCACCATCCCTGGGCTAGGGTCCCAGATGGAATAAGAAGGGTAAAAGAGAACACCAGCTGAGTACTAGCGTTCATTTCTCTGCTTGCTGAGTGTGGACAGTGTGACCAGCCGCCCCTGGCTCCTCCCCCTGGATGAACTGTACTCTCTAACTGAAAGCCAAGAAGCTGCTTTTTGTCAGGTATTTGGTTGCAGGGATGAGAAAAGTCACTAATCTATCAGGTGAATCACTCTGTTTATCTAATTTACCAGACCATCAAATCTTCCTATACTCACTTTATGGTTAGATAAGTGAATGTGTGAAAACAACCAACCAAACAGCCCACATTGTTCTCAGATGTACGTTGGCTGGTTACTTTGCTTTTCCCCTGAACCTGGACTATTAAGTGCTGGGGAGTAAAAAAAAAAAAAAAAATCAAACTGCCTCCCGGATTGGCAAGTTGGAAGCTTTACAATCAGTCTGTGGTTTTCAATGGCAGGAAGACCTTCAACATGGCTTGATGAGGCATGTACTTCACTGCTACCCACATCAGAAGGTAAATGTATTTGCTCTTACTTCAAAAGTTGATATTTCTACCATTCCTCCCTGGGAACCAATGTCTTGTCTTTTGTCATAGAACACAATGAGATCTATTAGAAACTCCTCCAATCCCCTCCAGCTACTTAATATCTCATCTACTTGCACATTAACCATCCTTTGTCCTACCCAGGAAAAAGAAATGACTCACGAGCTCTAGACTGCACATCGACTCACTTCCATGTCTTGTTCTATCCATTATCAACTCCTATTCCCACAAATGTGCTTAAAACTCACATTAAAACAACTACCACAATACCTTTCATCAAGCCTGTGGTCCCTCTAGTTATGAACCGCCCCTGCCCCTTGTCTCTTTGTAACTAAAAATCTGGAATAAACTATCCACTTCAGTACTCCTCAGCTCATTGTAACCTAGCTAACTCTTTACCATTATACTGACATCTCCCATTACCAAACCCAATGAATTCATCCATCTTTTTTTTTTTAATGTGACCTTTCTTCAGCATCTACTACTATTGATGCTTTGTTCTAGAAATCCTCACAGAGCCACTGGTTTCTTTTTGTACCATTATTTTCTGATTCAACTATTTCTTGTATGGACTTTTCCTTCCATAAAACCATAAAATATTAGAACTATCTATCACTGGTAGTAGATATTGATACAACTACATGGAAAAGATATTGAATAGATAAAGTATTTCCCAATGGGTCACACCTTTAATCAAACTCTGTTACTCCTAGAAATCCAAATAAGATAAGATTGTTGTCCTGGCTAGTTTTATGTCTACTTGACACAGGGTAGAGTCATCAGAGAGGAAGGGGCCTCAATTGAGAAAATGCCTCCATAAGCAAACCTATGAAGCATATTCTTTCTCTCTCTCTCTCTCTCTCTCTCTCTCTCTCTCTCTCTCTCTCTCTCTCTCTCTCTCTCTCTCTGTTTTAGAGACAGTGTTTCTCTTCTTAGCACTGGCTGTCCTGAAACTTATTCTGTAGACCAGGCTGGCTTTGAACTCACAGAGATCCTTCTGCCTCTGCCTCCCAGGTGCTGGAATTAAAGGCAGTGAACCACCACTGCTGGCTTGAGCCATTTTCTAAATTAGTGATTGAGGGGGGGAAGGCCCAGCCCATTGTGGGTGAGGCTACCTTTAGGCAGGTAGTTCTGGGTCTATAAGAAAGCAGACTGAGCAAGCCATGAGGAGCAAGCCAGTAAGCAACACCCCTCCATGGCCTCTGCATCAGCTTTTGCTTCCAGGTTCCTGCTATGTTTGAGTTCCAGCCCTGATTCCTTCAATGATGGACTACAGTGTGGAAGTATAAGCCAAATAAACCCTTTCTTCCTCAACTTTCTTTTTGGTCATGGTGTTTCATCACAGCAACAGAACCCTAGTTAAAACAATTGTGATTATCAATAATAAAAGAAGTAATCCTTGCACAGAAACATTAAATATTAGGTTACTTATGATAAAAGATGGTGTTATGTTTGGACTTACAGTAATGTTACATAGCAAAAATATAATGTTGTCTAGTTTTAGTTAAATTATATGGGAAATACATAGATAGAGGAAAAGGTCTGGAAGAAAATGTTCCAAATACTAGAAGTGATTTTCTTGTAGATTTTGAAGCTCTCCACAAGGATCATATATATCATTTACCTATTTGAAGGAAAAAACAAACATTTTAAAAAGAAATCAAGGGTCTACTCTTGTTTAGAAAGGTGGTATCCACCTTCACTTCTCACTCAATACATTTCCCAAGATGTCATCTCATGTGCTTCAGAAACCTCAGCATCTACAGAGGGCTCTCAAACCACATCACCAGGAAACACCACCCTCCTCAGCTTCAGAACTCTACTGCCACCTGGCCACTAGACAACTCCATATGAAGACCAACATGAGTAACAACTTCAACCTGCTATCCTGCCCTTAACTAACATTCCAAACCTCCATTCCTTTTACATTGATAGCTCTTGTCAAAAGCTCTACCTTCCTGAAATTCCAACTTCAGGCAAGTAGGTGAGTTATACAAGACTCCATCAACATCCAATCAACTACTCATAACAAGGCCAATCCAGTCTATCTCTGGAATATAAAACTATGCTTCCTTTTCTCTTCCCACTTCCTCCCAAGTCTTACCTGAACTTTTTTTTTGGCGGCGGAGGGTGGGGTGGGGTGGTGTTGGAAGGTGGTGCTTGCTGGGTATCAAACCCAGAGTTTAACATATGCTAATCCAGCACTAAACCACTGAACTATATCCTCATACTTCACCTGAATTGTTTAAACAGCAATTTCCTAAATGGTGTCTTTACCTCTAGCCTTAGGCACACAATTATCCTCTTCATTAACAACAGAGTCATTTTTCTAATGTATAAATTGGATCAAGTTATTCCCCTGTTCAAAAAAATCCTTCAATGGCAACCCATCATCATGTAATAAAATAAAAAGTTCTTAGCATGAGACTTAATGAACTTATCCTTTCAATGTCCACTGGAAACCTCCTACTCACCCCTTAGTTCAAATATCTCCTCTGGAAAACCCTACTTTACCCTTCCAAAACAGGAGTACCCTTCTCTGAGTTCCTGTAGCATGCCATCCTTACTCCTACCACACTATGGCTCATGTTCCTATGATTACTTTTCTGGTGTCTTTTCCTCTGTATAAGAGTTTGTTCATCTTTGTGCCTCTACAAAGATGACAGATAACCAAATGTACAAATACTTTTATGAATAGTTTGGCTTACAGGCACAGGGTAGATCAGTTGTTCTCAACTTGTGAGTTATGACCCCTTTGAGGGGTCGGAGACCCTTTTACAGAGTTGCCTAAGACCATCAGAAAACACAGATGTTTACATTATGATTCATAACAGTAGCCAAATTACAGTTATGAAGCAGCAATGAAAATAATTTTATGGTTGTGGGTCACCACAACATGAGGAACTGTATTAAAGGATCACAGCATTATGAAGGTTGAGAATCACTGTGCTAATAGTATGCAAGTTTTTAAGTTGGTTTATGAAAACCTTCCCACAATGTTCTCTCCCTTCTTCTAAAGCAAAAGCCTGAAAGCCACCTTTCATAGCTACTGGTTTCAAAAATAGGGAAAAATTACCTTAATTTTCTAAAAACAGAAAAATAACAAATATTCTCTTTACTAGCAATTCAACAACTTCACCATACTAGAATTAGTACAAGCCAAAGAAAAATAAAATCTTTTCATCTCAAGGAGAGTTACTTTTCATTTCAAACATGTGCTTTGGTAACCCTTATTAATTTATTAATCAAAATTATCAGGAAGTTCAGACTCACAAGGGGTTATAAAGGAATAAAATGCATCTTGGCAGAGTAGTGACTAGTAAAAAGTTATGAAACTCTGAAAAACATCTCTTCCTTACTTAAGCATTCAAAATTCCCCATGGGTGAGTCACTCCCTCCAAGAAAAGCTAAGCCCCACCTGAAATAAACCTGGATGTGAAGTCTGCACATCCATGGAAACCAGCTGCAGTGTCTGCTGGGTAAAAAGAGGAATCACAAATGAAGCCACTAGCAAACAAATAATCCTAAACGATTCTTGCTTCACCTCGGGGTACACTATACACTCTATTCAGGATGGCAAATGACATTTTATTTGACAAGTACTAATAATGTCGGATCGTTTGTACTTCCTGTATATTGATCAACTGATTTCAACACAGCCCATGAGGAAGCACACCTCATAAGTGTGCAATTCTTGAAAGGCAACTAATTCAATATGAACTAGAAATTTGAGAAGCAATGAACAAAAGCTAAAAACTAAACAGGTTGTAACCATGGCAATGGCACACACATGAACTGGAGGTTAGAGCTGAGACACTCCCTTGTATGAGCGCACTACCTAAATCCACTCTAATCCAGAGGGTGTGCTGGTATAGTTCCTACGGCAACACCAATGTATGACACACAAATATGCATTCATTTCTGTGTGAGTGTGGACACACAGACCTTTGGCAGTTGGTATTCCAGTCAATGCAAATCCAGTGAAGCTATAACATACCTCCAACTATCATTTACAGAGTGTAGGCTAATCCTTACTGGCTGGAGGGGATTTATTGTATAAAGTGAAAGTCCTTCTACCAATTTTCAATCACTTCCCAAGTTTGGTAGTTTCCTCACCACTTCCTGGAAGGCTCCTTGTGTCCAGTCCTCTTTTAAAGCACATTTGGATTGCAGTAGAATACAACAAGAAAGGGCATAGATCCAAAGTGTAAACTGGATGAGCACACTCCATCTGTGTGGAGAACAGGAATTCACGGCACCCTGGAAGCCTTCGTTAGCCTTTGTCATCATTGCTTTCTTTCCCCTCTCAGAAAGAGCCACTGTCATAACTCCAACACTACCAATAAGGGCTGCTCGTTTCTGAACGTGACAATGGAGGTGTGGAGTAGGTACTGCCTGGAGCCCAGCTTCCTTCGCTCAGTGTTATGAAGTGATTTGTGCTGCTGTGTGTAGCTATAGTTCATTCACTCTTGCTGCTATGTAGTAGTCTTTCAATACCAAAACTCACTTTCCCATCCCATGTTGATGGACACTTGTGCTCTTGCCAGGTTTTGACTTATTCCTTATTGCACTTTAACACTAAACCTAATACTTCCATTTCCCACTACATCACATTGTTTTGGCACACCTCTAAAGACTTTCTCAATTATACAGATCAAAACAGTTCTTCAGAACCAAGCTAAATGACAGGAAGAGTAACCATGACAGAGTAAACAACGCATGCTACAAAACACACTCATCCCTGAAAAACATGGCATAGAGTTCTTTGGATGAACTGGTCTGAAGCACTAACATTCTTTGGTCTGCGAGACAGTGGCCTATAGGACTAGCTTTCATTGACTAAGAGCATATTCATTTTTAATGCCTATTCTCCTCTTTCTAAGAAGGCAGTTCTGATGAGATCACACCAGGAAAATAGTACAGAATTGAGCAGCTTTAAATAGAAAATATATCTTAGCTGCCACCTCAGAATATGCATATAGACACATGTTATGGTGGTTTGAATAAAAATGCTCCCCATAGGCCTATAGGGAGTGGCACTATTAGGAGGTGTGGCTTTGTTGGAGGAGGTGTGACACTAGGGAGTGGGCTTTGAGGTCTCAGAAGCTCAAGCCTGGCCAGTGTGTCACCGTCATTTCCTGCTGCCTGCAGATTCAGACATAGAACTCTCAGCTAACTCTCTAGCACCATGTCTGCCTGCATTTGGCCATGCATTCTGCCATGATGATAATAGACTAAATGTTTAACTGTAAGCCAGCCCCAATTGAATGTTTTCATGGAGTTGCCCTGGTCATGATGTCTCTTCATAGCAATAGAAACCTTACTTATGACACATGTCTTGGCTTACTGTCTTAGGGAACAGTTTAGTAGATCACACATCAGCTAGACTATGGTCGGTGAACACCCTTCCTCACACAGCAAGGTTTCTGCTGTATGGTGGAGAGAAATAGACCATTTAGGCAAAGAGCACAAGAGCTTTCATTTCAACCCATCTTATACCTCTCTTCCCTTTTAATCTCAATCTCTCAGTTTCTCTCTCCTCCCTCCACACTCTTTGCCTCCCCCTCTGTTATATTATTACCTACTCATGCTCAACTCCCTAGGCTTAAAATATAACCCCAGAACCCCAAAACTCATATTCAACCTCTCAGGGTGACATCTTGCTCTCCCTGCACAATAATCTTCTGGAAGGCCTTACTACCACTCACTGTTCCACCACTACAAATTACTTTCTACCTCCACCCTCCACTGAAGCCATTCTCTGATGGCACCAGTGCTGTCCTTGAGGCTGTCTCTAACTCCCTAGACATTCTTGGGTGTCCATCCTTGTCAACCATTCTGTTCTTCTCTTGAATCCTATACCACCACACTTGCTGGCTTTCCTCCAACCTCCCTGGACACTCGTCTCCTGGCTCCTCTTAAGGTCATTACTATTGACAGTCCTGTATAGGACTTATGTTTCTTGAACCAAGGCACAAAAAAGCACTAGTCACCCAAGCCTGATGCCTTGAGTGTAATCCTCAGAACTCACACACAAGCGAATAAATGTATTTCTCAAGGTTCATCGGCTGGCCATTTGCTCACACTTCGTTTGTTTTTGACCATCTAGGTCTCATACATGTTCTGTGATCACCTCCATATCAACTTGAGTGCTCAGAAACACTCTTCTTCAGTATCTTACAGACATTATCAGCCTTCTGAAGCCTTTATCATGTTAGGAACTGTGCTGGTCAGTAGTTGATAGGTCATGGGCTTTGAACTCAGCCAATTTGGTTTCAAATTCCCAACTGCCTCTTAATTCACTGGGGGTTTCACATCTATAAAGCTTATTGTATAAAGCTGAGCAGATTAAAAGAGATAAGGAATAAAAACCCTCAAATATAGTTCATACACCTAGCAGTTGTCTCAATAACTAATTTATCCCTACTTTCCCTTTCATAGAAGCTGCCCTGCTTCCCTAACTATAGTAGCTTCCCCCCATCTGTGGTTTCCTTTCCTGTGGTTTCAATTACCGGTGGTCAGCTTATAACCCAAAAATACTGAATGGAAAATTCCAGAAATAAACAATTTGTAAATCTTAAATCACACGCCATTCTGAGGGCTACTTGAACATAAGCACTGGGACAGCATCAGTCTGAGAACTAAGCTAGCTGCTGTCTCAGAGGCTCTCTTCTCCACACTAGCTCCTCAGGTATGGACCCCCTTCATTTAGCTTGGGCTCCAAACCCTAATCTCGGCCCCTATGGCTCCCCTACCCTTGACATGGATACTTACCTTGCTCTGCCCTGACCTAATAGCTTTAGGATGACATTCTTCAGGAAAAGGGGAAGCACTTTTACCTACTGGTATAGATTCTATCTTCTGGGATCTTCCAAAATAGCACAATCAGTTCCTACTCAAAATATTGTAGGTTTTTTTTTAAATCATGATCTATATCTTATTTTCTTCAGTCACTCCTTAAATGATTTAATGAGATCATGATTGGAAGAAGTACAGAGACAACTAACTAAACTAGTGGAAACACATGAACTGTGGACCAATAGCTGAGGAGCCCCCATGGCACTGGACTAGGCCCTCTGGATAAGCGAGACAGTTGTTTAGCTTGAACTGTTTAGGGGCCCCAGGTAGTGGGACTGGGACCTGTCCCTAGTGCATGAGGCAGCTTTCTGGAGCCTAGTGCCTATGGTAAGACACTCTGCGCAGCCTTGGTGCAGGGAGGAGGGGCTTGGACCTGCCTCAACTGGATGTACCAGGCTCTGCTGACTCCCCATGGGAGACCTTGCCTTTGAGGAGGTGGGAATGGGGGGTGTGTTTGGGGGGAAGGCTGGGGGATGGGAAGAGGGAAGACAGGGGAATCTGTGGTTGATATGTAAAATGAATAGAAAATCTCTTAATAAAAAAAAAGTATCTCTTCACAGGAAGCATTCTTTTCTGAATGAACTCCAGCCTATCCACATAGCTTATGAAAATATACAGAGGAGACACTCTTGGTCACCTCCTAACACTCCATTCCACCCATACAATTCTTTCCTTTTTAAAATAAGCTGGCTGTTCAGGTACAGACTTCCTTCTACACAGCCAGGAAAATGTTGCAAAAGTAAACGCTATCCTCAGTTCCCAATGATTCTAAATTAACCTTGATAATCATGCACCTCTCACCACTGACAGGCTTTATAATGGGTACGCAACCAAATACTGACAAATTATATGTGTGAAGAGGTCTGCTGAGAGCAGAGATGGGACATGAGACAACAGACTGTGTCCAGGTGGGATGCACAGAATTACAGCAATGATCTGCACCAGGATGAGAACGGAAGCACTACAAGCATAGGACCAAGGGAGTCACAAGCTGGGCCCTCAGGGCATGGCAGAACCGCTCATTTCCAGGCTGCTTGGTTTAGTGATTGTGTTTCCTTTTGATTTAAGCCGCTGTGGTCAGGGCTTCTTTTCAACTGCAGCCAACTGCATTCAAATTGACACAGAGTGAGAGCAGGGACTACTCATCCCTGCAGGAGATGTGGGAGGAGGTACAGTGGCACTTCCAAGCCCATGGATACAGCTAGGAACAATGCTGATACATAGTATGGACTACTAAGCCCCTCTTCTTGTCACCTCTACAAGTTACTTTCTGTTTGTATTGTTTACCTAGTATTCGCTAAAGAACTAGTGGTTACTTTTCACTCACACTGTTTCCTTTCCACGGTTCCATGTGTTCAGATCTTTGTAAGCAACATTTCTTATAAATAATAATAAAGGAAGTTGAATAGTTACTAAATTACAAACTGAGATAGGAAAAGAGAGGAACAGAAAAATGAATACAGAGTACTTGTGGGCCATGTCACCACTGCATGCTGTTTCTCATTTTGTGCATTTGTACAGAAGTGAAAAACCTGGTGTATTCCCTTCTGGTGTTAAATTTTGACTCGGAGAATTTTCAGAGAATTCATGGCTCTGAAATACTCTTTCAATTGAAGCAGGAAAAAAAATCCCCAATTATGCATTATTAAGACTCACTTCAAGTCAAGAAACAGTCTTGTTGCACTAGAGAGCACACCTAGGCCTTTATTTATGTTTACTATCACACTAAAGGAAACACGGAGAAAGCAACTGCCAAATCTGTGCTCAATTAATTCACCATCTTGGTGAAAACAAACATTCGGAAGAGCGACTAGACCTGGGGGAGTTTGGGCAGTAAAACTAAAGCAAGCATGTGTAAGAGTACGCTTTCACCCAATACTGCCATCTTGTTACAGATGTATTCCGCCCCTCAATTGCTTCCACGGTACTTAAGGTCTGAGCCTTCACTTCGGAAGGCCTTTAGAAAATGTGGTTTCTGACTTAGTGCTCCACTGTCCCCTGTCCCCACTTTGCTTGCTTCATTCCACCCAGATTCTAGTATCACTGGGCACTTTGCAGTTTTGAAAACATGTGCAGAGTCTGCTTGTCTCAAGAGATTTCCTTCTCTATGCTATCCACATGTGATTAATTCTGCCTGGCCTGGACCCCTCCCCATCTGATTCTTTGCCTCCTCCCACACTCTGCCACACACAGATTCCTCATCCTTCTGATCTTAAAGTCAACTTCCCCACCAAGTGTCTTTTCTGTGGCACACTCTTAAACTTGCACACATTAATATCCCTGATGAAAAAACCCTGCATTTTCCCTTCAACCCCTCTCGTTGTTTACCAATTTAGTATGTCTTCCTGCTGGTTGATCAGCTTCATAAGTACAGAGGCCATAGCATCTCAAGTCACTCTTACACAGAAAGAATAAAGAAGATATGGTGGTCATCATTATTCCAAAGGCCCCTTAATGCCACGGAAAAGCACAAATGATGCTATGCTACATAAGAAAGCAATCTACAAAACTACATATTGAGTAAGTAAAAAGAGTCCAAGATTTTAAATATTTTCATTAGTTGAGAATCTCATACATGTATACAATGTATTTTGATTATATTCACCCCCTACTTCTCCCCTAACTCCTCCCAGTTCCACTCTACCCCTGTCCAACTATGTATCTTCCCTTTCTTTTTAAAAACTAACCCACTGAGTACAATTTGTCTGCTAATATACTCATGGTCCTGGGTCATCCACTGGAACATGCTTGACCTCTTATGGAAAACTGAAGATTCCAAATTTTAAAGGGCATATACTTATATATGTATAAAAAATTACAAAGGAAATGTATCAAAGTATTAACAAAATATTACACACACATATATACACACATATTTGTGTATATGTGCATACAGCATGCATGTACATATAGTATATGTATGTGTAATATATATTATATGTATGTATGTATGTATGTATGTATGTATGCATGTATATGCTGGTGTATGTGGAAACCAGAGATCAATGGTCAGATGTCTTCCTCTACTCCATTCCACCTTCCTGTTTTTAGACAGTCTCAATGAGTCCAGAACTCACTGGACTGGCGGGATTGGCTAGGCAGTGAGTTCCAGTGATCTGCCTGTCTCTGCACTCTTCTTTCCCCATCCCTCCAGGGTTAGGTTTGCAGACGAGCACCACTGGGGTCCACTCAGGGCTTCCTGCTTACGAAGCAGGCATTTTACTCACTGAGTCATCTCCCTCCTCCAGAATTTGTTTTTAAATTGAGAACCTAGATACAGACTGGGCATGATGCTGCATGCCTTTAATCCCTGCACTCAGGAGGGAAAGGCAGGAGTTCGAGGCCAGCCTAGTGTACAGAGTGAGTTTCAAGACTGCCAGGGCTACACAGAGAAACCCTGTCACAAGAAACCAAGACAACTACCTGGACACAGTAAAACAACACACAGCATGGCAAAGGTGGAGGAGAGGCCTATTCATGGGATGAAAGAACAGAAAACACAATGCAAGGAGGAAGAGTAGCACATGACTATCACACAACTAAACTATAACAAAATGGCAAACATGATTATTTGGCTGTTCTACTTGCTAATATACCAGTCAGCACACATTACAGTCATACCCCATTGTGCTTCCTCAAAGCACAACCCTGGGCTGAAAGCACACTTGCTTGGATAGTGACTGCTGATCTTGTGTACACAAGAATCACCTGGACAACCTGAGAATCATAAACCAGTCTCCAGGAAATGGAGCCCAGGAAGTCTCTACCAGCGGGCACTTCTGATACAATTCAGACTATGAGCAGCCCCTGCCTAGGACAAACTAAGACGACATTAAGGAAGTTCCTCCTCATCAAAGGTTTCAGATAAAACAGAAGCCTAAGAGGTAGGAGATGCAAATGGAAACATGGCAGCTGCTTGCCACAAGTCAGCAGGCAATCAAAGTGCTTACAGTGTGGAAAATTCTACTCCCATTCAACCACACACATAATCCAAATGCCAAGGGCAGTAATAAGTTTCAAGTGGCACTGCACCTACCTAGAACTCAGCCTCCTGAACCAACATACCAAAGTAATAAAAAATGGCTCTCAGCTGAGAAGACAAGACATAGGCTTCTTAAAACTGATGTCCCACAAATGACACACAAGACCTATCTCATCGGAACATACTCCTTTCTTCTATGCCCTTCTAATGAGCTTATCCGACTGCTGAACCCACAGCAGATTAGATTTGTACGTTAAGAGGGGAGAGAAGATTCATGGGGAGGCAGATGGAAATAAATCATGTAGACTTAACCATATATTCTAAAGGTTAAATTATTTACATCAATTGGCGGCTGGGGGGGGAATTATATACAATGGCTTGAAAAGAATTGTTCAAAATTATGTCCATGATGATGAGTTACTAAAGAAAAAGTAAAATCACATCTTCACATTTTCTTCTTCTTTTCTGAATGTGCATTGGTGTTTTGCCTGCATGTACGTCTGTGTGAGGGTGTCGGATCCTCTAGAACTAGAGTTACAGACAGTTGTGAGCTGCCATGTAGATGCTGGGAAATGAACCCAGGTTCCCTGGAAGAGCAGCCAGTGCTCTTAACCACTAAGCCATCTCTTCTCGTCATCTCTCGAGCACAAGAGAACTTTTTTTTTTTGAGACAGGGTTTTCTCTGTGTAGACCTGACTGTCCTGGAACTCACTCTGTTGACCTGGTTGGCTTCTAACTCAAAGATCTGCCTGCCTCTGCCTCCCAAGTGTTGGGATTAAGGGCATGCACCACTATGCCCAGCTTGATATTTTCTACAAAGAAGCAAAACTGAGGGAGCACTTATACCTGAGCACCTGCAACATGTTAAGAATGAAACACTCTAGCTGGGCACGGTGGTGCATGCCTTTAATCTCAGCACTCAGGAGGCAGAGGCAAGCTGATCTACATAGGAATTCCAGGACAGCCAGGCCTACATAGCGAGACCCTGTTTCAAAACAAAACAATGCACATCTCACTTGGTAACAGCCTTGTAACGTAAGACGCATCCACATTTTAAGGCTAGGCCACGCAGGCTCTGAGAACCAAAGCACCGAGTGGTGCAGCCATGTATAACTACAGAGCTCATTTGTCTCCTTGGTTTGTTTTATATGGCACTACCACTTTTGCTTTTGGTTGGGAGGATCTCTAGTTTTGGGGTGCACATGTTTCTGAGGCTAAAGCTCTAAGTCTGTAGCAGTAGTTTATAAGCTGCTTTCTCAGTGCCTGGTGCTTTTTCCAAACGGAGAAGTCTCTGGAACCTCAGTCCACAGCAGAACTGCTCTGCTGAAAGCCACAGAAAGCAGGTGGCCCAAAGCCTTATTCGACCCTACTTGGAATCCAAGGCTGCTCCTACACACCTCTCTGGCCAGGAATAATACAGAGTATTGATTTCTAAAAAGCACCATGAAAATAAGTCTGGTCACTGGACTTGCTATATGAAAGTGTCTGCCTTGTGGACATTCGACAAACGATAAAAAGCTGAACGAAGGCATCACGATGCTGTGAAAAGTTGGGGGTATGGTGAAAATGCACTTAACTGGCTAAAGTGAGCAACAATGTCTGAGTGTTCAATGTTACAGGACACTTGGCCATGGTTTCTACCTTATCTTATGGCTCAGGTATCACATGCCTAAGTTCTACAACTCTTTTTCCTAAGACTCGTGTGTGTGTGTGTGTGTGTGTGTGTGTGTGTGTGTGTGTGCGTGTGTGCACTCGCCCCACATGTGTATGGTGTCTGTAGAGGCCAGAGGAAGGTGTGGAATCCTCTCAGGGCTAGAGTTACAGGTGGTTGTGAAACTTCCCAATGTGGGTGCTGGGATCCAAACTCAGATCTTCTAGAAGAATTGCAAGTCTCTTAATCACTGAGCCATCTCTCCAGTTCCTTTACAAAGTTTTGAAAGAAAAAACAGGGAGTCACCGTTTCACAAAGACCCCCAAACATATTATAGTACCTCCTCCCCTGAGAGAAACGCTAATTTTATTTTCCTATGTTCCCAAAGACTGAAGTTACAACAGAAAAGTCATGATACACAAAACACAACAAGGAAAAGGCATACATTAAACACAGTAAATGAAGCTGGGCACAGTGACACAGGCCTGAAATCCAGTGTTCTAGAGGCAGAGGTAGATGGATCATCGCAAGTCTAATGGTAGGGTCTTTCAAAATAAGTCTAAGTGTTTTCTACAGTGTTTGACCTTTTTAAAAATTGACTATGGCATTTTTCTTGACTTGATACTGCAGACAAAGCAAGTCTGAAATGGGCCAGTAGCCTCAGACAGCCGCTCCAAATGATCCTCCATTGTACAAGTCCTCAAAGCCGACTTTGTGGTCACAGAAAGAAAAATTGTTTGAGTTTCTCTTGGTGTCTGCTTCATTGTTTTAGGTGAAACCATTTTTTTTTTGGAACCAACTAAATTGCTTCTATTGCTTATGGGAACCTTCTGTGTAAATGGTAAATTTTTTTTTTAATCAAGACAGTAATATAATCATGGGAGAGATACGGAAAGGAGAAATTAAAAGAAAGTGTGTTTGCTCCTTCATATGCCTTCCAATCATTCCAGAAGGACATATTAGAACTTTGTACTAGGCCTGTGGCTCCTGTAGGAAAAAATCATGTTCAGCAGTAAGCAGTCTTTCTAGTAAAGCAAAACAGCCATGTTAGAGTTAATGCTTCAATCACACTAAAGTGAGCTCTACTGCTATATTGTGAGTTGAACAGAATGTGGGGGGAGATGAAGGGAGTCCTAGTTAGTCAGAATGGCAACATCCATGAAGCAGCTGTGTGGGGACTGTAAGTCGGGGTACTTTCTAGGGTAGAGCTAGGACATGGGGGATATCACAAGGGGGCAAAGTATGGACAAGGAGCTAGATGATGGTCTTGATATACTTTTTCAACTGTTCAAGCCTCTTACTGGAATCCTTTGCTTTAAAATGCCCTGCTTTCCACAAGTAGACCATTCCATTTCATCAGGAAATGTTGGAAGCCATGATCTAATTCACAGGCTGGCTCACAAACATCTACCGCCCACAGTGTCATGATCCCAGTACACAACAGTCTGGGTGCTGAGTCTCAGAAGTTCAGTAATTGAGCATAAGATAAAGGGAGGGGAGATTTCCTGTTCCCTGTCCTCTTCTAGACTCAGATGAGGCAGCAATTGTAATTGTGCAAAGTTTTCCTTGGCCACTCTCCCTTGTCACAAGGACTAGCCTCCTCGGGAATAAACTGAACTACAATACCGTGCACACCCCTTCACAATGGCATTTAGCACTCCATCCCAGATCTGTCTCCTCAGCACCACAAAGCAAACTCACTTCTCAGAAATGAAAACTCTAGTCCCTCATTCCAGCGGAGGGCCACAGAGAGGCATGAAAGAGAGTAACCACACTAGGCCAATGTACACTAGTGTGCCTAGGCTGCCTCAGAAGTATGTGATCCCAGAGAGGGTGTGTGGGTGAATATCAATGTCTTGTTCTCCTTTTGGTTTTATGAAATATACTCTATATCCCAGGCTGGCCTACCCAGAGTGGCTTTTAACTCAAGGTTATCCTTCTGCCTCAGACTCTCTCAAGGGTTGGGATTATACATGCAAGTCACCATGCCTGGTAGTATGTGACTTTCTAAGGGAATTTTTATCAATTCAACTTAATCTCTAATTGTAAGACAACTTAAGAGAAAACTAAAAAGGTGCAGGCATTATGGGGGAAAGCAGCTTTGTGCAATGGAAGCTGGCTAGCAGCATGGCCAGCCCATTCACACTGAGTAGGAAGAAACAGAAGAAAAGCCATCCAGGGAGGCTCAGGCAAGAAGGCAGCAGGAAAAACACTGTTTCCAATGAGAGACAGCTCTTTTCCACCAAGGGTCTGCTCAGCTTGTGCCTCTTCTAGGGAGTATGCCCAAGCCACTTCCAATCTCAACTCTCAATCCTCCCTGGGCTGTAATATATACATATGTACAGCTAGCTCTTCATTATGTTGACATCAGTTCTTCTAAAAAATACGTCTAGGGAGTACTTAGAATGATGAATTATCTGCACTGTTTATTTGGGCTCCATATTTCATTTCACATTGATTCATTCATTAATACATCCTTTACCCCAATAAGCTATCTCTCAAAGAGTGACTTCCACAGGAAAGCCCTAGTAAAGTACTCAGGACAGGGCTCAGAGAGAATTCAAGTAGTCTCCAGCTTAAAGCTGGGGAGTACAAAAAAATCATATAGAATCCACAGTTACATAAGGAAATTGGTTTCAGGGTTGTTTTATTTTTAAGACTCTCTGCTTACAAGTTTATCACATGGCTATCAGTGTCTAGATCTGAGGACCAATGCTACCAACTTCGGAGGAGAGCAAAGAACATGGCATGCAGAATCAAATGTTGCACAAGTGCTTGCTGTGGGGAGTTTGAGGTGGTTTTCAGGAAGTAAACAGAGGTACTCTTGTAGAAGCGATTGTTTCTGGCGGCGGTTACAAAATGAACTGAGCATGGCCAGGGAATGTTCAGTCCAAAGGGCTGGACCAGGGGGTTAAGAACTCACTGAAGACCTGCTGTGTTCTGGCCACCTATTCAGACGCTATCACTTAATTTTACAATAGCCCATTATTCCCATAAGGGAGGCTTAGAGGAACCAGGTAGAACATGGGACACATCTTGCTTTCTCTACAAGGCAACCAGAATACTTCCCAGGATCTTTTTCATCCTTGCCTCCCAGATAAAACCAAAACAAATGACTCCTCCATTTTACTGGGGGAAGAAGAACACAGCTACTTCAAGCACTCACAGGGGCGGGGCGGGGCAGGGAGGGAAGACACTATGGGAAGGAGAAGGGAAGAGTCAACATGAGGGAAGTGGGAATTAAACGAAGCCCTGACCAGACCCTTTCCACACAGATGATTTCATTCCACTAACCCTAGAGGGTGATCACTGTCCACACACAATGACACTGAGGTCTAGAGAGCCTAAATCATAGTGTTAGTAAAAAGCAAAAGGAAACTGAGATTGGGAGTTGGGGCAGGCAGGCTTCAAAGCCTGTGTGCTTTCCACTCTCCCTGTGGCAAGCATTTCCCTTCTCTTCTACCACACAAATGCCCCCAAACTAAAGTATGGAAAACATAGATCTCTTCAAGAGCCCTAACCAATAATTATAGAGCAGTCAGATGAAAGAAGCCTGTTTCCCCAGGAAATAAAACTGTCAAGTCTATCAAGGGATTTAAAAGAAAATTAGAAGGAGGCTTACCCTCTCACTCCAACCTATGAATAGAGCTGACATTTTCAGTGATGTCAGTGGTTGTATACATGGTGGAAGCTACCATTAGGGTTGGAGCCACTGAAGACCACAGAAGTTCCCCCTCGCAATGGACTCGGTAGTGCCTGGGCAACAACACAATGGCCCAACCCTGTCTTTAGGAAATGATCAGAAAATGGGGTTAGTGTTTGATCAGGGTTCTGTTTGCTGGGCTGGCTCAGACATTGGTGAGAACATCCCTGAGCTGCTAGCTCTCCACATAAGGCTAGCTCAGAACAGAGAAGTGCATGCAGATCATTATGCAAACCTGTCCATCTATAGCAAATGCACCGGTCCTGCTCAAAGTCAAGCAAATCTAAGAGTCAATCCTTTCCAAAGCCTGTAGTGAAAGAAACGAGTAGTGACTTCGGAGTGCTTGATTCCATCCACATCTGGCTCTCTTTGGGAGCTAAACTCAGCAGAAGTCTACAGGGTCAAGAAATGACCCTGAATAAAAATAGTCTTGGAAGTCTGTCACAGAGGAGAGGAAACAAGGCGGTAGGGGTGATTCACTCCAAATGGCAGCTCCAAAACCCAAATTCCCATTTTTGTTCCAATCTGAAGCCAATGTGCAAAACAGGCACAGAGCAGCCTGTCCGTTTCCAAAAGCAGTTGCCAAAGAATTTTATATGGAAGCCAAAAAGATTTAGTGTGCCATTCACCTCTCCTCTAAATCTAAGGAGGAAGAGTTTGAACTGAAGCGCTGAACCCATGGTGGGTTTACATTGTGTGAAGACCACCCAGGGTCTGGTAAGGAAGGGAAAACTTGGTTCACCAAAGTTTCCAATGATCCAATGGCTTACTGGATGTGGGCGGAGTTCTACGGCAGCATGTGAGTCGCTAGCTGCTGTCTGCCTATTAGTTTGGTAACTCTCCTCCTCCCCAGCCCGCAATCAAGGATAACATTGAGGAGGTTATAGGCCTTTTCTTCCTCTTTGTAGGGGAGGGTGGTACTGAAGATTGAACCTGGAGCCTCTGAGTGCTAGGCAAGAACTCTACTGAGCTACATCCCTAGCTTTCTCTTTTTGTTTTGGGTGTTTGTTTGTTAGAGAAAGAGAGGGGTGGGGGTTCCACACAGCCCAGGCTGGCATCAAACTCACTAGCTGACGCTGGCTCTAAACTCCTGATCCTCCTGCCTCCACTTCCCAAATCCTGGGATTGCAGGTATATGTTACTGTGCCCAACCACAGCCCTCTTTTTTTCTTTGCAATTTGAGACAGAGTCTCCATAAATTTCAAGTCTGTGCTTGACCTCACTCTGCAGTTCATACAGACCTTGCTTACAATCACCCTGCTTCAGTCTCCCAAGTAGCTGGGGTTATAGGCCTGTATGACTGACATACACTTAGAATTGAGAGTTCTTCTGGCCGAAAACCATTTACCCAACACTTGACTACTTGAGTTGTGCTGAGCACACAGGTGCCAAGTCTGTGGCATGACGGGAAACAAAAAGCCTGCTTCTCAGTCACTCACACCTTCCCTGTCCTAAGCCCTCTACCCAATTTTATAGCCACAATTTGTATTTTCTTAAAGATGGTTCTCCAACAGCACTGGGTTTCAAAGTACCAGAGGACTTGGGTCTACCTTCAGAAATGCTGTCTTTGACTAACTATGCCACAGGTTAGCAAGGAAAGAGGTACGCACGCAGAAAACAACAGATATGATCAAGTCTTTAACAGTTGTGAACAAGTGTGCCTGTGCCCTAGGTGCACAGAGTATCATCATCTCTGTCTTGTGGGATTGGGAAAGATTTCTTAGAACTGGTCTAGATGAGGAAGAAAGGGTGTGATAAGCAGTGAGGGAATGAGGGCGGCAGTGAGGGAAGAGCAGTCCAGGGAGTAAGAACAGCCTAGGCCAGAGGTTCTCAACTGGAGACAACTTTCCCCAGATGTAATTCTTGTATCTAGTAGGTAGATGTTAGATACCCCTCAGGGCATAGAAGAGCCCTCATAATGAAGCCTTATCCACTCACAATGTCAACAGCCTCACTGGAAAAATCTGCTCTAAGCAAAGACATAATAGGCACAGGTTAAAAGAAAGAGGAACTGGCGTGTAGCTCAGTGGTAGAGCCTAGCATGCATGAAGCAATGGGTTCAACTCCCCGCACTACAAAATAAATGCGGCTGAGTTGACGCTTTATCCTCAAGGTAGCAACAGCAGATGACGGTAGGAAGCCTACCACATTTCACATCAACTGAGAAGCACATTTCTCAGAGACAGTGATCTCAGCTCAAGTCCACTCCTGAACAGCAGCCCACATTTTGCATTTCAGCAGACAGTTATGTGAGGGTGATGAGGACCAGCTAGGTGTTCCCTGCCATTCACCTAACAGTGCACTCAGAAAGGATCAGAAACTGGTGGGGATGTTGGAAAGACTCAGGAACAGGAATAGGTCAAGCTAGAAGAGGAGGAAGCCAGGGCTCCCTACCCCAAACAAGTGGCTACAAGGAGAGCAGAATGTAGCCTGAGTGTCAGGGGTGGGTCTCAAGTGGATTGTGTCTGATCATAAAACAAGGAAGCCCTTGCTAGGAATCACACTCGTGGGCACAAACCCTTTAGAAACCGAGAAAGGACTTTGCCACAACCACCTCCACTGAAAAATTAAAGAGAAATAATAGAACAAGCCTCTTCTTCTCACAGGAGACTTCTGGGAGGGAGAGAAGGGAGCCTCAAGACACTGGGAGATTTTGTTACAAGAGCAAGAAATACAAATTGAATCTTCTCAGATACGCTTACTCACACTAACCGGCGCCATCTCTTTAACATTACCCTGTCCATATACACACACTCACCTACATCCATTTTTAGAGGAGGGTGCTGAGGAGATAGCTCAGTCAGTAGAGTGTTTGACTTACAATTAGGAAGTCCTGAGTTGGACCCTGAATGCAAGAAAAATTCCAGGCAGGTGTGGTGGCACTTGGAACCCCAGTGCTGGGAAGGCAATCACAGGTAGATCCCTGGGGCTCTCTGGTTAGCTAGCCTACTTAGTGAGCTCCAGGCTAGCGAGAGACTCTGTCTCAAAAATATTTTTAAAGGTAGATAATACTTGGAGTTGGCCTACACACACGCATGCATGCATGCACACACGCACGCACGCACACAAGCTCGTGCAGGCAGTATGAATAGAGTAAAATTACAGTGATTGGAGTAAATGTTCAAAAATCAAGCTTTAGTTCCAAGAGAGAAAAAGCAGAAAACAATCCAATTCTTTTGTTGTTGTTGTTGTTGTCTTTTCCTTTAGATGGTGCCAGGGACTAAACCCAGGGCCTTGCCCATGCTAGGTTGCACATCCTATGAATTACACTACAGACCTACACCACTAGCTCTGAAAAGACAATTCCAAATTGAAAATGATATTCAAAAAGTTTTTAAATTATTTATTTAAGTGACTGACTATTGGGGCAGTCTTATTATGTAGTCCAAGCTGGTCTGAACTCAAAATTCTCCTGACGTGGACTCCAAGAAGCTGGGATTGACAGGTGTACACTGCCACACCCAATGTCATAAAAGTTTCACTAAAAGTAACTGAAACATTCCTCTCTTCTCTAGCCACAATACAGAAACCACAAAGGAATGTACTGTGTGCCCAGCACAGTGATGGAAAATTTCCACTGCTGAGAAAATTAAAATCAAGTTTTGATGCCACAGACGTCTGAAGTAAGTGCAGCCTTAGGTACTTCATACTGTACGTTACAGACCCTGAAAAGGAAGGAAGCAGTCTGTGCAGAAGAGCCAGGCAGAAATCACAGGACCAGACATTCCAGTATAAGGAGCACAAACTGGAGCCCGTATGAGGAAAGGCAGGAGTAATAGGAACCCTTCAGGAATTTCATTTGCATACCTGCATCCACCCCTCAATCAGACACCTCCCATTTCACCTGCTGACAGCCAAAAGAATATACCAGGTGGAACCCAAGCCACCCGTGATGAAACCTTTTTAACGTCTCATCTTAGCATGTGGTCTGCCAAGGTGATTCCTGGTCATCTGTAAATAAAGGGAACTGGAAAGCCAAAAGACACAGCAACAAATTCCAGGAACTCACAGTTAAATTCAGTCAGGGACGGGGGATGACAAGATGACAGGAAGTTTAAACTATCAGAGAGGGTGGTTTTAAATCTGGGTTGAGATTTATAGCTATAAAAGAAGATATGGTGCCACCCTTAGCTGGCACTATGTTTAAGGCTTTAGGGCATTAACAGCTGAGCACTTGATGATCTGTGTAATGAGAATCATAGCCAACTCTCAGAGTTACACACACACACAAATGCTGGCTGCGGTGTCACACACCTGTGATCCCAGCACATGGAAGCAGAGGCAGGAGGATCATGAGTTTGAGGTCAGCCTTGGTGATGTAGTGAGACCCACCCACCCACACAAAGCAACAGAAGCAGCAAACACAATACAGGTATCTAAGCACCCTGGATTCTGACTGGCAGGGAAAAGGCGGACTGGAAATCTGAGCATTAGCCAGGAATCCAGCTAATGAGAGCTCATGATTCCTCCCACAGATCCCCAACACCAACTCCTCTGCAGACAGCGCAGCTCATTCACTACCATCTAAACACGGTCAGCCTTCATGCCACCCTCCCCTGCTCACGCCACTGTATCCACCTGGAATGTTCTCCACCCACAGGTCTACCTAGATGAGCACTACTCATCCTCTGGGACTTAGCTCAACTTCTCTTCAGGGTGGTTCTGAGTCAAGCTGTGGCGTTTCTCCCTCTTTTGAACTTCCAGAACAACTACGTTTGTGGAATCACTTGGCAAACGGCCATCTTAGCTCCGGAAAGCTCGTCTCATTTTCTGTTTTCTAAATTAATAGCAATTGCCACCTTCCTCCCCATGTTCACTGGCATCTGTTCCTTAGAGATAAGGGACAGATCATACTCCTAATTCTTTGCATCCACCCATCTCATCCTCCAGAGTACCTTAAACAAAGTTCAATTATACCACTCTCTGCTGTGAACGTTCACACAAGTCAGGTCCTCCCTAAAGATCTAATAATTCAAACCTTTGAAAGCTTGCAACCAATGAATGTGAAAGCCTTAGAAAAACATTCTAAACATTGTCCTTTGATTTACTTAAAAAGAAGAAAGCTGCAGGGCAAACTCAGTAGTAGAACACTTTCTTGACATGCAAAGGCCTGGGTTAGACACTCAGCACTGGCAATAGTAATAATGATGGTATTCATTTTAAAAGCCACAACCATTTAACTCTATTGCAGAGGGATGGGGAGGTGATTTTCTTTGCTTTGCCTTTTCTCTTCTGTTGGGGTCGGGGGTGGTTTGTAAGACAGGATTTCACTATGTACCCCACGCTAGACTTGAATTCGCAGGTTTCCTGCCTCAACCTCCTGAATGCTGGTGTTACAGGAGCAGGCTACCATATTTGGCAAAAGGGAAGTTTTAAAAACTAGTTTAACTTGGACTCTAAGCCTTCAACTTCAAACTCAGAAAGTTCCTCAAAGTTCTGGATACTGCCATGCCATGTGTGTCGTGCATAGGCTGTATGGAAGTTAAAATAAGACACTGTATTCAAGTGTTAACTGTTGTGTCTTGCATGGAGCATGTACTTAGCAAATGTACTTAATGTCTGATAAAATGAAATGCTTAGTAATTGACAGCAGCTTACATCTAAAGAGACTTCTCAAAGCACACAGCTCCATCATGGGGGAAGGGTAGAATCTCAAATAAGTTGGAACAAGTTTAATTTGTGAAATTATTATTTTACATAACTCTTTTTTTTACTTTCTGTGCAACTTGAGAAAGCTTTTAACAGTATTGCTAATAAGTATTTGCCAGGAAGTTGTCTTTGGATTTACATATATTAACTAATTTAACCTCAAATGACCCTAGTCTTAAAAAATGATAAAGATACAGAGATGTTGAAATAAGATATCCATAGACCATAGCAAGAAAGTAGACAAATGAAAAGCTGAATCTCTGTCACTGACTCTGAACCACCATAGTACTGCTTATAGCTGTAATTATATCATTTTGATTAAGATGGCATTTGAGGTCATTTATATAAAAGTTGAGCATCTAAACTTTGGCTTAAAATTAGCATATAAAACATGGTGTCACATGTTAGTAATTCCAGAACTCAGGAGACTGAAGAGGATTGCTTTAAGCTTGAGGCTACACATAGGAAGACTATTTATAAATAAATAAAAATAAATAAATAAAATAAAAACAACTACCAACCCCCCAGACAAGTGCAACATGCTATCATAGTGCTATGGATACAAATCTGTAGTTGGCTTTCTGTAACTGCTGGTTCTATATTCTCAATCAACTGAGAACTGAAAAGATTTGGAAAAAACACTATATCAGTGCTAACAGTGTTGTCTTTTTCTTGTTATTATCCCTTAATAATATAATATAATATATGACAACTATCTACATAGCATCATGGTGTATTTGGTATTCTAAGTAACCTAGATATGATTTTAAAAACAGCAGGGGCTAGAGATGTAGCTCAGTGGTAGAGCACTTGCCTAATGCATACAAGGCCCTGAGTTCAGTCCCTGGGACTGCAAAGAAGAAAATACAGAAAGATATGTGTAAGACAGGCTATGCAAATAAGACTCCCTTATCCAAACTTCATTTTATGCCGTCTCAGCTATCAATGAAGGTGACTATGACATAAAACCATCTTTTGAATGAGAAACCACAAGAAACTCGACCTAATTTTTATTACAGTATAGTGCTATAATAGTTCTGTTTTATATCAGTAATTTTTCATCTCTTACTGTGTCAAATTTATAAAGTTGATCATAGGTATGGTGTTATGGGGAAAACATAGTATATAGGGTTTATCCACTAGGGGGTTCTTGTAATATATGTCCCACAGACACAAAGGGGCTACTACTCTTGTCAGTTTACACTAAGGACTCAGGCATCCTCTAACTATAATTTTTTAATGCAGTCTTGATAAATTGCCCAGACTGACCTCAAACTCACATTCTCCAGCATCACCCTCTCAAGTAGCTGGGATTATAGGTGAGCATCCTCAGGTTTTAGAATCCACAGGGACTCTCGGAATGGACTTTTTGAGGACGGATGCAACACTCTATTTAGGAATATACCATGTATCTTTGAGACTACTACCCTAGGAAACTCAGAGTTCTAGAATATAAGCACTGAAAACTCCTGGAGGTCCTTGTTACTTTATAATTAAGAAACGGAGGCCCACAGACAAGGTCAGTTTATGGTAGGCAGGTGCAGCCTTCAGGCATGTGTTCCTGCTTCACACTCTTGCTTCAGACACTAGGGAACCTGGTACAGAACAGATGAGGGCTGGTGATGCAGCCCTGTTTGTTGATAGAGGGATTGCCTAATGTACTAAGCTCTAGGTTTGATTCCCAGCACTACACAAATCAGGTGTGGTAGTGCACACCTGTACTCCCAGGATACAGGAAGAAGAGGTAGGAGGATCAAAAGTTCAAGGTCACCCTGAACTATATAAAAGAACTGATGAAACTATCTGTTTTGTGGTTCAAAGAGTAATCCAGGTTTTTTAAATTGTGAAATTAAGGTTGACGGTGAAAACCTAATTATGATTTTCAGGTTTTAAGTTTAAGGAGTGATATTTGGCTATAAACTTTACAAGCAACAGACAAAGCAAACTTCTGAGAACGAATGAACACCACACACACACACACTCTCTCTCTCTCTCTCTCTCTCTCTCTCTCTCTCTCTCTCTCTCTCTTTAAGCTATTTAGAAACTAGGTTTCACTTTTAAAAAAAAAAGTCAAACTGCTTTAATACTCAGCTTACATATTGCTCTATCAAAAACGAAATAATCACATATAGAAGACTTTCTAAAATAAGTTCCTCTTGGAAGCCCATTTTGGGGCATTGAGTTGTGACTAAATTCTCAAAGATGTCAGTAACACAAGGGCTCCATCCATAACTGCTTGAAAAAACTGAAACCATGGACGCCTTGTCAAATTCAGACAGTTTATCTTGGCACTGGCAAGTACAGCAGTCTCTTCGATGTCTGGAAACGTGTCTAATTACGTCGAACGAGTAACTAAAAAATAGCCCGTGTCCCGGAACAGACAGCTCAGGGTTCACTCCATAGCATCCTGAATGGCAGGATGGAACCATGCCAGGGGAAAAGTGGGGGGAAGAACGAAAGAAAAGAAAAGCAAGCGTGAAAGCGGGAAGAAACGCCAGCCTCTTTTAAAACAGCGCTCCCTCCCGTTTTCCTAGGGCCGCCAGGGCCACCACTCCGCTCCTGAAAGTTTTTCTTTTTCTTTATTTTTGTTCCATTAAGTCATCAGGTCCCGCCCTCATCTCTTACCTGGAGCAGGGCAGGCTGGTGCTGCCCCAAGCGACCTCAAGCTCACCATGCCTCTATCGCCCCCAATCCGGACACCACTCAGGGACCACCCCAGACCCCTAAAAGTGCAGCCCTAGACCTCATCACACCCTGGAGCCCCAAGGCCGCACCACGGAGGAGTCCTCTCTCGGGGAGGCGTGACCACCCCGCGCCGCGGACCCCCTGTCACCCCTGTCCCGCACTCCTTCGCGGGAGCCGCTCACCCCCCCGTGCACCCCGAACCCCCGAGGCACCTCCGCAGCGCCCCCTCTCGGGAAACCCCAGCATGGCAGCCGCGACGCGCTCACCTGAGCCTAAGGTTGGCCATGAACTCGGGCATGGAGACGGTGTCCATCAGCACGAAGTCCGCCTTGCCGAATTCCAGGCTCTCCTGCTCCGCCATGGCGCCGGCTCAGGTGGGCGCGCTCGGGCCGGGGCGGGGGCGCGCGGCACGCTCGGGAGGGGTCGAGGCGGAGAGAGGTGGCCGCGGCTCCTCAGCGCTCGGGGGCCGGCGCGGCTCTGGACGGGCGAGGCCGGCGGCTTCCGCTCCTCCCGCGGTGACTGCGGGCTGTGTGGGGGCCGTGGTGGCGAGACGGAGACGGCGGCGGCTGGTCCCGCCTCTAGCCTGGGTCCGGCTGGGCCCCGCCCCGCCCTGGCCGCTCGGGCTCCGCCCCGCGGAGGAGCCCGCCCAGCCGCGGCCCAGCCGCCTCCTCACCTGGGCGTCGCGCACGCGCGGGGCGGGGACGCGCTCCGAGCCAGCCGCGGCGGCTGAGCGGCAGCGCCCCCTAGAGGCAGGCACGGGCATCTCCCGGGAAGGGGTGCTGTGTGCGGCTGACTCTGGGTGACATAGGCCTTGCTGCCTTCTTCAACCCCTTGCCTAGTAGTAGATAGCAACAAAGTTACAAACATCACTTGAGCGGCTTTGGCGCGAATTATGATTCTCCCACGCTCTCCTGGGCTCATGTGCTACCCACCCTTGAAGTGGTGGCTGAATGGAGATGGCGATAGTCGCGATCAATTCCAGGTCACCAAAATGCTCACAGCTACTCTAAGCATTTTAGCAAACTTAAGTAACGTGACACACTGCTAGGAAGTGGAGAAGCTGCGACTTCATGGAGGCTATTTGATTTATGAACCCCCGCATTTAGCCTTCATGGTTTACTCTTCCTCCATTTGCAATGGTCTTTTTTTTTTTTTCCCTTCCACTCACTGGAACATGCCATCAGACTTTACCTTGTACTATTAAGTTTTTAATATATGTATGAATCATCTCCTCAGGATGATTGCAGGTTTCTAGCACAAAAGACCACGTCCTAAACTTTTTGATATCCCCCTCATTACCCTGCACCGTCCAAGTAGCTATTGTACAGGGTTGTATTGTAATACAACCATGAAATTAGTTCCATGGGTTGTAATGAGTTGTATGTGATCTCCAACTTAAAGACAGGCTGGGAGATCTTAAAATGTTTCTTTTTTCCAAACATAGACTGTATTTTCCTGATGGAAGTACATTGTAAGGGACATTGTCCAGCACCTGCACCTCTCCAGGCCTGTGTCTCTGTTGGGACCATCTTCAGTGCAGAATCTATTAGGAAATCTAGAGGCCTCCAGGACCTGGCTGGGCTTCAGCTCTGTGGCTGAATTTGAGATGCGTAAATTAGACCGAAGAACCTTGGCATGTTTCAGCTGCCAACAACCCACACTTGCCAAGAGAGGGGACGGTGCCTTGATCATTTTCATAGAGCGCCTCTGCTGTCAGAAATCCACCCCGATCCCTGGCACAGCAGAGCTAGCTGGGCTGCACTGTAGCTACCATGTGTAGCTTTCTTTCTTCACGAGATGTTTGGATCTCGTTGTGCTTCTCTGTAGAGGAAGAACTCTGGGATAGATACTTCCAAGGTAGAACTGTCCTATGCATGGGTCATTTGTGAGAGTGGACCAGTGGCTAAGGAGACACTTATATAGAGTGATTCTGCATTCCTACAGTGTTCATATCACTGTACTTCAATGTAAGCAGGACTGAATTTGTAAAGGGAAAGAAACAGATCTCAAAGTCTGGGCCCTAAGAAACAGACCCCAAGTCCTATCAGTAAGTGGATATATAAGTATACCTTGTACATGTGTGTGTGTTCCCTGAGTCTGGGGTTATTGAAGATCAGGGTAAAATGCTAGGCACTAGGAAAAGAGACACAAAAACTTGCAGAGTACAAGAACATGCAGGGAATGGAGCTAGAGCAGGGTGCTATGTGGTTTCCAAATGGCTAAATTTGGAGAACTTTATTATAGTCCTTGTCATGAACAGGAGCCTCAAGTCTAAAATGTATGTGCAATCTGTGCAAAGATATTCTGTAAGTTCTTGTAGAAGTCCAGCTTAGTATAAAGTCAGGCATTGAGACCAATGAGTTTCTTTTGATGAACTCAGAGCTATCGAATGAGGCCCACTGTTAACTAATTTAAATCAGCTTCTAGATTCTGATGTAAATTTTTTATGTAGTTACGTTGTACACTATAAAGAGAATTCTGATTCACATGTTCAGAGGCAATTTCTTACCTGTACAGTTTTATAGCTAGCCTTCTAGTGCCCGGCTGCGTCCTTATTAATCAATGATCACACAAAGCAGAAATGGCACAGAAGGACTAAGTATCAAGGACTATATTCATGCTTGCTAAACTAGAGCAGTTTAGCTCACTGTGAATCTCTTTCATGATAAAGTGAGAATAAAAATGCATTTGGATAGGTATGTTTCATTATGGTTTAAGATGTACTAAAAAAATAAAATAAGAGTTTAAATCACCAATAGTGACATGTGGTGACATTATGAACTTTTTGATTGGATCACCTGAAAAAGACACAATATCACTTACCTGCTAGAAATACATAAGCTGAATGTGGTTGGGAAGAAACATGAAGCAAACCCAGAGCAAGGAGCATCCTGCAAAACAGTTGGTCAGCAGCATCCATCAAAAATACCAACGGCGTGAAAGACAAAGATGCCAACACACTGGTCCAGATTAGTTTGTAGCTGTTTTTTTTCTCTCTTTGACTCTTTAGGGTCCACCACACAGCTCCCAAATTGATATACAGAGACTTATTCTTATTTAGAATGCCTGGCCTTAGCTTAGCTTGTTTCTAGACAGCTTTTTTTTTTTAACTTAAATTATCCCATCTACCTTTTACCTCTGGGCTTTTACGTATCTCTATTTCTGTATATCTTTTTTTTTCCTTCTTATTCCGTGTCTGTCTGTGTGGCTGGTCCCTGGCATCCTCCTCTCCTCCTTTTCTCACTTTTCCCTTCTGCTTCTTCTCTCTTCTCTTTATTCTCTCTGCCTGACAGCCCTGCCTAGCTATTCAGCTCTTTATTAGACCAATCAGGTGTTTTAGGCAGGCAAAGTAACATGGCTTCACAGAGTTAAACAAATGCAACATGAAAGAATGTAACACATTTCTACACCATTAAATAAGTATTCCACAGCATAAGATGTAGCATATCTTAAAATAACATTCCACAACAACAGTTGGCTAAAGAGACATCACAGCTGAAGGCAATGTGTGATCCTTAAGCCAGGAGAAGGTAAGGAAGCTGCTGGGGAAAGGATGCAATGGACTAAGTTAGACAGTGTCAGTGTTAGTATTCCTAAATTTAAGTATTGCGCTGAGGCTTCACAAGAGAGCGTCTTGTTCTGAACAGACATCTGTTAAAGTCTTTATAGATAAAAGACATGGTGTCTCAAACTGCTTGGTAAAAAGGGTTTTCAGAACACCAGCTTTGGGTCAGTGTGTACACACAGTGTGCAGGCCTGGTCAGGCTTTCTGTAAAGACAAGGTACAAGACAGGGGCCGCCAGGTTATCAGTGAAAATCAAGTCTGGGTGATCTGCTTTGAGTGTTTGCTCTCTTCCAGGTTCCATAGCATGTTTCTGGTCTGTTCCACTCTCCTTTTATCTCCTTCTTCCAGGGCTCTGCATCCCAGCAAGACAATGTTTCTGGTCTGTCCCACTCTCCTTTTATCTCCTTCTTCCAGGGCTCTGCATCCCAGCAAGACAATTTTTTTTTTCAGCATGAGTCTAACAAAACAGAAACAAGAAAGAAAGAAAGAAAAAAAAAAACAGCCATGAAGAATATTTAAAGGACATTTTATAGTTATTTTATGAGCTTGAGTTATTATAGAGCCGAAACAGTAAGGAACAGTAAGGCAAATTTACAGTGCAAAGTAATTTCATGATGTATTTGTAGACATACAGAGATCATTTGGGTTCTGTCGCAGAAAGTATTTCAAACACATTGCCTTCCTTTTTATGAGTAAGCCTGGATTTGAACTCAAAATGATACATCAAAAGCAGCATGTGGACTCTCTGTAGTTTTGCTTGTTTGTTTTGGTGTTTTGAAACAGAGTCTCACTATGTAGCTGAGGCTAGCCTTGGACTCAAACTTGTAGCAATTCTCCTAAGTGCTGGTATTATAGGCCTAGGTCACTGTGCTAGTTAGTAGTTGTTTTGTGTGTGTGTGTGTGGGGGGGGTGGGTTTCAACTTGACAGAAACTAGGATCCTCTGAGAAAAGGAACCTCAATTGAGAAAATGCCTCATCAGACTGCCCTATGGGCAAGCCTGTGGGGTAATTTCTTGACTAATGACTAGTGTGGGAGAGCCCGGCTCACTGAGGGTGGTGCCACCACTGGGCAGGTAGTCCTGGGTTGTAGAAAGCAGGCTGGGCAGGCCACAAGGAACATGCCGGTAAATCCCCCTCCTACATCCTCACCCCCGGTCTCTGCTTAAGTTCCTGCCTGCAGGTTTCTGCCTCGAGTTCCTGCCCTGCCTTCCCTTTAGGGCGAACTCTAAGTTATGAGGTGAAATAAACCCTTTCTCCCCCAAGTTGCTAGTGATCATGGTGTTTTATCACAGCAATAGAAAGTAAAGGAAGACAGCCATCACACCCAGCTTCCTCTGTAGATTCTGAAGCCTAAATTTTAAAAGTAAAAATACATCCCGTACTGGCTAGTTTTATGCCAACTTGACACAAACTAGAGTTAACTGAAAGGAGGGGACCTCATGGAGAAACTGCCTCCCTAAGATCTGGCTGTAGGGCATTTCCTTAATTAGTGATTGATGGGGGAGGGCCCAGCCCCCAGCCCATTGTGCGTGGTGCCATCCCTGGACTGGTGGTTCTGGGTTCTATAAGAAAGCAGGCTGAGCAAGCCATGATGAGCAAGCAGCACTCCTCCATGACCTCTGTCTGCATCAGCTCCTGCCTCCAGGTTCCAGCCCTGCTTGAGTTTCTGCCTTCAGAGCCTTTGAAGATGAAGTGTTATATGGAACTGTGAGTGAAATAAACCCTTTCCTTCCAAGTTGCTTTCGGTCATGGTGTTTCATGGTGTTTCATCACAGCAATAGTAACCCTGACTAAGGCATGCCTTCTTTGATGACGTTGATGAATTCTTTTCTACCACTAGACCATTTCTCCCCCTGCAGCCCCCACATCCTGATACTCCATGGGAGCAAAGAAAAACGAAAAGTAGGGGTCACTGCTGTAAGCCCCCCTGGAAGTCAAAAAAGGACTTTAAAATGAAAACAGGCATGGTGGTGCCCACTTTTATGTGTGGTGGTTTGAATGAAAATGGCCTCCACAGGCCCACAGAGTGGCACTATTAGGAGGTGTGGCCTTGTTGGAGTAGGTGTGGCCTTGTTGGAGGAAGTATGTTCCTGGGGGTAGGCTTTGAGATCTCACATATGCTCAAGCCAGGCTTAGTGTCACTCTCTCTTCCTGCTGCCTGCCAATACTGATGTAGAACCCCCTGCTCTCTCTCCAGCACCATGTCTGCCTACACACTGCCGTGATTCCCACCATGATGATAATGGACTAGACCTCTGAACTGTATGACAGCTCCAGTTAAATGTTTTCCTTTTTAAGAGTTGCCATGGTCATGGAGTCTCTTCACAGCAATAAAAACCCTAATTAAGATATCATGCTTTACTAAAAACTTGTGGACTTTGTTTTCTGAAGTGACTGTGTAAAACACATACACAAAATGGTTTTCTGGGCAGACTGTTTCCTCTCTTCTGTCCCTAGAGGTGATCTCTTTGTGGACTCCAAATTAGGAAGCCTTGTGCTAAGGGGAAGTTCACACTACAAGTCACTGGAGAAGGAAGAAGAGTGTAGGGAAATTACCATCAGGATCATGTGAGTCACCAAACAGGGACTGTCCCAACAACTCACCCGCCCAGATTTCAAGCCACAGGCAAGACAGAGTCACATAGAGGATGTGGACATAGCCTGGAATTGCCTGTAGAACTGTTTCTGCTTGTGATGCTTCTGAAGATAAACATCCAAATTCTCGAGGAATTTATCCTCCCCAACCCTGAGCTTCACCCCACCGTACCAGGGACCAGATCTTGGGCCTTGCATATGCTAGGAGAGTACTCTACCACTGAGCTATACTACACTCCCCAGCCCACACCTTTCTTAGCTGCCAAGCTGTTTATCACAGTGGGTTGGAATTGACTATCTAAGCATGTCCTTTAAGCTCCCTGGGAAGGGGACATGCTTCTCGAACCTTGTCTGGTGCCCAGTAGGTACATTAATTGTCAAGTTAATTAGCAAATAGGTTTGTGTGCATGTATTCTATTGCAAGCGTTTTTCTCTAAGCCTCCAGCCAGGCAATTACTAAGTCACTAGCTCTTCTGGCCTTTGGAACTATTCCTAGAACCAGTAGTAGATTTGACAGTATGAGAGGGAAAAGATTTTACAATCCATCCGTGAGTTGACAGTGCCTTTCGGTAAGATGTCTCCAGCTTTAAAGCATGTGAGAGTTATTTAGGGACCTGGTCAAAATGCAGATTATGATTGGGAAGTCTCGAACCGATTGATTTCTTTCTTATTTTCTTTCTCGGTGTCAGCAGGACCTCACTGTATTTCCCTGGTTGACCTGGGACACGTGGCAATCCTTTGCCTCAGCCTCCGGAGTGCTGGGATCACATGCATGAACTACATGGGTAGTTTCTTCTACAGACCCAGCATAGACATCCCACATCCTATTAAGAGGTTGCTGTTGATGGGAAAAAATGTTAGAGGAAAAGTAAAGACCATCAAGGAAGAGCCTCAGGCGAGATCTTTCCTTGGTGACCTCTGTTTCTACCCCACTCTGAAATGGGGAGCTGGTTGCCTTCTTCTTCTTCCTTCTTCAGAGTGTAGTTTGGATGGGAGGTTTGCTTTTGTTTTTTTTTGGTTTTTTTTTGTTTTGTTTTGTTTTTTGTTTTTGTTTTTGTTTTTTTTTTAAAGAATAAAACCATTCCAACTCCTTTCTTCCTTCTGACAAAATAGGAAGTTATTATTTAGTCACTTGTATATGTTTATGAGGTCTGTGACTCCTGATTCCCAACTCCCTCCCTGAGGCATAGAAAATAGAATTCCTCTTCCCTGAGGTGAGTCAGAGAAACACCGATCTTCCACTTGTCTGTCTCGGAGCAAAGAATATTTTCTAACTTCCTATCTGATAGTATATGTTAAGACATGTACCCTCTTAGAAGGGTCCTACCCCAACATGTGATACAAGGAAAGGCCAAGAAGAATGCTGGGCTTCTCTATCAGTCTATTAACATTAGGTCATATCCTTTCTGTCCAACTGTATTTCCACAAGAGTGTCCATGCTTCAATTGTATCTGTGCAATAAACTCTCTGTGAAAACCCAAATAGGCTTCAGGGATTTTCTGGTTAGCTGAACACATGGCAGGTCCTGGAGGGTGGTACACAAGGGGCTCTATGCTCCTACTGTGCTTAGCCCTTTGGTCTCTGCATCCATACCCTTTTGTAGGGGTGTGTGTGTGTGTGTGTGTGTGTGTGTGTGTGTGTGTGTGTGTGTTATGTATATATCTGGCAAATGTGTTTCCATGAGTTCTATGAGCTAATATAGCAAATGAAACCCAAGGGAGGCATTGAGGTGACTCTGACTGATAGCATTCATTTGGAAACATAGGTAAAGAAACTTGAGGTTTCTGATTGGCATCTCAGTGGAGGCAATCTTGCAGGTAAGTCTCTCTTACCTACCGACAGGTAAGTGTTAGACTTGAACTAGGGAAATACCCATCTAGTGTCCATTGCTGCAGAACTGCTTGTGGTAGTGGAGAGGCAGCATCCACTGTCAGAAGTCATCTGTGATGTGATGTATAATAAGAGAAACTGAGTCTGGATTCTTTCATTATTGTCAGGAGAGCTTCAACACTGATGTTTCAGGACAACATCTAGTCTTCCCCAGATTCCCTTTTTCCTGACTTCATCTATAATCCCTGTCTTTCAACTAGTGAGCTGAAGTGGTACCCATCAGCTCAAGTTAAGATCATAAAATAAGCCTGGGAGATGGCTAAGCTGGTAAAGTGCTTGTGATTCAAGCAAGAGGACCTGAGCTCAATCCCTTCCATCTGTGTGAAAAGTCAGTGGAGTAGCACACACTATAGTCCCTGCTCAGGAGAGGGATGGATGGGAGGAGCTCTGTGGCATGATGGCCAGCTAGCTATTCTAGCTGAGTTGGTGGCTTTAGGTTCAGTGAAAGATTCTTTATATATATATATATATATATATATGGCACTGATTGAAGAAGACACCTGATGTCAACATCTGTCCTTAACACATATATATGCACACAGGTGCATGTGCACCTGTGTAAACACATGCAACCCCACACATATGTGTATGCACATGAGATCATGAAATGAGGTGACATTCAAATGGAGCATGACTGGCTTTTTCCAGTTCCGTTCTTCACACTATCTGGAGGTAGAAACAATACAAACCATAGTTGTATCCCAATTCTGACAACTGAACCCTAAAGAAATGAGACAAGGAAAAGGTTTCAATTATTTAAGAGCTAGATCAGCAAAACCTAGGAAACCTCAGAGGTCATGTAACCCAATATCCCCTCCAGCACCTGAATCCCTTGTATAATCCACCACTCTGTCTAGACCTATCTGTGCCACTCAGGCTTCCCCCGTGCCCTGCAGGTGTCTCCATGTGAAGACACCCTAATGTCCCCATTACTCCACATGCCCATTCCTGCCCATATGCCAAGCAGCTCTCAACTGTTCAATCTTCTGATCTCGTTACTCATTGATCCCTGTTTATGAACTTGCTTTGTCCTTTAGGTCTGATACGCCATCAAGATAAGACCTGGTAGCAGCAAGGAATAATCAAGTTGGGGAGCCAAGGTCAGGGCCAGAAAAAACTACTTTTCTCAAGTAGACCTCCCTCTTGAAGCTTCTCTCCAAACAATTCTGACTCTGTCTTCATGGATTTTTTTTTTTTTTGTTAATCTGTTCTTTGAGACAGGGTCTAAAGTAGACCAGGCTGGCCTTGAACTTCCTCTAGGGCTGAATATGATTTTGAACTCTTGATCTTTCTGCCTCCACTTTCCAAGTACTGGTTTACAGGTTTAGTTAGCATCATTCGTCTATTTTCCCCCAAGCCACTTTTTCAATGTCTCAGTCTGACCTTGCTCGTCTCTTAATAATGTCACAGACATTCTCTCCTAATGTTCCCATCCTCTCTAATTCTCTAGTGTCAAGTATTTCCAGTATATCCGGTATTTCTAGTCATCTGTATTGATCAGCATTTGGCCCAGAATAGCACTCTCTTCATCCTCATGAAGGTGGTATTGAAGCGTTAGGCACCTGTACCAGAGGTGTAGGATAGGACTTAAAGTTCCGAACTTTAATAGCACCCCAGGAAATTCTACTGCAGGTGACCAGAGGCATGCTGTGGAGGAATGTTTATTTAGGAGTTCAAATTTGAGCTTTTCCACCTACTAGTTATACTGCCCTAGGCTTATTAGCTCATTTGTATAAGCCTCAGTGCTTTTATTTTGAATAAACAGATGATGAAAATCCTTCTCAGTGTGTTAGAACCACAAAACAAAGTGACATCTATAAGATGCTTCATATAATTCCAGGCAGGTGGCAAATGCTAGTTAAACACAAGCTAGCATTGCTGTTAGTGTATTTCTTCCTTTCTCTCCAGAACAGGGATGTTCTTAAATGACAATAATTTACGGCATGTCCTTTTAAACTTAAGAAAAAAAAGCCTTATTTTATGTGTATGAGTGTTTTGCCTACATTTATGTACATGTGAGCATTGTATGAGTGCCTGGTACCCACAGAAGCCAGAAGAGGACATGGGGGTCCAGCTAGTGCTCTTAACTGCTGAACCATCTTCTCCCTGCACGTCTGTTTGAGCAGGCTGGGCTTTCTACTGCCTGTGAGTCTTATTTTCCCCTATGTGACTCTTGGTTCCTAGGGGGAGTTTATTATCATTCCCATGCAAAGCCATGATGAACTTTGAAATCAGCAGGTAATAAAAATCTACTAAATATTTTTATGGCTGAAGGCCATCTGGCTGCGTCCTCTGTGTTAACCACCTCCCACCCCTGCAACATCAAATCTGCCTGTCTTCCCTTCCCACATGTTCTCCAGTGTCCTTTTGCCATATACTAGCACTCAAATCAATTCCCTACCTGCCCAACCTTTCTCATTTCCCCATTCGGTGTGAAGATTGCCATCCTTCAGAGCGTTAAAGCCTCAGATTCAGCTTAGCACAGTATACATGCTTTATAGCCTGGGGAGATGGCTCTTTTGGTGAAGTGCTTGTTAGTTACACAAGCAGAAGGACCTGAGTTCGAGTCCCCAGCACCCATGTGGAAAGCTGGGCACAATAGTGTGTGGACAGAGACTAGCAGATCCCAGAGGCTTACTGGCCAGCTGGTTCAGTTGAGATAGCAGGTTCCAGGGTTAGTGAAAGACACTGTCTTAAAAAAATAAGGTGAGGCCGGGCGGTGGCGGCGCACGCCTTTAATCCCAGCACTCGGGAGGCAGAGCCAGGCGGATCTCTGTGAGTTCGAGGCCAGCCTGGGCTACCAAGTGAGTCCCAGGAAAGGCGCAAAGCTACACAGAGAAACCCTGTCTCAAAAAACCCAAAAAAATAAAAAATAAAAAAAAATAAGGTGAGACGCCATCGAGGAAAATACCCAACATTATCCTCCGGCCTCCATATATATATATATATATATATATATATATATATATATATATATATATACATACATACATATATACCGGAAAACACATACATACTCAAGCACACACACAAATACATGCTTCATAGCATTTTTAATGAGATAATGAGAAATAAGGCTGATGATATGAACGTAAGGGTTGCGTAGTAGGTGGGAGCCTTAGCTTTGTCAACCAGGCAATAGGGACTCATTTTCGCCTTGCATAAAAGTGTTCAGTTTTTGCTGTTGTTGGTAGTTTACGTGATCTCTGGGGGTGCGGTTATTTATTTTACTTCATGACTCTCCAAAGAGTATCAAAGCAGTAATTCAGAATTGAACCTATACTGTGGGCAAGTTACATTTGACATTCTCATCAATGAATAAGCAGCAACTATTTAGAGCACCCATGGGTTGTTGACTCTTAAGAAGCGGTCTCATGTATCTCAGATTGGCCGTGAACTTTGTAGGTAGCTGAGGAACTTCCTGAGTGTTGACATTATAACACTGTGCTGGGAATCTGTAGCCATGGGCTCTGTACATGCTAAGCAAGCATATACCAGCTGAAACTACATCTCAGCCCTCCAGCTTCTCTTGGCATCCATGGGGAGGGGGACTTGTATAGATACTAACTCTATGGATACTCAAATCCCTTGTGTAACATGGTTTTCTGTTTGCATATAATCCAACACATTCTCCTACCTGCTTTACCATTTTTGAAAAAGGTTTTATTAATTTTAGATGTACATGTGTGGGCTGAATGTGCACATGTGTGCAGGAGTCCTTGGAGGTCAAAGAGACATTGGATCCCCTGAAATTGGAGTTATGGATGGTTATGAGCCTCTATGTGGGTGCTGAGAACTGAGTCCAGGTCCTTTGAAAAGGTAATAAGTCCCCTTAGCACTGAGCCACCTCTCCAGCTCCTCCTTTGTGCTTTAAGACACCTCAAGATTATTTCTTGTACCTTGTACACTATAAGTGGTACAAAGCTGCAGCTACACTATGTTATCTAGAGACTAACAATAGCAACCCTGTGTTTTCGGCATAGATACGGTCATTTTTCTGAATACTTCCAATGTGAGATTGGCTAAATCCATGCATCCAGAACCCACAGAAAATGAGGATCAATTGTACTAGGTGTGGGCTGTGGCATTCAGGGCTTAAAGGCAGTTTAAAGAGCTCAGAGCTAGAAGGAAGAACTGTAGGGCTAGCTCTGCCGCTCACATGCTCTATATGACCCTGGGCGAGTGTCCTCCGCCTTCTATTCCTCATTCCTCCTCTGTAAAGTGAGAATAGTGCTGATTCCTCACTTTCAGTGGCTGCTATGATAATTAATCAGATAAGGGACAGTAAGCACTTAGCACATAGTCTGGGACATAGTTAGGGTCTTGAACCCCAAGACCAGTACTGTCAGTCCCTCCATCGTGGCTTTGATGGGGACTAGTGGTAGGGAAAAGAACATTCTAGTCTTGTTGATCTTTTTTTTTGACACCCCCTTTCTTTAATATTCTCTTAATTGGTTGGTTTATGTCACACCAGTCACTTCCTTGTAGCTGGGGTGTTATAATAATTGCAGAGAATTTGCTGCCTCTCTGTCTACAGTTTCTCAATGTTTCTGTCTTAAAGGCACAGTAACTTCCTGCTTTTCTAGACAAGCTTTGTCACCTGAGTTGCTAATGCTGTTGCATAACCAGGCACTCTCCCCTCTCGTGAGGTATTTTTTTTTCCCTCCCAGGCAAATATGAATGCCCAGGGTGTGAGTACAGCCCCTGTGAATGGCTGCCCTTTCCACACCATCCTCAGATTTATAAAGCTGCTCTAGAAAGGTTTCACAGGCGAGTGAGTTAAAAATCTGGCTGGTCATTGGATTTGCCCTAGCAAATTACAGCTTCCGGTGCTTTTGAATTACCATCTTAGTGGCTAAGAACCACCAGAATGAAGACACATGGAGTCAGGCACACGAAAAGAACAACTTCTGGATGAGTGTTGCCTGACAAACGGATGGCCATTGTACTAAGTAACTCGCCATTAGCACACATAAAGCCCTGGGTTCAATCCCCAGCACCACAGAATGGGGCATGGTGGTGCATGCTTGTAATCCCATCACTTGGGAGGTACAGACAGTAGAATCAGACATTCAAGGTCATTCATGGCTACATAGTGAGTTTAAGGCCATCCTGGAATACGGAAAATGAGAGAGAGAGAGACACACACACACACACACACACACACACACACACACACAGAGAGAGAGAGAGAGAGAGAGAGAGAGAGAGAGAGAGAGAGAGAGAGAGAGAGAGAGAGAGCTAGCTTTCAACATGCATTCATCTGCTAAAATGACATAAAGTTCCCCGAGGAAAAGAATTAAAGTTTATATTCTAGTCAGAAAGAAGAAGGAGTGAGTAGGCTAACTCAACCACTGGGAAGAAGAGAAAAACAAGAGAAAGGAGAAAGCCTGTCCTAGTTAGTGTAGGAAACCCCACAGCTGTGAGCTGGCTTCTCTGTGGAAGCTTAGAATGGCAAGAGAGGTATCATGTTAGAGGCTCTGGGCGTGCTCTTGACTTTGACTCTTCTTATATGTGCATTCTTCACACACTGCACTCCTCAGAAGTTATTAGCAGACAGCTTCTGTGAACTGGATCCAATGATGGCTGCTATCTTTCCCACTTGGCTTTCTCTCTGTTGGCAGCAGCCACAAAAACCTGAGTCCTGAGCATCTCTCTCTTCCATCAATCAACAATCTGTAAGCTGATTCTTAAATGCTGTCTCCTTTTCCTGTAGCCCAGTGTGGGCCGGAGCTTTGAAGAGTTGAATGTACCAGGCCTTCATCAAATGATGCTGGATATTTAGAATGTTCTTTAGCTGGGTGGGCATTTTCATTTCTTCCTCTTGCCTACTCAACCTCACCCCAGGGCATACCCATTGTGGAAAACAAAACAGGGCTGGCCTGGCAGCAGTGGTTCACAACTGGGGGCAATTTTGTCCTCCAAGAGCTCTGCCTGGGGACATTTGTGGTTGTCATTCTGGGAGGGATGATGTTACTGGAATCTACTAGGTAGAGGGAATGGACATTGCCCAACAGCCCACAGTGCTCAGAATCATCTCCCATAGCAAAGATCTACCTCGGGCACTCCTTCCCCTTCAAGTGATGGAGAACTTCCAAAAATGTAAGGAGGTTCGGTGAAAGATGGGCTAGAGTTTGATTTTTGAATTTTACTTCTTTATGTCCTGTAAAGTCAGATACTTACTTGTATCATTGTGTCATGGTCCAGTCTTGAAGGATTGGAAGTGTAGCTCAGTGGTACAGGACATGCTGTATTTCCCCAGCACCAAAAAAATCAAAACAAACAAATAGCAAAAAACAAAAACTTAAATGTTTTGTCTGACTCACAGTCCAGTAATGTCGTTTGGAGTATGTTGCTTGTAGGAGAAGAGAATACAATGGCCGGTAGGAGGAGAGAAGGCATATGATATACTGAGCAGGGTGTGTCCACCATAGCACTGTGGACATTTCAGGGAAAGGTAGCTTCTTGTTGTGTGGGTTGGTTCTGTGCACTGTAAGGTGTTAAAGTTATCTCTACCCACTAGATACCAGTCATCTCTCCCAGAATGACAACTATAACTGGCCCCAGACATGGCCAAGAGGGCAAAATTGCCCCCAATTATGAATCGCTGCTTGCAGGCCTGCATGAGGCTGAAAAGGCTGGCTGTGTGAGGACTCAAACTAAGAGTCCTCTAGGCATTTCCAGCACTTTTCCATATCATAAGGCGTCAGCCTGCATGTCACTGTGTGGGCCCGGCATGCCTCGTACCTCTAAAGGCCTAGTTCTGAGGCTGGGGCCAGCTTCTCAGGGTGGTGTGAGGATTAAAAAAGGTATTGGATGGATCAGTGTATTGAGTATCATTGTGTAATACAGATCTGCTGTGGGAACGCAGATGGAACTATGTTCGGGAGGGTTTATCTGGGCTCAGTTTGAGGATACAGGCCATCATGTCTAGGAAGGACGTGGTGGCGGAAGCTTGAGGCTGCTGGTCGAATTGTATCTATAGTCAGGAAACAAAGGATGCTTTCCCTTGGCTCTCCTCCTCCTTTTCAGTCAGTCCAGAATCCATGAATGGTCAGGGTCAGTCTTCCCTCATTTAAACACTTCTAGAAACACCTGTCTAGACCTACTCCGAGTTATGTTTCCATGGTGATTCTATGTCATTTTTTTTTTTTTTTTTTTTTTTTTTTTTTTTTTGGTTTTTCAAGACAGAGTTTCTCTGTGTAGTCTTGGTACCTGTCCTGGATCTCGCTCTGTAGACCAGGCTGGCCTCGAACTCATAGAGATCCACCTGGCTCTGCCTCCCTAGTGCTGGAATTAAAGGCCACCACCACCTGGCTCCATGGTGATTCTAAATGCAGTCAGTCAAGGTGAAAATGGAAACTGGGCTGGTAAAATGGCTCAGTGGGTAAAGGTGCTTCCTGCCAAGACCGATGACCTGAGTTCAAATCCCAGGACCCGCATGGTGGAAGGAGAGAACTGATCACTGAAAGTTGTCCTCTGATCCCTAATAAATAAATAAACTAATGTAATTTTAAAAACATTTTTAGCTGGGCAGTGGTAATGCACACCTTTAATCCCAGCACTCAGGAGGCAGAGGCAGGCGGATCTCTGTGAGTTCAAGGCCAGACTGGTCTACAGATGGAGTTCCAGGACAGCTAGGGCTGTTACACAGAGAAACCCTGTCTCGGGGGTGGTGGGTGGGTGGGGTAATTAAGGGACTGGAGACGTGACTCAGCAGTTAAGAGCACTTACAGCTCTTGCAGAGGACCTGAGTTCAGGTCCCAGCACTCATATGGTGGCTCACAATCACCTGTAACTACAGTTCCTGGGTTCTGATGACCTCTTCTGGCCTCTGAGGGCTCCTGAATGCATGGGGTACATATTAACTCACAAAGGTACACACACACACACTCACAGACACAGACACACACACACACACTAAATATATAAATTTTTAAAAATTTTAAAGAAAATTAAAATTTAAAGATCTGTATAATTAAAAAAAGAAAATGAGAAATGAGATCTCTGTTGCAAATGGGCTCTCTGTCTGTCAGTATGAAGGAGGGTTGAGAAGTATTTCTAAATGATTAGCATGAGGAGACACTCTGAATCTTACCTCCAGCCTTTCCTTTCGCAGGGACACACACACACCAAAAAAAAAAAAAAAAAAAAAAGGAAAAAGAAAAGAAACGGAGGGCGAGAAGATGTAAGTCATACTTACAACACAAGTCATACAGGCCCCAGGAACAGCGTGCCTTGGCCCTCAGTGGAAGCAGAGCCATCAGAAGGGACACAAATACACCAGAGGTGGCACCTGAGGGGGAAATGCTGAAGGATGGGCAGGATTTGAAAGGTGGGGTGGGCACTGGTGTGGGTGGGATGTGAAGCTCAGGGAACCAGCCGAGGAAGGACAGAGTTCCCACTTGGCTGCAGATCCAATCTCACAAGGAAGCAGAGGGAAGGGAGGTTGGCAGGCAGTTGAGAAATGTTAAAGTAAAATGTCCGCAAACATAAACCATAAAGCGTGAAGTGCTTTCTAAACTAAAATAGTATTCTCCGTCTTCGGGGGAGGGGGGGCGCGGGGGCATTAGAAATGAACTCTGCTTCTATTAGGAGGAGCCCAGAGGTGAGAGTTGCTGTAACTGGAGTTGGTCTGTTTCTTCCTACAAGGGCTATCTTTCTCACCAGCTGCACCCTCTCTTTTCTCTCTTCCTCTTCCTTTTCGCAAGAGGCTGATAAGTGCAACTGTCTAATTTCTTTATCATGCCCCCGTTGTCCTTCTGGATGGTTTGAGCTGTTCTGTGTGTGCTGGAATCCGCAGTAGCCCTGAGTGCTGGGAGTTGAGGTACACCCTGAGTTGTGCACTGTGGAAATGTCTGTGACATCCCTGTGCCGTTTCTCTCCCGAAGCCACCCAGCTTCAGTGGGTGCTCCTGGATCTTGGATGTGCGGGGCTGTCTGGATGATTGGCACCTGGACCAGGGGAGCCCGAAGGCATTAGATCATCTTTGAACAACTTCAGAAGAGCTGTCATCCACAGAGATGTCCTTGCAGCAATCAATTGGAGCCTCTCAGAAGAGCTTTTGATTAAACGAGGTCACCCTGCATGGCCCTGGAGTTAAAATGACTACGTTTGTCAAAAACTAAACAACGACAACGACAAAAAAAAACCTTGGCTATGTCAGAGGGCTGGGCTGGAGGACAAGTGTCTGAAAAAACACCTGCAGTATTGGGAATTTACTGCTGCTCACCTGGCCTCAGGTACCTGTGCCTAACCTTTAACTTGTATTGTGAAACCATTTAGACACACCCATGCATATTGTGTGTGTGTGTGTGTGTGTGTGTGTGTGTGTGTGTGTGTGTTGTGCTCATTTGTGGCTTTTTAACTTCCTTGTTTCTCTCCTGCTTTGAGATGGCCCACTGTGTTTTTGGAGGATACAGTTCAGCTGATAACATGGAGTCCCACCACCTCTCTCTAGACTTGGGGGTGGGAACTAGTGCCCTGGCCCCAGTGGAGATAACTGGTGGGGTGTGGGAAGAAGAGCTTCCGTGGGTTGAATCCAGGCGTGGGATCGCTGGAAAGGAAACAGCGTGGCCAGGCTTGCAGTGTGGCTTGGTGTGGCATAGCGTGGAGGGCTGTTCTCTGTTTGTGGCCTAGTCTCCCAGAACCCCTCCCCCAACCTGTGTCTTTGGTCACACACTCTTCGCGTTTACTGCACTTCAGTAGATAAATTGATGGAGCTCTTAGGAGTGCCTAGAGGGACACCATTTAGACTCCTGGGGGAGGGGAAGGGTAGATATTTACATATCTCTACCATGACACAGAGGGATTTTAGAAAGGGAAAATGTGTTTTGCTCACAGGCTCGTGGTATTGGTTGTCTAGGTCACACTTACATAATACAGCAACGTATACATTAGGTGTGGGCGATGTATACAATGGAAAAGCCGGTCCCGACTGTGGAAAAAGCAAAGCAATTATAATAGCATGCTAATGCATTGAGTATGGTACACAAAGAATAAATGGGATCACATGGAATTCTTCGAAAGCCTAGCTAGGTGAGAGGTGAAAAGGATGGAGGGAACTCCCTGAGCAAAGGCTTCCAGGCAGGCAGGATGGCTTTGGGTCTCTTGAAGTCACTAAGGGAGTCCAGAGCAGTCGCTCTAGCTAGCAAGTAGGATGTGCAGTGGGAGGCAGGCTGGAGAAAAAGACCCAGGGCAGAGTCTTCATTTCGCCTGAATATGGAAAGGAGCTGCTGAGGAATTTTACCCAGGGATCGACGTCTTTGGCCTTCTGGTTTTGTTTTGTATTTTAGTTGAATTATAACCTGTGGTAAAGTGTATAAATATTCAACACTCCTTAGAGTTTTGTGCATGAATACTCAGACTAAGAGACAGAATGTGACCATCACAGACTTAGTTTCTCAGACCATTTGTTGCTGGGGTGTTGAGCGTCGATGAAGCAAGTTCGGGGAAGGGAAGAGGAGTTTGAAACGCTTCCCATCTCTCTGGAAGAGTGGTGGTGCTGGCCTGGACCTGAGTGGAATCACAGTGGGGCCAGAGGGCAGTGAGAAAGGGAAATAAATGCTGGAGATAAAAGCAATTAGACTTGCTCTCGGGGTGTGCGGGAGGAGTGAAAGTAGAGTTCCTAGGTGTGGAGTGTGAGCAGTGTGGCTAGCGTGGTCTCTGCTATAGAGATGGAACAGGCTAAATGAAGAACAAACTTTCCAGGAGAGGGAAGGATGGAACATTCCATTCTGGACGCATTAATTTTTAAATACCCGTGAAAGATACAGGTAGGGACGTCAGCTAGATAGGCGTGGGCCAAAGATACACAGCTGAGAAATATCTGCTTAGACAGAGGTCAGCCAAGTGAATGGCGTTGTCTAGGAAAATGGGGTAATGCGGAAAGGCAGAAACAAGCCAGAATTGGAACAAAAAGTTATAAATATTTAGAGTCAGAGTGGAGGAGCCGACAAAAGAAGTCTTTTCATTGTTGCAACCAAAATACCTGCCAGAAATAAAAGAGGAATGGTTTATTTGTGCCCATAGTTCCAGACAGTATGGCCCATCATTGTGCGGAAGGCATAGTGGAGTTTGAACCTGTGGGAGGCAGGAAGCGGAGAGCATGCCCAGACCCAGGGACCAGATAGACTTCCTGCCCCTAGGTACCCACTTCTGTCAGCCAGGTCCCAACCTCCCAACACCATCACCAGCTGAGGAACAAGCATTCAAACCATGAGCCTATGGGGAACATTTTAGATTCAAACTTAAGCAAAGGTGGAAAAAGCTGAGAATAGGAGGGCATTAAAAAAAAAATCCCATTTGGTGTGCTCCAAGAACTCTCCCGAGTTGTTCTCTCATCTTCACATACGTCTTTGCATACACACACCCTTGCATATGAGTGCGGGCACACTCAGAAACCACACACACACACACACACACACACACACACACACACACTCAATAGTTAAGTAAATGTTTTAAAAAAATTAAGATGAAAGGAGACAGGCACTCAGTACTGAAAAGGACAGGCAGGTAACTGGAGAACCACTGGGCATAAAAAATAACAATAATAAATAAGTAAAAATGTTGTTTTAGGGGATCTCATACATCCCAGGCTGGCCTCAAACTTGGTAGGCAGTAAAGGATGACTCCTGGTCCCCCTGTCTTTACCTCTCAAGTACTGGGGTTACAGGTGTGCGACACAAAGCAGGGTTTGATTTTTTTTTTTTTTTACATTGGAGGTCTTTATTTTTTTTTATTTTAATTTTCTTTTCATTTTACATACCAACCACAGTTCCTCCTCCCTCTTGTCCTTCCCTCCCACCTCCCTCCTACCCGCCCCCCATCCACTCCTCAGAGAGGGTAAGGCCTCCTATGGCAAGTCAACAAAGTCTGGCACATCAAATTGAGGCAGGACCAAGCCCCTCACCCCTGCATCAAGGCTGAACAAGGTGTCCCACCATAGGGAATGGGCTCCAAAAAGCCAGTTCATGCACCAGTGGTAAATCCTGGTCCTACTACCAGGAGCCCCACAAACAGACCAAGTCACACAACTGCCACCCACATTCAGAGGGCCTAGTTTGGTCCCATGAAGGCTCCCTAGCTGTCCAGAGTCCGTGAGCTCCCACTAGCTCAGATCAGCTGTCTCTGTGGGTTTCCCCATCATGATCTTGACGCCCCTGTTCATACAATCCCTCCTCCCTCTCTTTGACTGGACTCCTGGAGCTCTGCCTAGTGCTTAGCTGTGGATCTCTGCATCTGCTTCCATTAGTCACTGGATGAGGCTCTATGATGACAATTAGGGTAGTCACCAATCTGATTACAAGGGAAGGCCAGTTCAGGGACCTCTCCACTATTGCTTGGAGTCTTATCTGTATTTGTCCTTGTGGATTCCTGGGAATTTCCCTAGCACCAGGTTTCTCCTTAACCCCATAATGACTCCCTTTTTCAAGATATCTCTTTCATTGCTCTCCCTCTCCATTTCTCCCCATATTTGACCATCCAGGTCCATGTTCTCATCCCCCACCCCTCCTCTCTTCCCCCTCCCAATTTACCCAGGAGATCTTATCTATTTCCCCCTCCCAGAGTGATCCATGCGTGTCCCTCTTAGTGTCCTCCTTGTTACCTAGCTTCTCTGGGGTTGTGGATTGTAGCCTGGTTATCCTTTGGTTTACATCTAATATCTACTTATAAGTGAGTACATAACCGTGTTTGTCTTTCTGGGTCTGGGTTACCTCACTCAGGATGATTTTTTTCTAGTTCCATCCGTTTTCATGGCTTGAAGTTTTAAAAAGAAATACTAGAGTCTTTTTGTGGTTGGTAATTCTCAAGTGTGGTGGAAGGAGAGAACCACTTTTTGAAAGTTGTCCTTTGACCTCCACACACATGCCGTAACACTGATGTTACCACCACCACCACCAACGCCACGGCCATGGCCACGGCCACGGCCACGGCCACGGCCATCACCACCACTACCACTACCAAGTTAAATTGAAATGTTAGACAGTGAGACCTGGACGTACAAGGACAGATGGCTGTCCAGTCGTGAGTACCTGGCTGAGATTTGTGATCATACACTGAAATTGAAACCAGATCTGTGTGACTTTCTCTTACTGCACGTTGGGGTGCCAGTTGGGGCTCTGCCAAGTAACAGCAGAGGATTAACTCTCTGTTGGACCATTTGACAAATGCCTTCCAGAAGAGCCAGGGTATGAAGGGAGTAGGAATGTCACAAAGCTCGTGGGAAGTACAGGAGCCATCAAGCCTCTCTCTCATCTGGGCCTCCATGGAGGACTTTTCTCTCTGTAGCATGCTCTGGCGTTAGCTAACAGCTGAGGAAGGGCACATACCTGAGAAGCAGTGGTGACACCCGGTGACGGCTCCTCAAAGTGCACCTTGGTGGATGTGGGCTGGGAGCGGATCTCCAGGAGGCTGTCTGTTCTACTCTGAAAGGCCTCAAGCTCTCTCTCCAGTTAACTCCTGCAGGATCTTGTGTCTGTGCCCTATTATTCTCAGGGATGGCGAAGCTGCTGTGTGGTGCAATAGCTTGGAGCAGAGTGCAAAGGCACTCTAAGTAATCTGGGGCTATTAGCTCCAGAGCCCAGACTTTACTTCTCTGCTGGGTTCCTGCTGGCCAGGGACAGGCTTGCTTCCTGGATCCTGTGGCATTCTAAAGCCCTGTCCAGATTCAAACAAATGCTGGGCAGTGCCTAGACTCTTCTGTTTCACAGCAATCCTGGGGGAATTTCCCTCCTGACTGGCTCAAGGGCTGAGTGAGGGTTGTCCCCTTCTCCATCACCTCCGAAGAGCGGCCTTCCCTGTGGGTTCTCAGACATCATACTGTTGTCCCAGGCTCTTTGTCCTAAGTACTAAGATCTGGTTTTGTCTAGAGAATCATGGTTCCTCTGCAAGTCTGTTACCCAGCTGTTACCTATCACAAGTCGTGGGTTGGACTTGTGGGCTAAGAAGCTGGCTATCCCTTAGTTGGAGGCTATTCTTTAGAAAATAAGAATAAAAAAATTTGAGGCTGGAGAGACGGCTCAATAGTTAAGAGCACTTGTTGCTGTTGCAGAGGGTTCGAGTCCACATGTGGTGGTTTCACAACCATCTGCCCTCTTCCGACCTCTGTGGGCACCAGGCAGGACTGTGGTACCCTTACATACAGGCAGGCAAAACACATAAAATAAAAGACATCTTTTAAAAACATGTATTTTATTATTTTTAAGTGTGTGTGTGTACATGCATTTACACACACACACACACACACACACACACACACACACACACACACTCGAGTGTAAGTGCCTGGAGCTGGAGCTGGTTGCCTGATGTGGGTGATGGGAGCTAAACTGGATTCTCTGCAAGAGCAGTATAGGCTCTTTTTTATTTTTAATTTTTTGCTTAGATTTATTTATTTATTTAGTTAATTTTGTTTTTTGAGACAGGGTTTCTCTGTGTAGTTTGGGTGCCTGTCCTAGTTCTAGCTCTGTAGACCAGACTGGCCTTGAACTCACAGAGATCCACCTGGCTCTGCCTCCCAAGTGCTGGGATTAAAGGAGTGCATCACCGCCGCCCGGCAGATTTATTTTATTTTATGTGTGTGAGTGTTTTTCTAGTTTGTCTGTGTATTATGTGCATCCTGGGACTGGAGTTATGGAGGATCATCAATCAACATGTGGGTGCTGGAAATTGAACCCAGGTCCTCTGCAAAAACAAATTTTCTAGCCACTGAGCTGTCTCTCCAGCCCCTGTTTGAGCCCCTTCGACCCAAGGGAAAAATACAGAGGATCAACATAGGGGAGCTCCCTTTGCAACACCTTTTTGGCCCCAACTCTGCTGTTCTGGTATAAATACTTAAGGCTTTATTATCAGGTATTTACACCACACACATGTCATAAGATTGAAGGAGAAAGAGAAACTTCATAGCAGTGTGACTGTAGAGGTAAAGTGACCGACCGCTGGTGTCCTCCTAAGGCTGGGAGAACACACAGAGAGGTGGGTACAGAAGAAACACCCCAGTCTTGAGACAGACAGAATTGGCTTCACACCCCAGCTCTTCCAGTTACTAGCTGTGGATCCTGCAGCATGCCCCTGGCCCTCTTAGACACTCAGTGTCCCCAAGGGCTTAATCCCTCCCTCCCAGAACAATTGAGGTTCCATGTATGGAGCACCTGGAACAGAGTAGGCACTCGGTAAATGCTATCCTGAAAATTCACTGATTTGGGTCATGCAAAATGATGGGTTAGGGAAATTAATAATGAACCAGGCAGGTGCTGTGATAGGGACTTTGTAGAAATTCCATGATTATTATTATTATTAATCACCCCTTAAAATAGACCATTATTCTCCCTGAGTTGACATAGGAACTAGGACTTGAGAAGTTATTTTACAGCTAGTACACTGGGACTTGAATTATGATGTTATCCAGGACTTAGCTTGAAATACATATACAACCCCAGGGCTGGCTCAGTTGGTAGAGTATGACCTGTGAGAAGCCCTGGCTTTGATCCCCAGCTCCGCATAAACTGGTGTGGTGACTCCTACCTGTAATCTCAGTACTGGGAGGTGGAGATAGTAAGGTCAGAAATTGGAGGTCTTTTTGGGGGTATATGGGGAGTTTAAGGCCCCTTGAGGTAGAGACTCTAAACACACACAGACCTACAAACCACACCCCAGAGTGGCAGCAGTTACAATTACTGTGACGTTGGTGGGTCAAACAGAACCAGAAATGCAAATGACTTAAAGTGTTCAATCCATCCTTAAACCAACTTCATGTGCATTAAATAAAATATGGGATGTTAATTCCCCTTATACACATCTAGCTGTCACTCCTTAAATATTTAAAGCAAAAGAAGTTTCCATTTGCTCTGAAGTGAGATGTGGCACAAATCTAGAACAGGCAGAGGAAGGCTGTGCAATCTGTCTGTAGAGTGTCTTTTGAAAGTTTTAAGAATCTTTGCCAAGAGTCTGTCTTTCCACCCTCCCAATTGCTGAAGTACGTATGACCTAATGACTTCAGGGGACACCCCCGAAGAGGGTCTGTCTGCCCTTTGGAACAGCCACGTTAACTGAGAGGAAATGCACACTTGACCTGAAGCCCAATGGGGACCCTGGCTCACTTGCCCTGCTAGCTCTCAGGCTTCCTACCAGCTTTTCCGGTCTCCCTTGCTTCCTGGTCCTACCCACGGCACTCTGGCCAGCTCTAGCAGTTGTTTGCTTGAGAGGTTATGCTTGCTGGCTTTGCTCCTGCAAGGTCTCAGGGAAGGCCTGATCTGTGTGTGTACACAAGCCCCTCCCTGACTGGTGTGGCTCTCCTTAAGAAAGCCATTGGCCAGTCCATAATAAAAGGGCGCAGACACAGAAAACAAATGGACTAAGAGTCATTTGTTAGTTAAGCCAGGGATTGTTAAGTTGTGCCCCTTAAGGCTGGCCTTCTTGCTCTCTTCGGTGCTGGTGTCTCAGTGTGTCCAAGAGTTTCCTGGGTACTTATCCCTCCTGCTCCCCATCCCCCACCTCCTCCAGGGGCTGCCACGTAGTCCAGCAGGCCTTCCAGACTGAGTGTGGGTCTTAAGTTCGTTCTCCCACTGGACTCTGACCGTGACAGTGGCTCAGCTTTCCATTCATTCTTTGCACAGGTTCTTATTTGGGCACCAACTCAGTGTCAGGCAGTACTCTAGATACCAGGGGTCAGCAGGAAACAAGAAAGTCCGAGCCCTGGCTGACATTAGATCCCAAAAAGATTGTGAACAGTAACATAAGTAGTGATTTGCTCCATTAAAAACACATGTCCAGGCTGGGGAACAGGCATGATGGGAGGTGCCCCAGGTGGACTTCTCAGTGGAGGCGTGAGCCAACACCTCAGCAGAGGGAGGGAGGAAGTCACTGGGATAATGGAGGGAGTGTTCCAGACAGAGGGAATTCCAAGGCCTGACATTGGGTAAACAGAACCCGTTTTTCTATGCTATCCTATGATGAGCACTTATTTCATTTTGAAAAAAATATACAAAAGTCTACCATCTAAAACACTTTTAAATGTACAGCTCACTACCCTTAAGGTATTTGCATTTTGTCTTTTGTTTATTGGTTTTGGATTTTTGGGGTTTTTTTGTTTGTTTGTTTGTTTTTGAGACAGGGTTTCTCTGGGCATTTGCATTTTGTATAAACACCACCACAATCCATCCCCAACACTTTTTTTTTTCTTTTTCATTTTCTTAAACCGAACCCCTGGACCCATTCCACAATAAGTCTTCCTAAGGCAAGATAGAAAGACAGAAAACTATGGGGCATGGCAGGGAAAGGCATCCCTCCAGAGTCTGGCTGAAGCCTCTAGCTAGCTGAAAATCAAGAATTCCAACATAATTAGCATTTGCTTAAGATCTTTCTCTTTTCTTAGCTGAAAAGCTGCAATTTTTTAGGAATCTGACCTTTAACAGTGAAAGGACATATCCTAACCCCCTGTGCAACCTCAGTGGCTCCTGATTTTATCTTATCACATTGTAATTCTACCCAAGGTACCTCTGGAGCCATCTTATAATCACATTTATCGAAGAGGATAGAAAAAAAATTGCTGGGGTAGTGAGGTGTCTGAAGGGGTAAGGATACTTGCCACCGTTCCTGATGACCTGAGTTCGATGCCTGGAAGAGAGGGCTGACTCCTGCAGGTTGTTCCCTGACCACCACCTAGATGCCATGGCACATGTGTGCCCACAGCCAACACACTCACGTGAGAGCTCATGTGTGTTCTCTCTCTCTCTCTCTCTCTCTCTCTCTCTCTCTCTCTCTCTCTCTCCCTCCCTTTCTCTCTCTCTCTCTCTCTCTCTCTCTCTCTCTCTCTCTCTCTCTCTCTCACACACACACACACACACACACACACACACACACACACACAGTGAATGTAAATTAAAAATTTTTTTTTCTTACAACCATTTGAGACATAACTAGAGACACCAAGATAGCATATGTGACTACTGGCAGGACACTTAAGTGTGACTTTGTCTTTGAGAAAAGACAAAGTCTTCTTTGCAAACAAGCCCACACTCATGCTCTCAAGTGTGCTTTTGGTTTTCCCTAAACACCTACACATCTACCTTTCTTTTTCTTTTCTCTGTCTCTCTCTCATGTGTGCGTGGTGTTTATATGTGTTCATGTGTATATGTGTATGTGTGTGAAGTCTAGAGGTCAATGTTGTGTATCTGCCTTTATTTCTGTCCACCTTATTTTTTTCTTAATTTAAATTTTTATGGTGTGGCTGTTTTGCCTACATGAATAAATGTATGTGCACTACATGTGTGCCTGATGCCTAAGGAGGACACAAAAGGGTGTTGGATCCCCTGAGACTGGAGTTACACAGATTGTTATGAGCTACCACCTGGTCCTTTGGGAGAGCTACCAGTACTCTTAACCACTGAGCCATCTCTCCCACCCCCTGTTTACCTTATTTAAAAGACAAGGTCTTTCCCTGAGCTCAGAGCTCCTCAATTTGACTAGGCTGGCCGGACAATGAGCTTTAGGGATCCTTCTGTCTTTGCATCCCCAGAAATGATGTACAGCCACCATCCCTAGCTTTTATCTGGTGCTAGGAATCTAAACTCAGACCCTTTTACAGCAGATACTTTATTGACTAAGCAATCTCCCCAGCCCTTTCTATGTTTAACAAACTCCAGCTCTGCTTCATACTGACTTGCCTTTTTTTTTTTTTTTTTTTTTTTTTTTTTTTTTTTTTTTTTTTTTTTTTTTTCTGTACTGAAGTCAAGAATCCCGTTGACTTGAATTGAGGTTCCTAGAAGATTAAGGCTCCTCCTCACGTTGTGAGGGCTGCAGTGTGGAATTGTGTCTCTGTCCCTGACACCACTGGTATCCCTTCCCTTACCCCAAAGACTACCATTATTTTACTTTTTATGTGATGAACGCTGTATGCTTTGGATGTTGTTTTAATGAGAGTTCTCTAGAGGGACAGAACCAAGGAGATGAAAAAATACATATATGCAAATATGTATCAGAGTTTATTAAGTCAGTTTTAAAATAGTAACAAGAGCCAAATCATACCCAAGAAGCTGAGAACCCTGTAGTTACATGGTCCTTGAGGCTGAATGCCTCAATACTCAGAGTAGTCCCACAATAGCTGTCTCTTATTGGGTTTGGCAACTGGCAATTGTTCGGTCCACAAGGTGGGGTGCTTCAGTAGTTCCAGTCTGGCACTGGAAGTCCAGAAGTTTCCTGGGGAGCTGAGAGCTGCTGATCCCTTGTCCATAAGGAAAGTTTGGAAACAGTTCTGCTATTAGTGAAGGAATCATCATCATCATCATCATCACCATCATCATCACCATCATCATCATCATCACCAGCACCACCACCATCATCATCATCACCAGCACCATCATCATCATCATTATCATCATCATCATCATCACCACCAGCAGCAGCAGGAGGAGGTGGAGGAAGAGTACAAACCAACTCTGAGGCAAGAGGGAAGGCCAAGTGAAAGATGATCTTCCTTCTAATATACCCTTTTTAAAAATTAAAAAATATATTTGTTTAGATTTATTCCATTTTATACATACACCTGTCTTTGCCTGCACATATATATGTGCACCATATGCATGCCTAGTGCCAGAAGGGGTCAGAAGTCGGCATCAGATCCCCTGTAACTGGAGTTGTGGATGTCTGTGAGCCACCACATGGGTGGTGGGAATTGAACCCAGGTCCTCTGGAAGAGCAGCCAATGATTTTCACTGCTTAGCGTATCTCCAGCTCCCTGATGTATGCTCCCCGGCTTTTTTAAATCTAGGCTGCTACCAGAAGGAAAATCTAGGCTGCTACCAGAAGGTGCCACCCACAGTCAGGATGAGTCTTCCCATATCAATCAAAGCACTCAGGACAATTCTTCAGTTGGAGCTACCTCCCTACTCAGATGATCCTAATTTGTGGCAAGTTGACATTAAAACCAACCATAATAGATAAGAAATGTCCCTCCAAAGCTCAGGGTGGGTCCCCAGTACAGCAGTGTTCAGAGGTGAGGCTTTTGGGAGTGTATTGGATCATAAGGATATGAAAGCTTTAGGATGTGGAGCCTAGTTAAAAAATTAGGTCACTGGGGGCATGTCCTTGAGGAGTATTGTATCCCTTGTTCTTTCTTCTTTCTCTGTCCCTTCCCGTCCTATTCATTCTCTTTCTGCTTCCTAGGCCCTAGCCAGCACTTGAGGTCAAGGGACAAAGTTGGAGGGGATGGTCAGAATCCTTGCAGGTCTATGGTGTACAGTCCCTGGAACCTGCCCACTTCCTAATGTGACTCTTTATACTTTCCTGATGATTCTATGGGCACTGATGTCCTTTCCATAGGTCCCATTTCCATGAGGGACACTGTACTAGGTCCTGTTACTTGCAAGGGAGGATACTGAATGCCAGACACAGTCTTCTCTGATGGCTCTAGAGACACTTCAGGGGTGCTGGAATGGCACAAGTTCTAGAACAATGGGAGACAGTGGGCTGGGAAAGGTATGTACTATCTAGAACCCCCTTGTCTGCCTGATGGATGGGTAGCATGTGGTTTGTTGGAGTGGGTTCATATCATCAGCTCTGGGCGGCTGCTTATATGTTTGTGTATATATATATAATGCTTATTTATTAACAAATGCTTCAAGACTACTACATCTCTTGTGTGGCCATAAGATTTCAGAGCTGGCCACAAGAATCATATAGTTTAACTGCATCATCTAACCAAGACAAACAGAAACAGTTCATCTCGGAGAATCTCTAGGAAATGAAGACGCTGGCCCAGTGTTCCCGTCTGATACTTGAGGCTGGGCCGTGAACTTTCCCCACACAGTCACAGTGCTCCAAAGGTCTTTATGAAAGCACTTCAGAGGGTGCTAAAACCACTCCCCAGCCTTCTCTTCCAGAGAAGACACCCTGAATTGGAAGCAAAGCTCTTGCCCCTCCTCTTCCCAGTGTTACGGATCAAACTCAGGGCCTTGTGCACGTCGGGTTCACTCTACCATTAGGCTGTGCCTGTGAAAGCTGGGTGTTGACATGTAGTGTCTTCTTGTACTAGTTAGGTTTCTATTGCTGTGAATGCCATGGCCAAAAGCCGCTTGAGGAACAAAGTTTACCTTACAGGCTGCAGTCCTTCCTGAAAGGAAGTCAGGGAAGGAACTCAGAGCAGGAACCCGGCGGCAGGAATTGAAGCAGAGACCTCAGAGGAGTGTTGCTTACTGGCTGACTCCTCATGGATTGCTCAGTCTGCTTTCTCATACAACTCAGGACCAGTGGCACCCCTTCCAGTGGATGGAACCCTCTTATCACATGTAAGAAGTCCTATATTCAATCTCTAGCAGGGCAAAACAAAGCAGAACAGGAGCACAAGCACACCAAAATAAACAAAAACACCAAGCAAACCAAAACTAAACAACCACACCGGGATCTTGATGAGCCTGTGGGCTCTGGTTTACAGATACTGCATCCTATCGATGGAGACCTAATCTGTATCCTTGTTCTTTGGCATCGTAGGTCCTTGTAAGTGGGCTTATCTTAGACCTGGACACTCCACCCATGCTTCACTTGGTCCACTCAGGCTCTGCCTTTTCCTCAGGACAGACCAGGAATGTGACCATTTGGAGCCCATTCATTTCCCCTTGTAAAACATGGTCTTGATACTCTAGAGCAGTGATTCTCGACCTTCCTGATGCTGCCACCCTTAAAACAGTTCCTCATGTTGTGGTGACACCCAACATAAAATTATTTTCATGGCTACTTCATAACTGTAATTTTGCTATTGTTATGAATCGTAATGTAAATATTTGTGTTTTCCGACCTCTGTGAAAGGTCTACCCGAAAGGGGTTGCTATCCATAGGTTGAGGAATGTTGCTCTAGACTTTGGGATCCCTACCCAAATAGCCCCCAGTCTGCTTCCTAGGCCTGTGGGGACCTCTGAGATCCTAAATTGCTGCCATCAGCTGTCATCCTTAGGCCTAAAGGGCAGCCTGCTGGTGACTGTTAGCGGCCTGGACTGTGTCCTGACTGATGAAGTGTGGCCTCTTTGCAGTGGGATATGTAGGATGGGATCATGGCCGCGACTGTCTGCCATTATCCTGGCTAGAACAGTGATTAGCAAGAGTCTTATGTCAGGCTGCTGATTCACTGTTAGCCCTGAGCCAGATTCTCCCCTAGAAAATGCATGCTGTGTGTCATTGACCCTGACACCAATTCCCAGCATCTTTACAGAGGAGGGCACCAAGGCACAGAGAAGGGAGGTCGAATTGCCCACCACGGCTAGTGAGGCGCTACAATCAATCTGCAGACAGCATGCTGGGGCAGCGACCCAGCACTGTAGGAACTATGGGAACTCCTACCCCGATCCCTGGATGGCCAGCTGGAGCACAGTGGGTGTGGGCGCATGGCCCTTGCGCTACCCTCCCGCCCTGGTCTCCGTGGGTGCACGTGGAGGGGTTCTCAGGTCGCCAGTGACTGTCTCCCAGCTGCCCCGGCCTCCCCGACGCCAATCTCCGGGCGGCCAGGGGCCTGGCGGGGACGGCGGCGCCTGGCAGCGGGGGATTTGGGTGCGCTGGCTGGGCCGCCCCGCCGGGGGTGGATCTGGGTCGTCGGCCCGCCCGCGCTCCCGGCATGCCCCGCTGCTGGCGGCTGCGGGCAGCACTCGGACTTGGCCTTGGGGGACCGCGGGGAGCCGTCGCGCTCCGGAGCCCCAGTTGAGGTGGGTGAGCACGCGAGCAGGGAGGTGTGGGGAGGGTGCTCCCTGCGGGCTGCCCGGACCCTGCTTTGTTCCGCCCGGCAGCAGATGCGGGGCAGCGCACAAGTTGGGGACCAAACTTGAGCGCGCGCTCTGAGCGGTGGCAGCCTTCCCTAGTGGTGGCTGGCAGGGCCAAGGAAGAGAGAGGGGGTCATGGAGTTGAGTCCTGATGGGTTTAGAATTAAATGGAGGAGGAGGAAGAGAGGGAGATGGAGAGAAGGAGAGAGAGAGAGAGAGAGAGAGAGAGAGAGAGAGAGAGAGAGAGAGAGAGAGAGAGGGGCACCGAGATAACAGAGAACACACAAAGGAAGAAATGCACACAAAGGAAGAAATGCACACAAAGGAACGCCCACACAAGAGGGATCATGAAGGAAGGCTGAGAGAAAGTTCAAGAGAGCACAGACGCTCAGAGAAACTCTCGAAACTGCTGCAAGAGAGAGAAGGAAGGCAGGGGGAGGCTTGGAGGAATGGGAGCATGGGAGAGAGGATGTGGGAAGCCTGGAGAAGGGGATACTGGAGGGAAAAGTCTAGAAAGGAAGACATGAATACGGGCGGAAGAAAGAAAAGGGTTAACATGGATAGACAAGGAAGGACAGTATAGAGTGTGTCTAGACCCTTGTACCTCTCTCCCTGGTTTTCCAACAGAGGTATAAGATGAAAAAAAAATCCTTCTGAGAGAGCAGCCTTGGAGACCTCTGAGGGGACTTCCTTGGCAATTTAAGCTAGTAAAACCCCCATCCTGTCTACCTGGCACTCTTGCCCACCCCTCAAAATCCAGCTCAAGCATCCCCAGGTCTGTGAAGGAGGCTTTTCTAGAAAGTATCATGCAAATATAGTATCTTAACTATCCAAGTCTGCACATAGCCCATTAGCATAGAGCAGAATCCTTCTTTCCTACCAGTTCATTAACATGGGGAAGGGGGGGTCTGTTTCTTCTCATCTTTAGTCTTCAAAATTCAGTGTTGCATGTAGATGATCAATATATGCTCCCCAGGTGACCATCAAGAGAGTTTGAGTCCCTGGAGACGTGGCACATGGAAGTGATGGACCATCCTGGGGTCATAGAGACGGCTAAGGCAGAGCAATCTTTTTTGTAGGTGAATAGACTAAACCCAGGGAGGGGAGGAGACTGCTCAAAGGGATGCAGATGGGCATTTCCCCAAGGTGCCCTGGCTTGAGTTTAACATACACTGATAGGCCACATCACATTTCAGTAAGTAATGGCTCACATGTAGGATGGTGGTCCTATAGAATTGCATCATGTAATGACACCATAACTGGTCTTAGTTTGTGTAAGTTCGATCTGGGCATTTGACAATGACCACAACACCTGGCAATACATTTCTCAGAACAGAAGCATGTTGTTAAGCCGTGCCTGACTGTTGGTGTGAAAGAACCTCCCAGATGGTGATAGGCAAGGAATACTCCACTCTGCCTCTAAGTGTCCAGCACTGAAAGGGGCAGTCAGAACCCACTGCAGAGTTTTCATTCTTCCTTAGAAAGGAAAAGGAAGGTGACTGTTGATTTCAGTGTAGGCAGGTGACTGTCTGCTGGTCAGCTATGTAGACTCGGACAAATTCCTTCACCTCCTGGAACCTCAGTTTCTTCATCATAAAGTAGAGGTGCCAGCACCTGCCTCATACAGCTGTTGAGAGACAAGTTAACACACACACGTCTGATCTGGAGCGGCTCCGCACTAAGTACAACCCCACCTTCTGCTTCCATCGTGGTAGTCCTCCACTCACGGGTTCTGTGACGTGAAATCATCCATGCCGGTACAAATGTGTCTCAAGCTTCAAAAGTTATCTCGGTCTAACTGGAAAATAATCTCTTATCATAAAGGAGAAGGGAAATTCGGGCATGGCATAAGCTGCACCTTGCTTCAGTCTCTTGGGTTTGCAGGTGACTTGAGGGGGCCTGGCTACCCTTTCCATCCTCCTTCGCCATTTCTAGCAGGCAAGACCCAGCTGCCCTTCCCTTCTTTGCCTTGTCTTGACCACATCTGCTTGATGTTCTGCTCTCTCCAGCGTCCACCTGCTCAGAGGATGTGAGTGGACTGTGTGTGGGAGCCCCTGGAAGCATGGAGACTGTGGTGATCGTCGCCATAGGTGTGCTGGCCACCATCTTCCTGGCCTCGTTTGCCGCTTTGGTGGTGGTTTGTAGGCAGCGCTACTGCCGGCCTCGAGACCTGCTACAGTGCTATGATTCCAAGTGAGTAGACTGTGATGGGAGGGAGGAGAGCTGAGCACTGACAACAGAAAGCCAGAGGGCCAGAAGCAATTTGGTGCTGAGCCACTTCAGCTCAACCTATTCTCTCTTAAATGGTTCCTGCAGGTCACACTTCCTACAAAGACTTCAGAGCTCAAGAACATTCCTTAAGCCGGGCAGTGGTGGCACACACCTTTTAAAAAATTTTTTTATTCATCTATCTATTTTACATCCTTGCCAGAGCCTCCCCTCCTAGTCCCCCCCACCCCACTCCCATTCCCAATCCCTTCCTCTTCCGTCCCCATCCAGGAAAGGGCAGGTCTCCCATGAGTAACAATAAAACGTGGCATATCAAGTTGCAGTAAGACTAAGCATCTCCCCATGTATTAAGGCTGGGCAAGGAGACCCAGCAAGAGAAGTAGGGTTCCAAAAGCCAGTAAAAGAGTCAGAGACAGACCCTGTTTCCCCTGTTAGGAGTCCCACAAGGGGACCAAGCTACATAACTGTAACATATGCAGAGTGCCTAGGTCAGTCCCATGCAGGCTCCCTGGTTGTCTATTCAGTCTCTGGAAGCCCCTATGAGCCCAGGTTAGTCAATTATGTGAGCCTTCCCATGGTATCCTTGACCCTTCTGGCTCCTACACTCCTTTCTCCTCCTCCGCAGGATTCCTGAACTCTGCCTAATGTTTGGCCATGGGTCTCTGCATCTGCCTCCATCAGTTGCTGGGCGGCACCTCTCTGATGACAATTAGGCCAGGCACTTACCTGCTATTGCTAGGAGTCTAAGCTGGGGTCCTCCCCGTAGGCTCCTGGAAGATTCCCTTGGGTGGCACACACCTTTAATCCCAGCACTCGGGAGGCAGAGGCAGACGGATCTCTGAGTTTGAGGTCAGCTTGGTTTACAGAGTGAGTTCCAGGACAGCCAGGGCTACACAGAGAAACCCTGTCTCGAAATCAAACAAAACAAAAAAACATTCCTTAAGCACACCAGCATTCTGAGACACCACTTTTTCTGTTCATTCAGTCACAGAGAAGTCACTGAACGTGTTCACCCTGACATGAAAGCCCCATCTTTGTGATGCTGGCCACCTCATTTGGCAGGGGGATGAGCCAAATCCCTTTCCAGCCCAAACTCTGGAGACGGAAATCTGATGCCCACACTCAGGAACACACCTAAGCAACAGGTGTTCCAGATCACGCAGTCCCAGCATAGGGGTGCCTGTCTCCTTCATCATACATGGTCCTGTGCAATTGATTTTGTAAGCAAGGTCAGTTTAGGGATTTTTGAGTGAAGAGATCCATAAAGGACATTAGCAACCAACCTTAAGCTTCTGATGTTTCTTGATCTTAACTCGGTCAGCATCTCCACTGAGTGGTTATCAACCTGTGAATACCCATTTAGATGGTTCTGAAGGCACTGCTTTGCAAGGAATGTTGCTATAGTTCTTACAGAACCCTGCTGTGAAGGAGGAGGTAGTTTTATTCAGAGGGGAGGGGTGGTTCCCAAGAGTGATTCTGTATACCAGTTAAGGGACACAGATAGGCTCGGGTGATCACAATGTCAGCCTTCCCATACTAACATAGGCTTGAAGGGAAAGAAAGGAAGATCACTTGTCCTGTCTCGGACTTCTCTGTGATCGTAGTAGCCCTGCCCTTTCTCTAGCACGTCAGCTCATCCTGTCTCACTTGCATTTTGGTCTGCCTTCTTGACCCACTGTTTAGCTGTGGGCACATTAATGTTAGGTCTCTATCCAGGACAAGCGGCCTCTCTAAATTGTCTTGCCTTTGTCACCATACCAAAATGTGTAAGATAACTCTGTGAAAAGAGAAAAGGTTCTTCCGGTTCATGGATTTAGAGGTTCTGATGCATGATCAGGTAGACTCACTGCATTTAGACATTGGATGGAGCTGCCGGCCTGGAGTTTGCGGAGAGGCAGACTGCTGACCTCATAGTCAGAATGCAGAAAAAGAGGAAAAGGAGAAAGCCAATGTCTCACAATTCCCTTTCGGGTCCAGCTTCAAAGACTTAAAGCCTTCCCACTAGGCTTCACTCTTGAAGGACCCACCTCCCAATAGTGCCATCCTGGGGACCAAGCTTTTAACACGCAGGCCTTTTGGGGGGGCTTTTGACTTCTAAACTATAGCAGTGACTGTGATGAATACAGTGTCAGCCACAGTCACTTGTCATGAAACTCTAACAGTGACCATTCCTTCTAGGCCCATTGTGGACCTCATTGGCGCGATGGAGACACAGTCTGAGCCCTCTGAGTTAGAGCTGGATGATGTGGTCATCACCAACCCCCACATTGAGGCCATTCTGGAGAATGAAGACTGGATTGAGGATGCCTCGTAAGGCCTCAGGGAACTTTGGCTTTCTAGCCCTTTAGGGGGACAAAGGGGCTTTTGGGTTCCTTTACCGGAACATGCCACTGTGTTCCAGAGCTCTTCCCCATCCTCCTTGTGAGGGATGCCAGCATAGGGCGTGACAGTGTTTGTTCTTGTCCCATGCCTCTTACTTTGTAGACTTGAGCACCCAGGTAGCTAGATGTGTGGCAGCCATCATTATAAAGTCCCCCAGTGTGGTTGGGTCATGCTTGGACCTGTCCAGGGATTTTGAGTCAGTTCCAGGCGGCCTTTGTTTTCAGTGTCCCACAGAGGACTGCACTTTGAGAAGTGTGTACCACTTCCTTTGTGCGTGTGCGTGTGCGTGTGCGTGTGCGTGTGCGTGTGCGTGTGTGTGTGTGTCCCATTTAGTTTAACTAGGGTTGCTTACAGGAATTATTTGTAGGAGCATGGCCATCCCAAAGTGGCTATACCACTAACTAAAGAGAATCTCTCTCCTTTTCCTTTACCCAACAACCATTAACTGCCTATGAGCCCTTACGGAGGATGGGGCCTCATAAGCCCCTCCCCTGAATGGATGCCTTTTGACTTGGGTTTACTAAAGAGGAACTCACCAGGCTGAATCTAGGGGAAAGGGCATGTTGGATACACAGAGATATAAAATGTTGAACTTGGCAGGTGGGGACAGAGCTGGCCGGAGGAGTGGGTGGATGTGTACACCATAGCACGGGGGTGGGGAGGGCTGTGCTTGAGGTGGTGCCTTCTGTGCTCACCTGGTGCTGGGTGGGGTAGCTGGAAGGAGTTGGGCTCCTTAGAGCAGCACTGACACTTTCCTCTTGTCTCCTCAGGGGCCTCATGTCCCACTGCATCGCCATCTTGAAGGTAATACTCTGATTTCCCTGTGAGGCTAAGGGTGGTTGTTGGAGCGCCCCAGGTGTGCATGGAATTGACCTTGCAAGCAGCCCGTGTTAGCCCCGGCTGTCTTTCTACAGTCCGTTTCCATCTCTTCCTATTGGGTCTGTTTTACTTTCGCGTCCTAAAACTCTTCTTTAGGCTTTCGCTTATCTGGTCCTCTTAACACAGTGGCCTGTGGAAAGGACAGCTTGAGGGTCTCCAGTAATGATTTTACCAACCATGGAAAAGCTGGGTGTCTGAGGCCGTGGAGCCGCTGAAGCAAATGAGGCTCTGGCCTCCCTGGGATCCTTTGTTTATTAATACCGAGCTCAGTCCGTGGAATGCGTTCTGTATCTGGGTTTCAGTTACTAGAAAGTCTTCCCTGGCTTCTTTGGTGACAACAGTCAGATAAATGGGATAATCAAGAGTTAAAAAAACAAAAACCCAAACTACAGGGTCTTCCACTCGGAGGCAGACTTTGGTCTTTGAAGGCCTGAAACCTTTGGAAAATTACATTCAAATTGCCCTTTAGCCATTTTCATAGTTTCAGCATTCATTTCTCAACTCTTGCCTGATATCATCCTTCCTAATAGAATAATAATAACATGCAAATATTGAACAAAATGCTAATATGGGTTTCTGCACGCCAGTAACCTTATGTCTTTGTCTACTAATTATTCAAGATTTCAAAAGAGACAACTCGGTCTTTTCTCTAGGGTCACTCAGTACAGGATATTAAAAAGTCCTCTATCTGCCTCTTCCTTGGCTACCTCTGTAGGAAATTGTTGCCTCAGAGTCCGGAAGCTCCTTGGATGTATAAATATGGCTGCACATACAGATATCATTGTGGACACAGATAGCTAGGTACACTGACCGGAGCAATAAACCATATTACATTTCCCTTTGCCCAGCCATGATGTGTCCTGGGCCTGTTTTTTTTTTTCTTTCTCCTGTCCATCTCCATCCAAGTTCTCCATCCCACTTCTGGGACTAGGGAACTTGGATTTAAAAAAAGGGCTTCTGAGCTTCATCTTGAGACCCCAGAATGCCTTTGCTCTATCATCTCCCCGGAGCATGAAGGAGAGCGTGAGTCCTTCCTCCCCAGTGGCCTCCTGGGCTTCTTCCTGCTTTTGTTTTCTAGTAGCAGCAGGTAATGGGGCTTCTTTGCAGGGATAGAGGCATGCTTGGTTTTCACATGGGGGAATACAGAAAGAGGCAGTAAGCCTTGGAGGTGGCCAGCGGTGCTGGCGGAAGAGGAAGAAGCCCACATGCTGTCATTTTGCCTCTGCCCTGCGGTTTCCGGGGCCCTTTCATTATCACCTGGACAAACATATTAATAATACACAACCCTCAAAAACTGCCAACAAAGGAGGTATCATTGTTGGAGAACGTTCCTAAAGAGAACAGTTGCCCTTTGTTCAGCCCCATTTCTGTGGGTGCCCCACTGGAGATATTATCCATTTGGAAGTCTAAACCGTGAGGGTAGGTAAGAGAAAGCACTCCCTACCAGGATGGTGAAATTAGAGCGCATGATTTTTCTTAGATGGATTATTCCAGCTTAGTCCTCATTGAGCTGAAGTTCTGCCCTTGATCTGAGTGCTCCCGCCTCCGTCCACCCCAACTATCACCCGGGCTATTGGCTCTTGTCTCTTTCCACCCCATTTCCTCTCATCATTAGGGTAGGAGCCAGATTAGTGCCCGTGCCCAAGGTGGGGCCAGATTTGTCTTTGTCAGGGTGGTAGAACCCTTTGTGTGGAGTGGGGAGCCAGGTCACCCTTCATCACCTCTTTCTTCCTTGTTATATTAGATTTGTCACACTCTGACAGAAAAACTTGTTGCCATGACAATGGGTTCTGGGGCCAAGATGAAGACTTCAGCAAGTGTCAGCGACATCATTGTGGTGGCCAAGAGGATTAGCCCCAGGTGAGTGGTCAGTGGTTGTGAAGTCCCATACTCCACGGGGGGTGGTGGGGTGGTGGGGTGGTGGTGGGTGGTGGTGGTGGTGGTGGTGGTGGTGGGGGGTGGAGGGGTGGGGGGGGTGGAGGGGTGGGGGGGTGGGGAGTGGGGTGCGGGGGAGCTGAGATACCCAGCAAGGCTAAGCAATGCTCTAAAACAGTAGGTCTCGGTTATCAGACTGCCCAGTGTATACAGAGCAGCTCAGTATGGGCATTCCTAAGCTGAGGTGGTCACCTGCCATCCCTATTACCAGCACAAGCCCTTTAACAGCTCCAGGATAACTGTGCTGACAGTCTGCAGCTACGTAGTGACCACTCTGGTTCTCACCTGGTCGGCTTCCCTTCCCTTACTACACTGTGGCAGTCAGCAGGCATGTTTCCCGCCGCCGCCGGCTCCTATGCTACTATCTCCTGTGACTTCCCAGCCACGCCATTAGGTCCAGCCTGTTAGCTATACTGGGAACTGGTTTGAGGGTTACCTTCCTTTCATGGCGGCTCTCATTTGCTGCTTGGTCCTCAGCCTAGCACTGGGTGGGAGGTGAAGCCACAGAGCATTCAGAACTCCCGAATTCCAGGCTGCCTGCAAAATCCCTTGTGGGAGGTACCCAGCAGAGCCCCAGTCAACAACTACACCCCCTCAGCTGGACTGGATTTTGCAAAGAAAAATAAGGCCCTTTTCTCCGAGCAAAAGGCTGTGCTAAATGTGTGCTGCCACCTAGTGACTGGTATGGGGATTTGCTGTCAAATGACCCACTCCAGGAAAGTGTTCTTATCAGTCACCTGACCCCTGTGCCTTGAACGGGCCTCCACTGTGCATTCCTGGTGCCTGGATTAAATCACAAACAACCGGCCATTTCTGTCTGAGTGAGCTGTCTGGTAAAGCTCAGGAGGAGCAGCCTGTAAGATCCTCTGAGAAAAACAAGAGTTGGTGTGCTTGGACTCTGTCTAGGTAGTTCAGTGAGGTGAGACGGTGAGGAGGATGCAAACCAGAATAGCTTCCGGCTTGGGAGATGCCTCATGGGTGCCGATACCCGGTTGGCATCAGCCCCTGCGTGAGACACCCCCACCCAGCCGCCAGCTTGTGCCAGGCATTGCGGCCGCGCTCCCACCATTTTTAGGCTGTGCGGTGCTCACATCCGCTGGATCCTTCCTTGTGCTTGTTACCACTTCTGAGACCCATTCACAGGGCCTGGACAGGTTATGAACAGGGTGTTAGAGTGCTGAGGTTTCTGAGAGGGGGCACGGTTAACAGTGTGCCAAGGTGAGCGTGTGGCATGGCCAGGAAGGTAGAGCTCCCTGCTGAGCACCTGGGACAACCTCCTTCCTGTTTTTTTTTTTTTTTGCCAGTCAGCTGCCTTCATGGGTTCTCCCTCCCTCTGGCTGATATTTGTCCCCATGTCCTTGTCTTATTTTCTGCATCTGCCATGATGATGATGATTTATTAGTTCAAGGATGCTGAGGACCACCATGCCTTTGCACCAGCTTGTCAGCTTCTCAGGCCTGAGTGAGAACAAGGGCTGTATTTTTCTTAGTGCTTTTAGAAATCAAGCAATACAGCTTTCATTCTTTTTTTTTTATTATTATTATTTTTATTTTACCAAGGAATCCATGGGAGCAAAATCTTGCAGCTCACAAATCAGAGCAGGTAGAAACTTAAAATATTAGTTACAGACTATGCAGCATGGAAAAGACACACAATGGAGGAGTTTGAACCCAAATTAAGCTATGACTTTTTTTTTTTAAAGTGTTCTATGTCACTGTATTAGCATCTTTAAAAAAAAAAAACAAAAGTAAAAAATGCTTATAAAAACTAACCTACTGCAGGAATCGTTTATCTGAAAAGGGGAATGCTCCCTAATTCCATCCTTCCCAATTTGGAGATATAGCCACCATTAAATGGTGAACATTCCTTTAGACCTTCCCTCTCTCGCTGTATAGCTTTGGTTTATTGTTCATATTTATATATGCAGAAGGATACAGCCTGCTCATGCTTGCCAATTACCTTTTAAATGTAGCAGTAATCCTGAGCATCACTCCGTATGTATGACCTCACATATTTTAACCACCAGAATGAAAGCAAACTCGGAGAGCAGAGTATTTTCCAAGCAGAACCCGAAGTCTTTCTGTTAGACTCCGTCTGGGCATGCAGAAGCAGCTAGAGAAAGGACCCCTGAAGGGTGGGTGTGTCATACCAACAGAGAAGTCTAGTGTGAGGATGGGCAGGAAGGAGAGAGAGAAGGGAACAAGAAGGTGAAATACTGACAGTCGTCCCTATTGCCTCCCCTCAGAGTGGATGATGTCGTGAAGTCAATGTACCCTCCGCTGGACCCCAAGCTCCTGGATGCGCGGTGAGAGGGGAGAGGGGGATCACTCTTCTTTATCACCCCTCAGGGTCGCTATTATCAAGCCTGCCCAGGCTGGCTGCCTGGCTTCTTCAAAGAGGATGGTTTTCCAGATTTCCAAGGCCACCCCTGGCTCTGGGTTCATCCCCTTCCACTCAACACTGAGCCAACCCGTGAGTTGAGCCTGGCAGGTGATAGAGCCCAGACTTCTTCCTGAGCCCCCGAGAGGAGGGAGCAAACCGTGTATCATATCAGGGCTTGGATGTGCATGCTTAACTGGTTATGCCAACTTGGCCTCCCTGCCCTTCGCTCCCCATTCCTCCCTCTGATCTTTGGACTCAAAACCAGCCACACCTTGCTGGAAGCACGGCCCAGCAGGGCTGTGGCGAGCCCAGCAACAAGAACATGTAACAGGTCAGCCACAGGTGGAACTCACTCCCCATCAGGCATCTCAGGAGCCTCTTCTCTGGACCCTCCTCCACCCCACAGAGTGCGCTCAGCCCTACGGAATGTAAACCCATTGAATACCTACATGTTGTCTCCATTTGATTTGTGAGACTCCCATGGACGTGTTGTGTGACGGTTGCCAGGTGGCTAGTAAGTCATGACGCGCCTGCTTTGGTTACTCTGCCCCATTCCCATCGCCGCTCAGCTTTCTCCATGGGCTGGTAACCGATAATGGAGCCCTGAACACACCTGGCACTCTCACCATATAAAAATTATTTCATAGTGAATTTTTCAATTAAAAAAAAAAACCCACAGAAATAACAACAACAAACAAAACCTTCCTCTTCAATTTGATTTTCAATTACATTTTCTTTATCATTGAGTAAGCCAGCCCTGGGCTTATTGATTTGTGGTCAATAAGAGATGTTCACTGAAGAGGGATATATATAGCCCATCTTTAAGTGGGCAGCAGTTGGAGATCTGCTCATCGAATTGACCACATCCAAACTGTTTCATAAAACACCCTTCTGGGAGCTGTTTATGGCCGTGTTGCTGAAAGCCTGTTCCACCGTCTTAAATATGTTTACCAGACGCAGCTCTTCACTTTCCCCTTGGAGTTTTGTCAAGCTCCTCAAAGGCTCCAAGACAGTTAACCTTGTTTAAGCCAGCCGTCCCCTATGTATTTCAGCGTGGACCCCTTGTGTTACATAACCGCCCACCTTCCAGAAGAGGGTCTCCAGTTTTGGGAACACTAATCTAGAGTGTGCACCCATTTGGGTTTTTATGCAAAGTTCCCCACTTTCTACGGAGGCTGATCTTTTCTTTTCTTTTCTAACCCAGGACAACCGCTCTGCTCTTATCCGTCAGTCACTTGGTGCTAGTAACCAGGAATGCCTGCCACCTAACCGGGGGCCTGGACTGGATCGACCAGTCACTGTCTGCTGCTGAGGAGCATCTGGAAGTCCTCCGAGAGGCAGCCCTGGCTTCTGAGCCGGAAAAAAGCCTTCCCAACCCCGAGGGCTTCCTGCAGGAGCAGTCGGCCATTTAATCTGCAAGGCTCCAGTCTCTGCCTCCACGTGGCTCAGCCGAGCCTTCCACTTCCTGTAGATTTAGTTGTTCTCTGGAGCTCTGGCATCCAGCCCCGGGTGCTGAGGAAAGCCGAGAGCCTCATCCTGGATGCCTCCGCTGCAATGGCAAACAGTGGCTGGAGAGTGGCAGTGTAATACCACAGTTAAGGGGGCTGCCGTGTACCTCTTCAGCAGAACACAGAAAGCTGCAGGGCTTACTGCTAGATTTAGTTCATTTAATGTTTCCAAGAAAATGGAGTTGCCCTCTAAGAATCAAGAGGCTTCACACTGCATTAGGATTTCTGGCTTCTGAAAATCAAGGTGTGGCAACTCGCAGCTGCGCTGCGAACAATCAGAATGAAGCCGGGATCGCCTCTTTGGAGAATCCTTGAACTCCCCTTGCTGGTTTGTGTTCAGTCCTTGGTCCCTGAAGCATCCAAGCCCCTCACCCCCATGTGTCTTCCCCTTTCCTGTTTGTGTTTGAAGCCGAGGAAGACAAAGTCCTTTTTAACCACTGTGCCTGCAATTCTACTCTATGACCACTAGGTGAATAGTAAATTTGTTCTTCTGTTTTCCTCAAGCGTGGAGTTACTGAGTCAAGTGTATATGTGGGGCATATGGCAGAATGTGTGAGAACTGAGGATAGAAGGAGGGAGTCTGGGAATCTTGAAGGTGCTGTGCCTGTGTGTACGTGCGCGCGCACATACTTAAGAAGAGTCAGGCACAGGTGATGACACTACAATAGAAGTGACATCTTTGCCCCTTTATTTCTGGAATCTGTTTTGCAAATTCGAAAAATGAGAGGCAATTTTTTTTTTCATTGTTTGTTTTTTGAAATTGCAGCCTTGAATTTGATCCTCCTGCCTCAGATTCCAGAATACTGGGATCACCAGCATCCAACACCACTACCTACTGATAACAGGCCCTTTTCTGACCTGAGAACTCAGTGGGACCCAGCTGATTCCACATTGCATGATTTCCATCCCACACATGTAGGGGGGCCCAAAGAATGTTCTTTCCACATGTGCAGAACCCGCCTCACTTTTGGAAGCTGGGCCTGGCTTGCTGCTGCCCAGATCCTATCCGCAACATTAAACATTGTTAGAGCTGATATCGGGGTACCGGGAACTCAGTCTTTAGTCCAGGATCTTGTTTGTCTGTGATTAGATATTTCATTCTCTCCTGGAGAGAAGGCAGCTCTGACCAGCACAGTGTGTACCAAGGCTACCAGAACTACCCATTTTAGATTGCAGGGTGGATTCCAGGGGATGCTTGTCAGCTCTCTCCTCCCATCAAACCTGAAAGTGTGTTATGTCGTTAACTCCTACCCTGCTGGAAGCTGTGACTGGGAAACGTCCAAAATAACCCACTCTGCCTTTTCTGCTTGAGGCCTCCACAAATAGTTCTCCACAGTCTTGCTTCTTCCCCTTTAAGATCCAGTGGCATCATTGGATGTGCCGAGGTTGCAATGGCTGCTCTGTGGTAAATGTCCCGCGCGCTTGAACAAGGAACCTAAGCCAGAGAGAAGCAAGTCTAAATGGGGATCGCAGTCACCATCTACCATGGGTGGAGGATGGGGTGGGGTGCTCTGAGTTCTCTAAAGGGACATCCACATGGCCTGTCACCCATCATGGTATGCCCCCTGTCAGGAGGACAGGTTGCTCAGGACTGGAGGAGTGTCTGGGGCTGTGGGAGGAGAGGATGTGTGTGTTGGCGAGGGGAGGTGTTTCTGCACTGGGCAGATTTCCTTCTAGTGCTGTGTGAGTGAGAAGTGTTGTACACTGCTGCTGCTGGGAGCCGACAGGCAAGGTGGAAGCACTCCTCTTGACCCTTGGGGATCTGGCTGGAGTCAGCGCTTCCTTTGGAGGGATGAATGATAAGTACCAGGGATCTCAGGAATGTCTCTGCTGGGTGCGGTTTGCCAGGTAACAGAAGCATCTCAAGCCCCTACCTTAGTAGTGTCTGTGGAAATGGTGATAGAGCCATCCTGCATGGTGTGACCCTCTCTCATCCTGAAGTAGGACCACTGGACTCAAACCCTAACGAAGAGACCCCTGAGGGATCCAGCATGAAGAGAGGAAGTGACTTGAAGTCAGAGTTAGGTTTGAATTTGTACTTCGTCCTTTACTGTATGAGCTGGGACAAGTCCCTCCGCCTCTATGGTCGTTAACTTTTCTCATCTGTAAAATCAAGGTCAGTGTCTTCTCAGGTTGATGTGTCAATCAAATGAAATGGGGTGCATGAAATATCCAGCTGTGCCCCTGGTCCTGACTAGCCAGTATCAACTGCTGTCTTGGCAAGGCCCTGCGCTCTCATACAGGTGGCTCTGGAGACATCACTTTGGTTGCCAGGGCTGTGTTCTAGCATCCATGCTGTTTGTGGGCGACACTGAGTGGTGAAAATCTAAAGTTGGGTGCTAGAGAGATGACTGACTCAGTCTATAAAGTGCTTGCCATACAAGCGTGAGGACCTGAATTCAGATCCCCAGGACCCATGTAAAAGGCTGGAGGTGGCACACATCTGTAATGCCAGTGCAGGGGGAGGGTAGAGCTCATTGACCAGCCAGCCTAGCCAAATCGATGAGCTCTGGGTTCAGTAACAGACCCTGTCTCAAAAGGTAAGGCAGAGAGCCATGGAGGCCATCTGGCATTGACCTCTGGGCTCTACATGTAGGCACACAGTTTACATGTACCTTTATGCACTTAAGTAGTACGTGTACACACACACACACACACACACACACCCCTCACTGTAGTAGGGAGAATAGTCTTATTCCTGCCTCACCTTAAGTATGTTTAGGCCACAGAGACATTCAGGCTCCTGGCTCCTCAGTGGTCTCTCAATGTTGAGTGGACGGGCTTTGTACAAACCTACATTCTTCCCCAGAAGCCTCCTCCTGCTGTGAAGTCTGTGGGACTGTGCTCCTGGCATACAGCTTGCCCTAGTGCTCTCTAAACCCTTCACTCTGGAGCTCTCTTCTCTTCCGAGACTGTGCCCACAGGGGCCTGGCATTTAGAAAATGGTTCCAAGTTCTAAGGTTCCGAGTTGCCTTCTGACCTTGGAAATGTGGGGATCTGTCAGATGAAGAATTTTCACTCAATGTCTGCCTCCCTCCCTCTTTTTCTGTTGGGGCCACCAAGGGAGCTGCTGTGCTGGATGCTGGTGATGCGGGGTGAGAGGCACAGCCCCTGAGCTTGAGGGGTTGGAGAAACAGGAGCAGCAGGCAGACTCGGAGCTGAGGCCAGTGCTGTAATGGAGGGGCCAGGGTGCCGGCTGGTTTTTATGTCAACAGACACAGGCTAGAGTGAGGTGGGAAGAGGGAACCTTAGCTGAAAACATGTCCCCACCACATTGGCCTGTAGGCAAGCCTGTGAGGCATTTTCTTAGTGATTGATGTGTGAAGGCCCAGCCCATTGTGGGTGGTCCCACTCTTGGGCAGGTGGTCCTAAGCTATATAAGGGAGCAGGCTGAATGAGCTATGAGGAATAAATCAGTAAGCAGCATTCATCCTTTGTTCCTGCATATGTGTGTGCGTGTGTGTGTGTGTGTGTGTGTGTACACGCACGAGTGAGCACACACCAGAGTTACCTTCCAGCATCTTTTCTCAGGAGATGTTCACCTAGGTTCTTACTTATTTTTTTTTTGCCAGAACTTTGATGATTAGCCGCCCAAGGAGCTCCAGGGACTTCTGCCTGTCTCCATCTTCCAAGCGCTGAGATTAAGAGCACATGCTACTAAAACGTTTTTTAGATTTGGCTGCTAGAGATTGAACTCAGGTCCTCATACTGGCCTCCACTGACTTAGCTACCTCCCCAGCCCTAACTTGGATTCTTATTACCCCAGTTTTCAGGGAATGAGACCAAGGCCTGCCTGGAGAGCTCTGTTGCTTTCCATGAAAGAAAAATCAGAGCAGGAGTTTCATCCCCTCGGGGTTTTGTTTTATTTTATTTTACTTATTATTATTGTTTACCAGTACTTCTCCCCACCCAGGTGCAGAAGGAGGAGAAATGAAAATAACAGAATACTAGAAACAGAAGTGAAGAATGATACAAGAGTCATCCCATTCTCTTCTGCTTCTGATATTTTTCATTAAGATAATGGCAGCTGTGACCCAGGAATTAATTTTATGGCCCATAGTAGGTTACAACCCACAGGATGATAGAACATGGGCTTGAAATGAGGGATTTCTTCACTATCCAAAAGCATTTAATTTTATCCATTTTAAGTAAAACTCACATTTACCAGCATAGTGGCAAAAATTTATGGTGCAAAATGGAATCACTAATTTATGACATGATTGATTAGTTCAGAGTCATCTGTTGAGCATCTCTCCTGGATTAGGCTCACGGATACAGGAATGAATAAAAATATAATGCCTCTCATGAGACACATATAATCTAAGGTGGACGGAAAGCTGTAAAGAGTCGTTCACAATATTGCCTGTAAGGGAAGGGGTGTGTAATGGGAATTCAGGGAAGGAGTGCCAAGCCTACCTCAGAAGTTTCTTGAAGGTTGTAACTTCCTAGAAGAATTGTCAAGGAGTGGGTGTCGGGAGAAGATGGGTGTCCAGGAAGGGTACAAAGGAGGCGGCAGAGCATCCAGGAAGGCAAGCCACACAGGCACAGCATTGCATTCCATACTACGATCCTTACTGCAAGCATCGTTTGGGAGGTGGGGCATGCACAGGTTAAGCCAACACAAGGAGGCAAAAACTAGAATCTGGAGAGTCTTCTGGACCCTGCAAATTTTTTTGTGTTTTCTTCAAGAGCAGTGAGTGGTTCTCAACATGTGGGTTGAGACCCATTGGGGTGGAAGGACCCTTTCATAGGACCCTTGAAAACCATGGATATTCATATTATGGTTCATAACAGTAGCAAAATTAGTTATGAAGTAGCAATGAAGATAATTGTATGGTTGGGGGGAGTCACCCCAACATGAGGAATTGTATTAAAAGGTCACAGCATTAGGAAGGTTGAGAGCGACTGTCCTAGATAGTGTCGAGATATTAAAGTCACAAAGGTACTTCCTTGCAATGCTTGCTTGTAAACCCAGCACCCCTGCACTCAGGAAGCTGAGGCTGGAGGCTCAGGAGTTTGAGATCAGCCTGTGTTACCACTGTGTTATCATCAGTGGTAGAGCGCTTGCCTAGCAAGCACAAGGCCCTGGGTTCGATCTTCAGCTCAAAAAAAACCAAAACAAACAAACAAAAAAAACCAAGAAACAAGTTCTTACTGCTTCTTAGTGTGGTTTGAATAAGAATGGCCCCCACAGGCTCATATATTTGAATACTTGGTCCTCAGTTGGTGGAACTGTTTGGGAAGGATTAGGAGGTGTGGCCTTGTCAGAGGAGGTGTGTTACTTTGGGTGGGCTTGGGCATTTCAAAAGCCCACACCATTCCCAGTTAGCATTCTCTCTTTCTGACTCTTTGGAGATCAGATGTAAACTCTCCCCTACTGCCCCAGTGGCATGCCTGCCTGTGCCATGCAGGCCCCTCTGACCCTCTAGAACTGTGAGCCCCAAGTTAAAAGCTTTCTTTTAGAAGTGGCCTTGGCCATGGTATTTTGTCACAGCAATAGAAAAGTAACCAAGACACTTGGGAAGCAGCCAGCCAGCGGCCAGTCAGCACTGCATCCTTACCAGCCTCGCCCCTCGCCCTGACCAGGTGCTGCAGATCAAACCCAGGGCCTTGTACAAGTTAGACAAGCAATCGACCGCTGAGCTGTATCTCCAGCCTTTTAGCTTCAATGCCCTGATTCAGTAGGTGAACGATGGGAAGCATTGTATAAATTTGCATGTCCCCGAGGACTGCTGTGGTTAAAGATTTTTCATGTGTTTATTAAGCTATTTGTACATAGTCCTGCCCTTTGCCCATTTCCCCTCTGGGATTTTAGTATTTTTCTTATCGATTTATATGAGCTCTTTATATTTGAGGGATAACAACCTTTCATCATATTTATTGCATAGACTTTCTTCAGTCTTGTCATTGCTTTTTAGTTTGGTTTGGAATGGCTTCTGACATCCCGAAGTTTTTAATTTGGTGTAGTCCAATGTATCGATTTTCTTTCCCTTGGTGATTTCTTCTATTACTTTTATGCTTACAGAATTCTTCCTCATTCAGAGATCAAATAAATATCACTGAAATGTTTGAAGCAGGAGTGTGTCATGGAGGATGATTGATAACAATATTCACAGGTTGGATGTAGGCAAGAAAAATAAAACAACACATCCAACCAGGATAAGAGAAACCAAATCGTCTTTTATTCCCACAAATTTCCCATCAAACCTGTCCCAAGGTTATAGGTGGGGACACTTAGGGTGAAAGGAAGGTTGACAGAATGGAGGGGATGTAGGAGCAATCTGGAGGGGCTGGCAGGTGGGAGTCATCCATGGAAGGAGCCATGTGTCCCCAGGGAGAATATGAAGGAACAAGCATTATCCAAGCACCGAGTACTTGGTACCTGGTGCTTGGATAAAAAAACCCAAGCCAAACCCACACATTTCTGCCCTTGTAGGTTTATAGTCTAATGAGAGAAAACAAGTATCAAGAAAATGATTGTTTAAAGAAATGTAAAGTAAAAGGTTCTAAAATATTTTAAGGGAAGAGAATCTTATGAAAGATTATTAGGGATATAAGCATATCTAGATGTCACTCTGAGCATATCTAGATGTCACAAAGGGCTTCCACTAGAGCAAGGAGTGGTGGCACCCACCTACTGTCCCAGCACTGGGGAGTAGGAGGAGTATATATTCCACGCCAACTTGTGTTATTTACCAAGACTTTGTCTCAAAAACAAAACACAAAGAAGACTTGCACAGAGAGGTCCTCGATGCACTGTTTGAGGTTACCCAGGAGCTCAGACATGGGGGAGTGGGGATGTACAAGCGTATACAAAGGTTTGTTGGCAGAGTGACAGCTGAGTGCTGGCCAGTGTGCTTGGAGAGAAGATGGAAAGAAAGGCACATGAGCATGCGGCATGAGCTCAGATCACACCAGACCCTGTAGGCTACACGAAGGATTGTGGGCCTCAGCTGAAGAACTGTGAAAAACCTGTTCAATGATTTATCCAAAGCTGGTGGGGCTGGAGTGGTTTGGGGGTGGAGCCACAATCAGATTTGTATTTTGAGAAGATCTCATTGGCTAGGTGGGATGGCGCATGCCCATAAACCTAGCATTTAGAGTCTGAGGGATGAGGATCTGTTTGGGGCCAGTTTGGAATATACAGTAAGATGAGACCCTGCCTCAAAAGCAAAAGAAAGAGCAAAGAGATTCTTTTGGTTTCCTTCCTTCCTTCCTTCCTTCCTTCCTTCCTTCCTTCCTTCCTTCCTCCCTCCCTCTCTCCCTTCCTCCCTTCCTTCTCTCCCTCCCTCTTTTGAGGCAGGTTCTCATATAGCCCAAGTTAGCCCCCATCTCACTTCAAAGCCAAGATGGCTTTGAACTCTTGGTCCTTCTGCCTCTACCCCAAGTGCTAGGATTACAAGCACCACGTGGCTCCTTTGTTTCTTTGTTGCTGTGTTCTGAATATTGATGTTGGCCCAATTCCTATGTTGATCTGAGTTGAGTTAAATGTAACGAGGAAAGCTGGGCTGAAGCTCTTTTCACAGGTCATTGCCGTTGGACTGATGAGCATGGGTGTGAGGCTAGGGAGAGAGTGTGGAGTAGAGAAGAAGGCCATGAGGAACTCAGTATTCAATATGACCTCAGATCAGCTCAAGGCTCTATAGAGCTATCTTGATGGTTAAAGGGAAAAGCCGTATGTCTGGTGCCCGGCACACTATAAGCACTCCAGGAATGGCAGGAGCATCTTCTCTCTCTCCCCCTTGACCATACCAATCCTTGTTTTATTCCTCTCTCCTTCCTGGCACCATGAATTATAGCTCGACACTCAAACCTAATCCTTCTACCAGGAAACAGTCTCCTGGACACATCAGGTATGACCTGTTCACCTCTGAGACCCACCCCAGGACAGCCTGCCTCTTGACAACTGTCTGAACTCCAACTAAGGGGACTTTGGACCTGGGTTTAGTTGCCTAGAGATCAATGCTGAGTGAGCTAATTTTCTGAGCGTATATAGCAACATCCACTGGAAAACTCACACCTGAGGAGAATCACTCATTGCGTTTCTGCTGCAGTTTGTAATCTTTCCCAGAGAACCCACACAGTGATTATCTCGTTTGCACATCACAGGATTTTTCATTATGAAATGCATTTGCATATTTTGTTTACCTGTAATCCCTTTCCCCTGCTAAAACAATAGCATTCTGAGTAAACATGCATATGGATAGCTTACAAATTCACCCTATTCTTTTACATTAAAAAAATGATTTATTTTTATTTTATGTGCATTGGTGTTTTGCCTGCATATGTGTCTGTGTGAAGGTGCCAGATGCCCTGGAACTGGAGTAACAGACAGGTGGGAGCTGCCATGTGGTGCTGGGAGTTGAACCTGAGTCCTCTGGAAGGGCAGGCAGAGCTTTTACCCACTAAGCCATCTCTCCAGCCCCCAGTTAATCCTCCCTTTCCATCACAGGATCCTTTCTCTTGTCTTCCCCTTTTATTTTAAAATCATGAGTTTTCCCATCCTGGCCAGAGTCTTTCCTGTGTTTCAGTTATTCTCCATATTCACAGCTCCATTCTTTATCTCCCTTTTTGGCATTTGCCTTCACCTCCTCTCACTAATACCGAGGCCCTGGCCCTGAAAGTCTGTGGTTCCTGCATGTCCAGAGCCTCGAATTTCTGCCTATTCCTCACCCCCTGTCTCTGCCGCAGGTGCTGTTTATTCTGCACCAGAGCTCCCTATTCCTTTTAACTAGAGATTTGTTATGCAAGACAATCTCATGATCACGCAGCCTTGGCCAGATTCTGCCTTTGCCCCTGGCATCTTAAAGATTCGCTTCTGTGGAGGGGTCTCAAATCACTGCTCTTCTCTTCTTCTGAATAATATACTTCCCTGATTTCTCTTTCTGTATTCTTGATCTCTATCTGCTGCTATCTGTATTCCTCCTCTCATTAAAAATGTGGAAGCTGCCTACCCTGAACCTGTCTCTGTGGATTCAAAGGCTCATGCCCTGCACTTTGACCTTGAATGCTCACCGTCTGCAGCGTGCCTGCAACTTGGGGGGTACATTAAAAGTATGACTGCCAGAGTCCCAGAGACTCTGATGAAATGGTCTGAAGTGGGCCCCAGCCATTGTCATTGTTAATAAGATCCAAAAGTGCAGCTCAGATGCAAACCACTCTCTGGCCTAATGGATGAGATGGATGCCGAAATAAAGGCTTTTAATACAAGGCAAAGGCAGACGTAAACAGAAGGGGCTGCCGGGGAGCAGAAGAGTAGCTCCTCGTCCAGCCTGTCAAATGTAAACGCAGTGATGGCTACCCAGGGCACAGCACTCCAGGCCTGACTCATTGCAGAAGACTTGTTCATAGAGAGCCCCACCTTCAGTCCCCCCTTTGATTCAAGAGACATCAGTCTCCCCAGAGTTGCTTCTGTCTCCTTAAGCAGAACAGCCATTATGAACATGGCCTTGGGAGTCCAAGACTTATTTAAAAACTAGCTGTATGACCTCTGGCAGATCACTTAACTAGTGTTAAGTCTCGGTAGTCATTCAATAACGTGAACCTGCATGTACTTGTGTATGTGTGAGTTGAGGGAACTAGTTATGCAATATATCTAACCTACTGCCCTTACATATAAAAGGTGCTCAAAAATTGGGATGCTACCGCATACATTTGGAGGTACCACATATTCACTCATGATGCTCAGTGATCCTTCTAGTACCCAGTGTTTGGGTGATTATGTTTGCTATCATCCCTGCCCAAGGAGGATACTCCATGTGGGTCCATCTTCATACAGTCCCAAGGCTCTTGTCTGGTCCTCAAGCCCCCAACCCCCACCCCCTCCCATGCTCATCCCACCTTGGGCTCTTTCTTTTCTCTTCTCTCAGCTGTTTGTACCTTCTCTACCTTTACAGTCCCTACCAACACTGATCCCCAATCCCACTGTCTGGTCCAAAGCTTATCACTGATCAGAAGGCGGTATCTCTCCCACAACTTCCTCTGTCTGAGTCACTGTGGCTTCTCAGACCTGGTAGGCTGCCACCCAGAATGTCTTCAGAGTGGCTGGTGTCAGTGTATGTGATGAGATGGTAGCTAAGCAGGCGAGTCCTGCTGGGCTTTCCAAACATTGTTTGCTGGGATAACTGTCTCCAAGCAATCCAAGACTCAGCATCCTGAGACAGTTTAGAGAACTTGGTAACCCAGACCCCAAGCACCGTGGGCCTTTTCATGTTCTTTTTAAGTAACTTCCAGAAAAATATTCTGCCCTTTCTCCACATCCTGGATTCTACTTTACTTGGACCTTTCCTTGCTCTTTTTTGTTTGTTTGTTTTGTTTTTCGAGACAAGGTTTCTCTGTGTAGCTTTGTGCCCTTCCTGGAACTCACTCTGTAGCCCAGGGAGGCCTCAAACTCACAGAGATCTCCTTGGCTCTGCCTCCCAAGTGCTAAGATTAAAGGTGTGCTGTGCCACTGCCACTGCTGCTGCTGCCGCCGCCGCCGCCGCCGCCGCCGCCGCCGCCGCCGCCGCCGCCGCCGCCACCACCACCACCACCACCACCACCACCACCACCACCACCACCCGGCTCCTTGCTCTTGAAGTAGCGCTATGAACAGTGCTTTGGGGTCCCTCTTTTCTCATGGGCACCTCATTGATCTGTTCTTTAAAAAATGTATTTATTTTACATTGGTGTGTGTGCGTGTATGTGTGTGTATGTGTGTGTGTGCCATGCATGCATGCATGTGCCACAGTGTGCATGTAGAGGTTATAATACAACTTCTAGGCATCGTTTATTCTCCACTGTGTGGGGCCTGGGGATTGAACTCAGGTTGTCAGGCTTGGTGGCAGGGTGCCCTCACTGGCTGAACTTTGTTCTTACAGTTATCTTATAAATAATAAAAATCCTTGACAGGAACAACATAAGTGAGGGGCGGTTTCCTTTAAGTTACAGTTTTAGAGAGATTTTAATCCATCATGGCGTGCGGGAGCAGCTGTGTCCGTGTGGTAGAAATGTGAGGTGGCTGCTTGCTCATATGGTGTGGACAGGAGGCAGAGAGCTAGACTGGAACCAGGCTCCAGCTCAACTTCTAAGGTCTGCCCCTAGTGACCTACTTCTGCCATGGAGGCCCTGTGTCCTGGATATACCACAACCTCCCAAAACAGCACCAGGAGCCAGGGAGCAGAGGTTTAACCTTGGAGCTTGCGTGTGGGCACCCTATGGTAGCCCCTTTCTTTTGGCTCCCTCATCCCTCCTCTTTCCACAGGACGGTTTGTGTCCAGCATGGCTCTCTTCATGCTGTCTTTTCCTTTTAATGACTGGAATTCTGTTCATAGAGGCTTCTTACTTGGCTCTTAGATTTTTATTTATTTACTTCTATCTATCTATCTGTCTGTCTATCTATCTAGCTATCTATCTATCATCAATCTATCTATCTACCTACCTATCTGTCTACTAATTGTTGTTTTTTCAAGACATAGTTTCTCTGTGTAACAGCCCTGGCTGTCCTGGAACTCACTCTGTAGACCAGGCTGGTCTTGAACTCATAGAGATCCACCTGCCTCTGCCTCTCAAGTGCTGGGATTAAAGGCATGCACCACTATGCCTGGCTGGCTCTTGGATTTTTAAAAGTAGTGATTTCAGCTCAGTCCATGACTGTTACCGCTTCTCTCTCCTCTTCAATGTTTAATAGTAAAGTGGAAATATCTATCTGGATTTTTACTTCCAGGGCTTTTGTTTGCCTTTCTGGACAATCTAGCTCCACTTATGAAAAATGAACAAGATTCTCTCTTTTTTCCCTTTTTTTCTCCTCATCATTGTCTTTCTCCCCCCATCTCCCTTCTTCCCTGACCTTAGTCTTTCTCTCTCTCTGTAGCCTACACTGGCTCGGTACTTGGGAGCTTCGTGCCTTAGCCTCCTGAGTACTGGGATTCCATCCATACATCACCACATTCCAGTCAAAATTCCCCTTCTCGTGGTTGCTGTTGTTGGATGGATCACTTCCTTCCAACCAGATATGACTTTGTATACCCCCACGGCTTCACCTTGAGAGAACATTTCCCATACCCATCTTATTGAAGCCCATGGACACCTGAGAAATCCTGGGGAGTGGGAACTATTCTGATTTTTTTCCATCAGGAAAATGAGACTTGGCAAGGAGGAAACTGAGGAGGTTAGGGAAACTCACTCTCTGAGCTCATGCATCTAGAAAGGGAAAAATTGGGGAAAGAATGTGTGCCCAGGAGTCACCTGAAGTGACAACTGAACAGCCATCCTATGTGGAGGGCAAGTGCTGATTCTGCTTTTAGGAAGGTCCCAGATTATCTCTCTTGGGGTGAGCCTGTGAGCCTGGCCTTTTGATCTGTTGGGTTTCATGTTGTAGGGGGGCAGGTGAACTGCCATGTTCTATTTATGCTTAGGAGTTGCCCACAGGGACTCCAGAACAAGACTCAGCAACATCTTCTTTTGTACACAGGTTACAGCGAGGCCTGCAATGTTTTCCTAATGGCTTTCCAGCTCTGACATTCTTTCAGTCACACTTCTGTGGGTTCTGAGTAGATGAGAATGCCTGGCTACAGGGACAAATTTTCCACCACGCCACTCAACTTCAACCTCGTGCTTCCTGCACAGGTGGGGTCAGGTACTCTGTGCATGGGCGTGCGTGCGTGCGTGCGTGCGTGCGTGCGTGCGTGCGTGCGTGTGCGTGTGCGTGTGCGTGTGCGTGTGCGTGTGCGTGTGCGTGTGCGTGTGTGTGTGCGTGTGTGTGTGCATATAGGTGTGAATGCTCAGGATAAATAGGGATTTGCTGTTGCCTGAGCTAAGGCTGTAAAAAATAAATAAAAGACCTTGGTGTTTAGGCAACAGCTAACATTTTATTCTTCATATCTTTCACTAGAAATTTCACCCCAACTTCCTCTCCCTTCCAAGTGGTGGCGTGCCAGAGTATACAGGGCATGTTTTCCCCCCTGTTCCTTGCTTCTACCTAGGGAGAAATGTCTGGACTAAGGGTGGGGCTGACATCACCACCAAGTCACCTCTTCCTAGCAGACAGGGCCACTGCAATCCAGAACCAGAAACCAAGCCAGCCACTTTTCTGCTCTCCTGTCTTGAGGTGCAGGGAGCCCTTCTCCTACCACGTCAGTACGGAGTATGTGTGATTCTCTTTTAGAAGGCTTTTATCTCAGCCTCCTGTAGCCTTGTCCTCTCTCTGCTGGTGTGCTTCGGTGTTTGTGTTGGTGAGTGAGTATGTTTTCACATGTGCATCAGAGTTAAGAGTTAGCAGGTCCCACTTCCAAGTCCAGTCTGACCTAGATTCAACAGAAATGATAGGGAAGACCTGTGGGTTGAGAGCTGGAATGGGCTTGAAGAGATGACTAGGCTCTGGTGTATTTGATTTCCCCGAGGCTCTGGATCCTTATGTGTTTTATGCTATCTGACCTCCTTGGAGCTCAGGAGAGGAGGGAACGTGCTACTGGGATCCACTAATGTTGTACATTATGTGTCAGGCGTCCAAAAAGTCACAAAGATACAAACACTGAGAAAAGTTCAAAGTCAACGTACTAAGATCGTAAGTACAAAATATGCTTAGGACAGGTCCGTGGGGAGGGACCTCATCTCATGTCTTATGGAACTCATGCTATGAGTGTTGTGTGTGGTATTATATTCCCCCAAATATTGTGCATGCTAATAAACTTATCTGGTGTCAGAGACAGAACAGCCACAATATTAAACATAGAGGATAGGTAGTGGTTGCACACGCCTTTAATCCTAGCACTTGGGAGGCAGAGCTAGGCAGAAATCCATCTGTTCAAGGATACAGACAAGCATGGTGACTCACGCCTTTAATCCCAGATGTAGTGATGGTAGAAAGCAGAAAGATACATAAGGCGTGAGGACCAGGAACAAGAAGCATTTGGCTGGTTAAGCTTTCAGGCTTTGAAGTAGCAGTTCAGCTAAGAGCCATTCAGATATGAGGACATAGAGGCCTCCAGTCTGAGGAAACAAGACCAGCTGAGGATCCGGCGAGGTGAGGTAGCTGTGGCTTGTTCGGGTTCTCTGATCTTCCAGTTCGCCCCAATACCTGGCTCAGGTTTGATTTTATTAATAAGACTCTTTAAGATTCATGCTACAGTTGTGGAATTGCTAAAGCCAAGAGAAACTTGAAAACCCAAGTGTCCTCATGTGGCTTGGGCTCCTGCTTCCTATTGGGAGATTTTCTAGATGCCTCCCCACGGGATTTCATGTAACCTTACAACAGATGAACAACCTTGAGACTGGAATGGCTATTCCTCTCCACGCAAAGCTCTGAAAGGCAGAGGCACTTGCCTAAGGTCACAGGATGACTTGGCAGCTGCTTTGGTATGGGAACCCAGATCTCTTGAGCTACACTTTAGATGCTTGTGACTACAGCACAGTTTGCTCAGTTTTCTTTTTACAGTTTGGCTTTGTGAGCTAGGGTCTCAAGTAGCCCAGGCTGGCCTCAACTTGCTAGCATGGCTTTGAATTCCTAATCTTCCTGCCTCTGCCTCTAAAGTGTGGGGTTTATAGGTATGTGCCACCTTGCCAAACAGTTTGCTCTGTTTTATGGAAGGCAAACCTGGCTATAGCTTCTGAGGGACTGATCCAGCAGCACTCTTTGTGATGAGTTGACATTAAGGACAGTTCTGGGTCCCCAGGCCTCCTGCTGGTGGTGCATCCTGGCTGGCTGGACTCCTGGGTGTGACCCTGTACAGCTATCCTTTTTTGTACAAGAAGAAAAAGTTTCCTGCTTAGGACAAAGTTCAGGAAACAGCCCCGCCCAGAAGGTGGGGCTGGGTGCTACATGGCTAATCAGCTGCCACTCTGAATGGCTGAGCAGAGCCCCTAAGGGCAAAGACAGAGCAAACTGTGCACCTAAGTTTGTGCCCCATCTCTCTGGGTTCCAGGCTACCCCTCCTCACTTGCTCAATATTGCCCTCCACTCTTGCCCTGGAGCTCTTTCGGTTGGGAGTTCAGAGGTGCTTCCATCCTCATAGCTTTTATTCTTACAGTTTTTCCAGAAATGTATTCGAATCCCACATATGTCTAGTAAGGACCCCTGTATAACGAAAGGAGCTATAGAGACACACCTCTCATCCCTTCCCACTTGGTCCAGCAGTCACCTCCTCCCAGCTATGAATTGGGCTGCTTCCTCTGCCTGGAACAACTTATCCCATCTTTTCCTTGGGTCTTCCTGAAGATATATCTTGTTGAGTATGATGACACACATCTTTAACCCTTACACTTGGGAGGTGGAAGCCAGAGGCTCAGGAGCTCAAGGTTATCCTTGGTTACATAGTAAATTCAAAGCTACAGGAGACTTTGTCTCAACAAAAGATACATATCTAATGTTGCCTAATATGACATGGCTAACATGCATAAACATTGAGGGCAAGATATGATTATTCATTCATCTCATCTTCTTAGCAACCCTAGAGCATAGGTATCTATGTGGTTCCCAACTTGCAGATTAGAAAAATGAAGTGCAGAGACATTAAATTACTACTCAAGATCACATTGTTAGTTAATAGATTTGAGATTGTGCCTAGATCTAGTCCCAGATACAACCATGTTATATATTCTCAGAAATGTGTCACTAGGCGATTTCATCATTGTATGAAGTCACAGAATATACTTGAACTAAAGCAGCTGTGAGGTCACGGTCATATATGTGGTCTGTCATTGGCCAAAACATCTACATGTGGCACATGATTGTACTGAGATTGGCAGTGGGATGTAGTGAAGAGGCCTTCATTGAATTAAAATCCTGGTCCCTTGTGTATATGTACCACATTTTTTTAATCCATTCTTCGGTTGAGGGGCATCTAGGTTGCTTCCAGGTTCTGGCTATTATGAATAAGAAAATGTGGTACATATACACAATGGAGTACTACTCAGTAGAGAAAAACAATGACATCATGAAATTTGCAGGCAAATGGATAGAACTAGAAAATATCATCCTGAATAAGGTAACCCAGACTCAGAAGGACAAATGTGGTATGTACTCACTCATAAGTGGATACTAGATGTAAAGCAAAGGATAAACAGACTACAACCCACAGATCCAGAGAAGCTAGCTAACAAGGAAGACCCAAAGAAGGATGTATGGATCGCCCTGAGAAGGAGAAATAGATGATATCTCCATGAATAAACTGAGGATGAGGGGTGGGCAATGGAGGGTAGGGGATGGGGGATGAGAACACAAGGGAATGGGATGGTTGAGCTGGAACAGGGATGGAGTGGGAAAGCAATGAAAGATACCATGATAGAGGGAGACATCATGGGGATAGAGAGAAACTAGGTGCTAGGGAAGCTCCAAGGAATCCCCAAGGATGACCCCAGCCTGGACTACTAAAATAGTGGAGAGGGTGCCTGAACTGAACTGGCTTACCCAAGTGACCAGATCAGTGAACACCCTGTTATCACAGAGCTTTTTTCCAGTGACTGTTGGAAGCAGATGCAGAGATCCACAGCTAAACACCAGCCAGAGCTCCAGGAGTCTAGTCAAAGAGAGAGAGGAGGGATTCTATGAGCAAGTGCATCAAGATCATGATGGGGAAACAGACAGGGATGACCAAACCAAACTAGAGGGAACTCATGAAAGTAGGATCAATGGCTGTGGCATCTGCATGGGACTGGGCTTGGCCCTCTGCATGGTAAGACAGTTATGTAGCCTGATCTGTGATGATATTGTGTTCCCCAATATATCGTGCACCCTAATAAATTTATCTGGGGTCAGAGAACAGAACAGCCACTAGACAGACATAGAGGCCAGAAAATGGTGACACTCACACCTTTAATCTTAGCCTTCTGGAGGCAGAAATCCATCTGGATCTCTGTGAGTTCAAAGCCACAGTGGGAATAGCCAGGCATGGTGACTCATGCCTTTAATCCCAAGAAGTGATGGCAGAAAGCAGAAAGGTATATAAGGCGTGAAAACCAGGAACTAGGGCTGGTGAAGCTTTTAGGCTTTTGAGCAACAGTTCAGCTGAGATTCATTATGGATGATGACTCAGAAGATTCCAGTCTGAGGAAACAGGATCAGCTGAGGAATTGGCGAGGTGAGGAAGCTGTGGCTTGTTCTGCTTCTCTGATCTTCCAGCATTCATCCCAATACCTGGCTCTGGATTTGTTTTTATTAATAAGACCTTTTAAGATTCATGCTACACTGATCTGCTTGGTGGGCTCCCTCCCTGGTGGTAGGACCAGAATCCATCCCTGGTGCATGAGCAGCCTTGAGGTGGCGGGGGTGGGGTGGGGTGGGATGCTTGGACTTGCCTCTACTGGATGTGCCTCCCCATGGGGAGGCCTTGCTTTCTTGTAGGGAGGAGTAAGGGGTGGGTTGGGAGGGTGAGTTTGGCAGGGTAGGAGGAAGGTAGAGGGGGATCTTTGATTGGTATGTAAAATGAATAAAGGAAAAATTTTCTTAATAAAAAATAAAGTGGAATTCAATAAGTGAAAAATAAATAAAATAATAAAATAAAATAAGATCCTGGTCCCACCACTTAAAGCTTTGTGAGCTTGGCGGTAGCTTAGCCTTTTTAAACCTCTATTTTCTCATCTCTAAAAAACAGGGCAACACATCCAATAGCATATAATAGCTTATGAGCATTGAGAGCAATAAACAGTAAACACATTGATCCTTTATGAATAAATAATAATAATAAGAATTCCCTTCTCTTTACATCTTCCCATTCTGGATCACTGAACTGCAGTTACTATAAAACTCCAACCTAGATGATGCCATCTGGAATGGACCCTAGCAAAGACGGGCAGGGCACTAAACCCAGGGTAAGAACTGCAACTGCTCAGAACCTGCCTGGCAGTCAGCCACGGAGGGGGTGCTTCTTCTCCTGCTCCTTCTCCCTGCTGCCTTCGCCATAGCAAAGTCTAAGCAAAGATGAGCAGAGCTCAGTGCCTCGGCATTTTCCTTGGAGCTATAAGCTAGGTGGCCATTGATGATGTCTGGCCAATCAGACATTGTTTAAAAAAAAAAAAAGACTTTTTTTTTTTTTTTTTTTAAATTCCTTCACAAAGGAGGAAGCCAGCCCTCATCCCATTTCTTCTATCTTGCTGCTTAGAAGGCAAATGTGCTAACTGGAGCTCTGGGGAATCCTCGGGGACATCACACCTGAAGAATGGCAGTACCTTCACATGGCCTGAGTTCTGTATCTCCCACAAATGATCTTCAGTCTTGCTCAAGCCCTTGTTACTTGGGTCTACTGTCAGTTGGAACTGACAGCATTACGTATGGATTAGCACCAGCCAGTGAATGTTGAAGTTCATGGTGAGCCCCTTAGAGACAACTGTGGTATTTATTTCTGTCTGTGCTAATATTGGTGAGGGAACCTCAGGTTTATTTCCACTTAAAATTTCCTTCCTCCCTCCCTCCTTTCTTCCCTCTCTCCCTCCCTTCCTTTCTTCAAGGTCTCATATATTCTAGGCTGGCCTGGAGTCTGCTGTGTAGCCCAAGAAGACCTTAGATTTCTGATTCTCCAGCTTCCACCTCTCAACGCTAGGATGACCATACGCCACCATGCCTGGTTCACGTGGTGCTGGGGGTTGAACCCAAGGCTTCTTCATGATAGATGAAACACTCTACTAAATGAGCTACATCCATGCCAAACAAAACTTCCTGAAGCCTTAAAATAGCTTCTCATGCTTTGGGGATCTGGGCCGCTTCCCTCTAGAAATCTGAAAGTCTGGATTGTGGCTGCAGAGGTTGGTGCTCAGACTCCGGTCGCCTGAGTTCTGTCAACTTTCCCCCTGTAGCAATAGAGGGACCAGCTTGTTTGGTTCAAAATGTGGGTCTCTGCACATTATTCATCCAAACTCTATGCTGGGGGCTGGGGAAGCCTGAGAGAGCCAGGGAGTCTCAATGAGGCTGGCTGATAATTTTTTCTCTATTCCTGCTGCTCCCGATGACACGTTTTGAGATTGATAATTTCTCCTTAAAATTGTTCTTCCCTTTGCTTTTTAAAATTAATTTTTCATCACAAAATGTTTCAAAGATCAGACAAGAATTGAAAAAAAGCATAATTTACCCACCATTAAACTGTATCAGATCCTAACATTGTGTCATATCTGCATCAGATCTCATTTAAAGGAATAAAACGTTGCTGATATAATTCAACTGTTTATCCTGCTCCCAACCCTGCCTTCCTCCTCCTTCCTCAGAGGTGACTATCGTCATGAATCAGGTACTTATTGCCCTATGTATGTTTAATTCTGTTACTACATATTTATGCATCCATTAATACAATATAGCATCATCCATTAGGGTTCTAAATTTTAGGTATAAACTGGAACTTCTCATTGGGTATTCCATTGTACAAATATTCCCAATGTGCTCCCCACTGGCTTGCAATTGAAAGTTTGGCTGCTTCTCTTTTTTTACATTCTAGATGCTGTTGTGAGGAACTCCTGTGGCTATTATCTGGGGCATGCATGCATGTGTGTTTCTTTAGGGCATCTGCCAACAAACTATAGCCTCTAGAGAAAAATCTGGCTGTCAACTGTTTTCTATAAGGGGCCACAAATTGATATTTTTTACATGTCTTTTAAATTTTAAAAAACATTTTTATTAAATGTGTGCATGCGTGTGTCTGTCATCACAGTGCACTTGAGCGTGTGGAAACCAGACTCCTCCTCCTTCTACGGTGTGGGTTCTGGGCCTCAAACTCAGGTCTTCAGGCTTGGTCAGGCTTGGCAGCAGCTTATCAACTGAGACATTTCACTTGCCCTCCTCCATGTCTTCTGCTTTAGGATTTGAATTTAAAATTATCATGAAATATATATATATATAATGTAAGATTTACCACAGATAAGTATATTCACATTACTGTGTATCCACTCTTGCCATCCAGCTGCAGAAGTTTTTCTTTCTTATTTTTTGTGCATGTGCACTTGTACACATGTGTGCAGAAGTTGATATCAGGTGGTTTTTCTCTAATACTCTCGACTTTTGAAAAATCTTTATTACGTTGATTTATTTACCTGTGTGTGTGTGTTGGAGTGGGGGTGGCACAAGTGTGTCATAATGTGCCTGTGGAGGTTAGAGACAACTTTCGGGAATCAGTTCTCTCCTTCCACCGTGTGGGTTCCGGGGATCTGACTGAAGTCATCTGGACTGGCACCAAGCATCTTTATCAACTGAGGGATCGCACCAGAACTTACTTTTATTCGTGTGTGTGTGTGTGTGTGTGTGTGTGTGTGTGTGTGTGTGTGTGTGTTGTGTGTGTGTGTGTGTGTTGGGGGGCTGAAGTGAGCGAGCGAGCATGTGTGCTTTAGTTATGCAGTGGAGGTCAGAGGTCAGTTTTGGGAGTTGCTTCTCACCTTCCGCTTTCTTAAGACAGTGTCTCTCTGCCTTCTGTTGCTAGGTAGTGCATTCCAGGCTAGAGGGCCTGTGAGCTTGTGGGTGATTCTGCCATCTGTGCTTTCCATTTCTAGGAGTACTGGGATGTACGGCACCCCATCAATCTTTTTATGTGGGTTTGGGGATTAACTTGGATCTTCAGGCCTGCATGACGAGTACTTTTTACCCACTGAGCCAACTCCACAGACCACCCACCTTGGTTTTTGAAACACAGGGTCTCTCACTGAACCTGGAGCTTGCTAATTCGGGTAGATGAGCTCCTAGCAAGCTCTAGGGATCTACCTTTTTCCACCTTCCCAGGGCTAGGATGACGGGGCACATCGCTGCACCTGGCTTTTACATGGCTGCTGGTGATTGGACTCAGGTTCTCATGCTTGTGCTTCAGGCACATTACCAGCTGATGCCATCTCCCCCAGATCCCCTCAGAGCACTCTTATCATGCTAACCAGAAACTCTAGCTATTAAACACCACCTCCTGAAACACAGTGGGCAGGAACACTTTCCGGGCATGTTCGGCTTCTTTTTTCCCCGCAAAAGGTTTTAGCTGAACCAAAGGAGAGGACGCTTGATAGAGAGGAGAAACATAGGCAGAACCTGACAGTGCTCCTCAGTTGAGAGTTTGGTGAAGCCAAGGCAGAGAGGAGTGAGACAGACAAGCAGGCAGGCAGGCAGACAGACAGACAGACAGACAGAAACACACACATGCACGCACGCGCGCACACACACACACAGACAGACAGACAGAGAGACAGAGAAAGAGAGAGGAATCTGCAGATCTTGGAGGGCTCCTTGTAGTCTTCAAGTGAGTATTGCTTAGCACATGCACACAGGGGAACTCCTAGAGCTGAGGAAGACCACGGTGAAAGATTCAACAAAGGACTAGGCAGAGCTCATTTAGTGTCAGAACTGAATTCTCAGCAGCCAGAGAGGAAAGACCTCCTGTGGAAAAGAGGAGGAAGCCCTGAGTGCGTGAAGGCCTGAGCACCGGTGTGTGTAATAGACATGAGTTGGCCATGTCAAGGACTGATGCCTCAGACCCACGGGATAATGGCAAAGACCCCTGGGTGAGGTCCAGAGGACTGGCAGATCTTTTCTCTGGTCCAGGCATGGATGTTGATAGTGTATGCAAAAACTGCAACCGAGCTCACTGCCCCCATATTTACAGCTTGAAGACTGTTTTCCCACAGAGACGGCTCCTTACGGAGATTAGCTAAACCTGTCTTCTTGATTCAGCTGTATACCATAAACCCTGCCTCCTTGATTCAGTATGCAATAACCCTGCCTCTCTGTTCCACTGTATATAATAAACACGCTGAGCTTCTGGGGTGCTGCAGCGTCTCCATCAGAGGCCCCCCGGGCTGCCTGATCCCTACTTCTTTCTGTATATGTGTGCTCCTCATTTCTTCTCTGACTCACTACTGCTCGTCAGGGCTCCAGGACCCAAACTGTGCAAGGAATCCACAACCTCCCAACTTGTAAGGCATTGTTCAGAATCCTGAGAGGATTATTGTCTCAGTGGTGACTAAGCTAGCCCCAGACTAAAGGTTGTTCTGTACATGACCTCGGAAGCATGCCTTGAAAACTCAAGTTGTTTCCGGTGACTTAAACTAAACTCAAAGTTCAAAACTACGTAAATTTGCTTTCTTTTGCTATGATTCAACACTGTGACCAAAAGCAACTTGAGGAGGGAAGGGTTTCTTTCTACTTACAGGTTAATTTGTTCTGGAGGAAAGCCAGAGCAGGAGCTGAAGCAGAGACCACCACAGAGGAGTGCTGCTCAGGGCTTGCTTTAGGCTGGTGGTCAGTTATTTTTCTTATACAGCTCAGGGTCACCTGCCTAGGGATGGTTCCCCCCACAGTGGGCGGGACCCTCCTACCTCAATTAACAATCAAGAAAAACATCCCACAGACATGCCCACAAAGCCATCTGATGGAAGCAATTTCTCCAGCGAGGTTCTCTCTCCCAGGTGTGTCAAGTTGACAACTGAAGTGAACGACAACAGCTATTCAACAATATAAAATTCAAAGGGTTTAGCAAAACTGCCAGGGGATGTAAAGAAGTAGGAAAAGCATGAGCCACAATGAGGAGGAAAAGCCATCCACAGAAACAGATCCAGAAGTGTCATAGGTGATAGACTTACCAGATAAGGACATTAAAACAACCATGAGAAATTGACTTCATAAGCCCGAGGAAGAAGAGATTATGAGCATGTTCCCGAGAGACCTGAGCAAAAGGAAAAAGATCGAATCAAACCTGGAGAGGTGGAAAAGGACAGGGGCTGAGCAAAGAGCACATTAGACACGAGAGGTAGATCAGTGAACTTGAAGACACAGGAAATAGGGAACACTCAAACAATCAGAAAACAGTTTCAATCAACTGGACTTCATGTCAACATGAAATATATATATAGTCCCTGAAAGAAAGAAATGATGATGGTGGGGGATAAATGTATTAGAAAAACAGTAACTGAACAATTTTCTAACTTGGCCCAAAGTCTATAAATCCTCACACATAAAAGTCTCAAGGAGGGCTGGAGAGATAGATGACTTAATGGCTAACAGTGTATACTGTTCTGCAGAGGACCCGATTCAGTTCCCAGAACCCACCCCCAGCAGCTCGCAATCGCCTGTAACTTCACTTCCAAGGTATCTGACACCTTCTTCTGGCTTCTGCAGGCACTTGCACTCACACGAATATACCCACATACAGACAGACACATCTGCATATATTAAAATAAAAAACAAACTCAAGGAAATCCAAACAAATATTGACTCTAACATTTGCCATGCAGCTGTGGGTGAGGCATTATACTGTCTGAGCAGGTTTTCTTGTAAGTCACGATAAAGTCTGACATATTAAGCATTTGTTCTGTCCCAGGGACTGATATGAAATTTACACTAAAACACTATGGTTATTGTGTCCCTTTTTTGTTTGTTTGGTTTTTGTTTTTTTGTTTTTCGAGACAGGGTTTCTCTGTGTAGTTTTGTGCCTTTCCTGGAACTCACTTTGTAGACTAGGCTGGCCTCGAACTCATAGAGAACTCTGCCTCCCGAGTTGTGTCCCTTTTATAGGCAAGGTCTTTGAAGGATCTTTAAGCTGAGGCCACTGAAGATTTCATAGGTAAGAGCCAGATCTCAGACCAGAGCCTGAGCGCCTATCCCACATCTTTACTGCATTCTAGGATGCTACAAGATTAGAAAAATGATAGTAATCACTAACTCAGCTTTAACATTAATAACAATAAGGCTGGGCAGCAGTGGCACATGTCTTTAATCCCAGCACTCGGGAGGCAGAGCCAGGTGGATCTCTGTGAGTTCGAGGCCAGCCTGGTCTACAGAGCGAGATCCAGGACAGGCACCAAAACTACACAGAGAAACCCTGTCTTGAAAAAACCAAACCAAACCAAACCAAACCAAAACCCCTCCAAAAAACCCAATAATAACTTTAAAGTTATTTTATATGAAGAAACTAAAAAACACCAAAACCAACTGCACATTTCCTGTACCTCTGCCCCTAGCCACTACTTTCTTTTGTTTCTATTTGACTATATTAGGCACCTGATGTAAAATCACACGTTTATTCTTATGTGTCCAGCCTATTCCAGTAAGAACAATGTCTTCAGGGGTCACCCATGTTGAGTCATAGTGAAAATTTCTTTCTATTTGTTTTAAGAAAGGCTCACTATGTATATAGCTCAGGCTGTCCTCAAGTTCATAGATATCCTCCTGTCCCAGCCTCCAGAGTACTGGGATTACAGGTGTGAGTGACCATGGATGATAGAATTTTCTTCCTTTTCTTTTTAAGACTGAATAACATCCTATTGGATGTATATGCTGTATTTTGTCTTTTATTTAATCCACTGATAGACGGCTTTTACATTTTAATGTAAACATTCTATACACATGTTAATGTAAACACTCTTATAAAGTATAAGAAGACTATTTTGTGGCAAGTGAAAATGGAATGAAACTTAATGTTTTAGAGTCCATTAAAAAGTTTTGTTGGAACGTGGCCACTGGCATTCATTTAAGTGTTGTTTACCACTGCTTTCGTCTAAAACAGTAGGATTAATTAAGTGGTTACAACAGAGACTGTACAGCACACAAAGCTGAAAATATTTACTATTTGGCCCTTTACAGAAAAAGGACCACCATCTGCTCCCAGTTACGTAATTACCTTGAGGTGCAATAGCTGAGCCTTAAGGAGTGTAATATTCAGCTTAACTTGGTGCTGTGAATTCACTCTCCAAAGTGATGGGGTGAAGTAGCTCTTGAGACTTTGTAAAAATTCCCCCAGATGGTGTGTGTGTGTGTGTGTGTGTGTGTGTGTGTGTGTGTGTGTATGCATGCACACTTGTATGAACTACTACTCCAGCACCACGTCTGCCTGCATGCCACCATGCTCCCTGTCATGATGATGGACTGAACCTCTGAAACTGTAAGCGAGCCACCCCAATTAAATGTTTTCTTTGTAAGAGTTGCGGTGGTCATGGTGTCTCTTCACAGCAATAGAAACCCTAACCAAGACAACCATTATTGATTTCAGAAGGTCTTAGCAATTTGTTTGAGGCAAATAGCCTGGTTGCAATTTGTAGAAATGAGTCACAGGTGACCCTTACCCTATATGGCCACTCTTTTCTACCCTCTGTAGGTTGTCTGGGATGACGATACACACACAGAAAGGAAAAATGCAGGTCAGAGGCTAGCCCTTCTCCATGGTGTCACTTAGGGGTCTCAATCTGCTGTGTCTGGCTGGGACCAGGTTCAGCCCATTTCCACCATGGCCGTGAAGGCAGTGATGGAGACAAGACATGGGAGGTCCCATTGCCAGCCCTGCTTCCTCCACTTGTAGCCAGTTAACACCCAGAACCCACTGGCTACTCCATGTCCATGGCCAGGTTTCTCATTAGATTTCTCCTGCAATGTAGTTTGTTTCTGAGACAAGGTCTCATGTAGCCCAGGCTGGCCTTGAATTCCTGATCCTCCAGCCTTCACCTCGTGAGTTCTGGGGTTAAAGGCATACAGCATTATTCCTGGACTTATTTATGAGGCACTAGGGTTCTGAGCCAGGACTTCCTGCATGCATGCATACACTCTACTGACTGAGCTACATCCCTAACCCTTCATCACAACTTAGTAGTGTCTGGATTTTTGTCCTCGGCACCCAATTAGATTATCAGCATAGTAAAAACTGTGCTGGGAGGTCACAGGCAGTCAGTGACGCTCTCTTTCCTTCCTAGAAGGCAGGGTGATGGGCACATGGAAGAGGTGAGAGACTTGGTGTCCACAAGGGGTGCCTGGTTCTCTGTTGTACTCCAAAGGCTAACTAACAAGTCACCTACCATGGACCCTCATCTGTGCTGGACAGTAAGGGGAGTGGCATGTAAGGAGCCAGGGCTGGTCACCTGCGTCCTTGTCTACCCCTTGCCACATGGTAGCTCTTCCAGGACTGACTTCATGTCTCTTGCCTGCTCAATGCAAGCTGCTTAGCCATCCCGTGCTGGGCTCCCAGGAGCTGGAGGAGTTTTGTTGACTTTGCTGTTTTTAACCCTTGGGTTCTCTTCACCTTTTGAACTCAGCACCTCTGACCTTTGTGGCTGCCTTCCCCAGGGGCCCAGCCCTGGAGCTGAACTCCTCTCCCTACTTAGCTCTGCCCTGACCTCTGACCCAGCTTGTTCTTGTCTCCCCATCCCTGGACTCAAAGGAAGCTGGTGCTTTTTAAGACCAAACATGATGTTCAGATGGTGTATTTAGATAGAGACTGGAATGTGTCCATTGCCTTCGCATAGACTGGCTTCTGCCAATGATAAAAAACAAAACTAAACAGGACAACAACAACAACAATAACAACAACAGTAGTAACTACAGTCGCCTGGTCTGGGGAGATGAAGGATGAGGAGCAAGGTTTGTGGGTTTTTTGTTTTTTTTTGTTTTTTTTTAATATTTGAAGAATGGCACTTGGGTGGGAGCTGCTGGCTACTCTTATGTGGGTGCCTCTGTGTCCTTCATCACATCTGCTCTCCTGTCTCTGTCTCTTGTCCATGCTCCCCCTTCTGGAATACACACCTCAGCTCTGGGCATGTTTGCAGGGTGTTGTTTGAAATGGAGCTAGCTCAGAGTGCAGTCTAACCCTCTGTGTGGGAGTGCCTTTGCTGGATCAGATCTGCATTTCAGATCCCAGTGGAGTGACTTAGTGCCAGTCCCTCCCCCAGGATTGTGTCTCCTGGGGTTTTGAATGGTGAGCTTTAGACTTCTAGCCTCAGGACTTGGCATTTCATAATGTTGAGTCTTTGCATAGCTTAACTTATCTACATTCTTGTTGACCTTTAATCAATAAAAGATGGTCTTGGCTTAACTGTGGAGCAGAATCTGTTTTATAAGACTATTTTTTTCACAGATCTCTGGGGCAGGGAGATGCTGTTCTCATTTAAATGGTTAAGAGCTGCTTTTAACCTCTCTTGGCAGGTGTATTCTTGGGTGTGTGGTGGAGGGAGGGAGGGAGGGAGGGAGGGAAGGAGGGAGGGAAGGAGGGAGGAAAGAAAGGAGGGAGGGAGGAACAACTGGAAAACATGTTATACCTTATACCTTGATTGAATACCCAAGGTTAGTTTTTTATTTATTTATTTATTTTAGCACATAAAATGGTCTCTCTCTGTGTGTGTGTGTGTGTGTGTGTGTGTGTGTGTGTGTGTGTGTGTATGTAGATGGGAGATAGTTAAGGTTAGCAAACATATTTTCTATGGAAGTATAATGGAATTTGACAATATTTCATAATTTCTCTTGGACATCTTAAATAAGGATGAAGGTGAGTTCGAGTGGGCAATACACTGACTGGGACCCTCTCAGACTTTTAGATTATATAACACTTATTAAACACTTACTGAATGCCATAAAACTTATTAAAAATTTACTGAATGCCCCTTATCTTGCTTGGAATCTGCAGGCTTCTATTTGGTCTGCTTTTCTATCATCCATATTGACAACTAATAGATAATGGAAGAGGAAGTATTTGACCTCTGATCAGACTTGGCCTAGAAGCTCTGGTACCTCCATGTTGTAGAGACAAGAGCTGTTCAAATGATTCTTCCAGTGGATTATTTTTTTCCCTTTCCAACAGAAATAGTTCTCCTAAGGATGAGTTGTTAACAGCAGCAGACCTGTGTGAATCCAACTTCTTTTCACTTTACTAGGCTGCCTGCAAAGCCCCAAGGTCCATTGCTGCTTTATGGAAAGTTCTAGAAAATGTGATTTTTCTAGTCCCAGGTCCTTCTGCCTGAGGGTTGTGAATTAATGCACTTTTAAGTGAATTACAATTGAATACTCTCTCTCTCTCTCTCTCTCTCTCTCTCTCTCTCTCTCTCTCTCTCTCTCTCTCTCTCTGATTTTGAGACAAGATCTTGCTATGTAACCCAGGCTGACCCTGAACATGACCTCCTCCTTCCTTAACCTCCTAGGTGCCAGGATTACAGGCATGAACCACATGTGTGGATTTTTTTTTTAAAAAGCACCTACTGTGTGTAAGGCAATTTTACACTCATTAGTCACTTTTTCCTCTCATACCATAGTAGGAACAATGAAGCAAGAATACTCAGCCTCATTTTATAGTCGAGGGAATGGAGGTGGGGATACTTGCTATGATTCGGGAGACTCAATACTGTAAGCAAAGGCTTTGAGAATGACAGGCACTTGGGGGCCCATTTAGATCATCAAGCTAAACTATCTTATTCTACATGGTCTAGGGTAATGAGATAGCCTGTCCAACATCACACAGAAGGTAGGGACAGAGAGAGAGCAAGTACTGAGGCTGCTCTGTACTGTGAGTGTTTCTTGGTTTTCTAGACTGTGAATGTTTCCTGATTAAAACCCCTGGACTGAATAATTATTTGCTGTGATGGCTGACCAGTGCACTGCAGGATGCAGGATTCCTGATTGCTACTTTCCAAGTGCCAATAACTTCCCTTGCCCCAAGTCGTGATAATACAAAATATCATCAGACATTGCTCTCATCCCATGGGAAGACAAGTCGCATCCCTATGGCCCACTGACAAACACACATCTGGAGCATAGCTCTTCCTTTGAAATCTGGGAGAAAACTGCTTTGGATGTTCAGTGGATAATATCTTTCTTCTTCACTCCACTCTGAGCACAGGAGGAGAGCTATGCTGGGAGCTATGATCTCAGCCCAGGGAGAGCAGGTCGCAGAGATGTGCAGGGGAGGAGCCAGAGTTCAGACAGTAGAAAGCCAGCCCTCTCAAGGGCACACACCATTATTCTCATTTCACAGATGAGACATAAAATTGTGGAGGGATGAAATCACTGTGGGTCGTGTCTGACTTCTCTTCCCCACACTGGAAGTGTCCCTGTAGAGGACTCCCTCTCACTGCCCCTCAGTTTGCACTCAGGCCTGTGGGGAAGAGTGTCAGAGAGCTTCTGTTACATACTCTATTAATGACAAGGGGATTATAAGCATACACAGTTATGTTCTGGAAAGTTCCATCTGGCCCTATGATGGCTCTTATTTCTATGGGCCCTAGAGACACTCACTTTCCGCTTAGGGATCTTTACCCTCATGTTTAGAAGGTCATGTTTTTATCCTCATAATTCTCTGAACTGTATCAGTAGAGAGCAGCCTTCCCATCAACACTCCAGTCTTCCCACACCCCAGCCCTGAAAAGTAAACAAGGGAAATAAAGGTTCTTGCAGGCCATATTTATTTATTTTTATTTATGTGTATGTATTCCTGTGTTTGTGCCACATGTGTAGGGTACCAGCAGAGTCCAGAAGAGGCTGCTGAATCCCCTGGAGTGGGACTCACGGGCGGTTGTGAGCTGCCTGATATGGATGCTGGGAACCAAACTTGAGTCCTGTGCAAGAACAGTACACACTCTTAATCTCCAAGTCATTTCTCAGGCCCTAGGTCATATTTATTTTAATTTAAAAAGAGACAGCAGTGTTACTGTATCCCGAATAGGAACACATAGATTTTTATAGCCCAGGTTAACTTGTTTTATTGATAGAAAGGATGCAAATAAAAATGATCTTTAATCACTGAGATGCTAATGACAGGACTCTTTTGGCAAACGGAGGCATGGAAGCAGGTTTCTGACCCTTTATCCAAAACCCATCATGAACAAAGTGAGATGGACCTTAAGTGAAGCATCACTGAGCATGGGTGTGGTCTCAGTACTCTCCTAGGGTCTGATACTGTGTTTTCTATGTGTACTAGGAGAGTGCCCCCTGGTGGTACTAACCTCAAGTTCCACCAAAATGAAATGGTGTTTGTGGCTCCCAAAGAAGGGGTGAAGAGGCTTATTAAGGGAGTACTTAGAAACCGGGGCTGCTAGTGCAAGCCTGTAATTTGAGCTACTCAAATTACAGAGGAGCTAAGATAGAAAGATCCCAAGTTCAAGGCCAGCCTGGGAACTCAGTGAGATGTGTCTCAAGATAGACTATAAAGAGGCTGGGGATGTAGGTCAGTGGTAGAGTGCTTGCCTAGCATGTCTGAGACCCTAGGTTTGAGTCCCAGAACTTGGAGGGGGAATGAGTACCCTGAGAATCTCATCTTTGCAACTTTCTAAGTAGCTGTGGTGGGTCTTTGGGCATGTAGTAAAAAAGGTTGTGTTTTGGAGTCAGGTGTGGCTCGAAATTGCTGTGTCTAGGCTATGTGCGCCTTGGCATGTTTCTAGCGCCGCCCCCAGACTCACTTTCTGTACAACTAAAGTGAAATGCCTTCACTTCAGATTTGCTTTAGGAGTAGAGGAAGGAAATGGGGGCTGGAGGAGTGGTCGAAGATTGAAAGGTAGAGCCGGACTATGCAAGTTCATGCACCGCACTGGAGTCTCACCTTGACCTTCATAACAACAAGGAGTCTGTGGAAGCCATTAGGAAAAAGTGACACAAGGATTTGTTTGTTGGAAAGATAACCATTGGTAGGGCTGACATTGAGGTGGAGGGACTCGGGACTTTGGTCACAACAGTGGAGCTGGGAAAGGCAAGAAAGTTATCTTGGAAGCAGAATTGATGGATCGTGTGACATACTGGGAGGGGAGAAGGTGGTGCACGCCTTTAATCCCAGCACTCCGGAGGCAGAGGCAGGCAGATCCCTGTGAGTTCAAGGCCAGCCTGGTCAACAGAGCTAGTTCCAGGACAGCCAAGGCTACACAGGGAAACTTTTATCTCAAAAAACCAACCAAACAAGCAAACAAATAAACAAAAACCAACATGCATGAAGGTAGCTTCTCATAAACCCCACTTGATGCTCACCACAATTTTGTCAGCTAGATGTCATCATTATTATCATCTTCTATAGAGGGAAACTGATGTTCAGAGGGGTTAAGTGACAGATACACAGCCAAGGTAATAGGGTGTATTATCTAATTCTGGCCATAGCTCTAGGATCAATCTAAGTCCCACAATTCAGTGTGCAGCAAGTGCCAGAGGGAGAGACAGTCTGGGTCCAGTATTAGATATGTACTGGGCCTCCAGGTTGTGCAATCTTCCAGTTGCTAGGAGTCTCTGATAATTAGAGTCTCCAGGTTGCTAGGTAACCTGAGTTGCTAAGAGTTCCAGTTTATTATAGGTCTTGGGCTGTTAGAAGCCCCAGGTTATTCAGATTTTTCAATTTATGAACAGCTTTGTGTTTCTTGAAGGCCCCCAGTTGCTGGTGACATAAGCTTTTAGGGGCCTGAGGCTCCCAGGAACCTGAAGTTATTGAGTTGGTAGTCAGTCTTTTGGTTGCTAGAAAGCACAGTATTTGAGAGGCTCTGAGTTTGAGGACAGCTTCCAAAGGTGTCAGTTTGCTCAAGGCCTCCCTCTTCAGCACCCCAAGCTGTTCAGGGGTTCCGAGTTACTAAGGGCACACACTCAGATATACAGGTCTCCCAAGTACTGAGTGGTGGGTCAGCCAGCCTGCTTTCTTATCACTCAGCCATGTTCTAGCTAGCCAGACAGCAGAAGGGGAGCCGCATGCTTCTCTCACAGTGTTTTCAAATTTTATTTGGTTGTAGTTGATCTTGTTTAGCTCTCATAACAGTATGGACCCTGGTTGTTGGATTCTGATTTGTCCCGATTCACAGGACTCTAAGGAATCACTGAGGTTATGATGATATCAAGCTCTTTAGAGCAGGAACTTGATTCAAAAGCAACCAGATGTTCAAACAACTTGGATTCTGTTTCTGCTGCCCTTATTTGCCTTCCAGCTAGTCAATTGTTAAGATTATGATATTAGGCTGTGGACAGTGCCGGAGTTGACAGGCTCATAGAGCAGCTGAATTAGGCTGTGTTTTCCTTTTGTAAGAAACCTCCTATTTTCCAATAGTTATTGACACAGGGAGTTGCGACAATATTGGCGATGCCGTGTTTTCTTCGCTCAGTTTCCCGCAAGGGGAAATAATGCATGGCCACACTGGAATAGCAAACTCAGGACACGGACTTCACTACAGGGCATTTGCTCACCAATTCCATCAAGCCACAGAACCATGCCATCGCAGCCAAGTTCTGCCCTCTTACTGCTCTGCAGTCATACACTCCTGAGACCTGTGCCTTTAAAGGCCATCACTTACCCTCTTTCCAGAGCTTTCGGTGTGCTTCCTCCATTAAAGCCAAGGATATAAACATAACACCATCCTTGCTCTTGAATAGTGCACAGACAGCTGGTACACCACAAATTATAGAGCGAGGTGGTAACTCTTGAATAGGGATATGCTGAGACACAAGGTACTAGATTGGAGGTCTGAGGAGAGAGAGCAGTGGATTAACCCTCTCTGCAAACTTGGTAACACTGGGCTGGTTTGGACAGAAGGGAAATTATTTGGTACCTAACGAGGAAAGATCACTTTGGGGAGAAGGCAGTAATTTAGACTTCCAGAGCTCAGCTGATAAGGTGGGGCTGGGGCTGGGGTAGGAGGAGAGAGAGACTATCTAAGACGGCCTCGGCTGGGTCAGCAGCCCTGTGATGAGTGATGAGAGCTATGGAAAGGCTGAAAATAGGGGATGGGGCTCAGTTGACAGTGTTTGCTCAGCATGCATGATGCCTGGCCTGGATCTCCAACACCATATAGACTAGGCATGGTGGCACATGCCTGTAGTCCCACTACTTGTGAGGTAAAGGTAGGAGGATCGGAAGTTCAACGTTATTTTGGACTACCTAGACAGTTCATAGATTGTCTGAGCTATGTGAGATCCTGTCTGAAAAACGAAATGAAACAAAACAAAAAATGGGAGAAAGAGGCATGGTGTATTCAGCCATGTCATTTAGGAAGAATCCTCTGATGTAGGGACTAATGGTCCAGATATAATGTCATAACATACCAGTGTTGGGAGCAAACGTAGTGAATCATCTTTGACCGTGTGTGTGTGTGTGTGTGTGTGTGTGTGTGTGTGTGTGTGTGTGTATGTATGTGTATTTGTGTGTGTTGTCATTGTCTCAAAGGAAAGAATTCAATCCAGAGACACAGACACAGTTTAAACAGACATTTATTTAGCAGAATGTACTTCAGAGACAGGCTGGAAGGTGCTGTCCTGGAGAGGAGGAAAGCAGCCAAGTTGGACTTTGTATTATGAAATTTCAAGAAGTAGTTATGACTGTTCAGGAAGTGGGTACCTTATTCACAGGGCAGTGTGACCCCTTTTTCCTCCCAAGTCATGGTGGGCCAGATCTCCTTTGAAAAAGAGTATTTCTTCTCATGATGCTTTGGAAAAGCCCATGAGGGATGTCAAAACCACAGTCTATTGGATAATGAAGTCAGGGTCTTTTGCGGATACAGGGTGAGAAAGTCCCCTGGCACCTTACGCTATAGTGAGAACAACCTAGCTTCAACTCCATGGGTATTTAACCACAAAGGCAATCTTGACCATTAGGCACACAGCTACCAAGACACACACAGTTTTCCTTGGTTGCATCGTGCCTAACTCCTTACCTACTCAGCATCACCTGGGAGGAGCTGAGCTCAGGGTGGGTATAGGGGGCTGCAAAAGGATGGACGAGCTCTTCCCCAAGACTACTGATTTCCACTATTCTTTTGTCTCTATTAGTTTCCTCAAAAGAAAATCCCCGCAATGCAAGTCCCGGGCGAGGATGAGGAGAGCAACGCTCTGTTTATTCTGAGATCTTATGCTTTTGTTATACCGGTGAGGGCCAACACAGCATAACTCAGCTGGGGGCCCTGAGTGGTCAGAGCCAGCTTGTGCTGTCCCTTTGCAAGCCTTCAGGCTCCTCCCAGAGTCTTTTCTGACAAGGGAAGTTCTTCAGAATATGGTTTCTTTGCAGCCTCCCCACACCCGTGCCTAAGCACAATTGTGAGAAGCTGGGTTTTGCTGAGTGTAGTGCCAGGTACTGTGGATGACACTTGGTGTGTTGTCTAATGAGTTATCAATGATCTTCCCTAGGGGGCTCTTTTCATCTCACAGTGGGGACACTGAGGCCCAGCAAGGACAGCTAACTTGCCAAGGCCATAGAGCTGTTTGTGAAACCAGTACTCCAGCTTAGGTCTGGCTGCTGCCTTGTGTTGTAGGAGTCAGGAATCACAGGGGTGAGGGGAGGGAGGAACAGTCTGCAGTAGAATTAATGTGGGTGGATGAACTCTGCAACTGTTAAATATTCTACCAACTTCAGGGGTGTATATCAGTCAGGGAGCTCCAGGAAACTGGTATCTATCTATCTATCTATCTATCTATCTATCTATCTATCTATCTATCTATCTATCATCTGTCATCTGTATATATACACCAATAATCTTCAGAGTCTATTATCTATCTATCTATCTATCTATCTATCTATCTATCTATCTATCTATCGATTATCTACCTATTTATTCACCCACCTATTTAATCTGTCAATCTATACAGGGGGAAAGATTAATATGGCAAATGGAACTGGCTCACTCACTCATGGAGACAGCAAGTCTCATGATGTACAGACTAAGTTCTTCAGCAGGAGATCCAGGAAAGCAGATGGCTTAGTTTTACTTTGAGTCTGAAGTCCAACAATGGCTTTCTGCATGCTGGAGAGGATGAGAGCCTAGAAGCTGTCTGGTCCATGAAGCTGGATATCCCAGCAGTCCCGATCTGGCACTGGAGGTCTTGTCTTCAATGCAGGTGAAGGCCTATGAGGTTTTGGGTTCTGATGGTACTGACGGATGGAGGTGGCATCACCAGCAACAGCAACAACAGAATAGCTGATTCCAGATCCAACAAATTGACAATTGGGCTTGTCCATCACAAAGCATGTCTTGTCCAGCCTCAAGTCAGGAGGAGCCCTGCCTCTCACGATGGGAGGAGGAGATTTAGCTGGTAAGCAGCAGCAACAGTAGGTTTCAGTCAACTGAAATGTACTTAGACAGTCTCAATATTATTAACATGCCCAGGGGCTGGAGGGATGACTCAGTTGGCAAGCATGAAGACCTGAGTTCAAATCCCCAGAACCCAAGCACAAGTTGAATGTGTAGCTTTAGTACCTGTAATTCCCTGAGCTGCTACTGTGAAGTTGGAGGTGGAGACAGGAGAAAACCTGAAGCTCAGGGGCTAGCTAGTGTGGCATGGACACTGGGAAAACACACACACACACAAAAAAAAAAAAAAGAAAAGAAAAACAAAAAAACAAAAAACAAAAAAAACAAGAGACGGTCTTAAACAAGGTGGAAAGTGAGGACTGAAACCTGATGTTGTTTGTTAACCTCCACATGTGCACTGTGGCATGTGTGCATCCACATTCACACACATGCACAGGACACATACATGCTCACTGTATGGATGTGCGTGCACGCACACACACACATACACACAATTATCAACCTATCTAGTGTGTGAAAAAATGGTTCAGGCCTCAGCAGCCAACACAGTACCCATGGATGACAACTTTAACGACTTTGTCCTGTAGGGTTTGGGTTGTGTGCGTAAGTCATCTGGTGGATACAACAGCAGTCACAAGCAAGATGGCTGCAGCCCTGACAAGCTGTGTGCTTCCAGCAGGGTAAGTGGCTTAGCCCCCCGCTTACCTCAGTGTCATGTGACTCTGACCACAGAACGAAATCACTGATGAAAAGAGCAGGTGGCAGCTCAGAGAGAAGAGGGCCATTCTCTTCTCAAACTGGGTCCAACTGCAGCCAGTTTGGGGCGGGTTGGCTGCGGGTCTTTATCTTTGAGCTCCAGGCTCTCCTTGTGTGTAGTCAGAGGGGGGTTCAATTTTTTCCATGGTCCACAGGGCACACTCTGGGCCAGCTTTAGTATTGTTTTGACTGAGTTCCTTAAAATAAATCTTTAAATCAATTGCATAATCTCTCTCTTCCTTCCTTCCTTTCCTTTTTCTTTCTCTTCCTCTCTTTTCTTTCTCCCTTTCCTCCCTTCCTTCTTTTTAAAACTCCCCTAGCAGTTTTTGATTTTTTGTTCTTGACCCTGGGGAAACAGCTGTGAGAGACACCTTGGGCTTCTGCTGACCTGATGGGAATGACGGTGCCGGTGCTGTCAAGACTGGGGTAGATGGCCAAGTGGTGAGTCAGCACCAGAGCCTGTGCAAGAGCTTAGGGGACCCCTAGGCAACCCCAAGCAGTGGAGAGAGTGTGTCGAGCAGCTGAGGTGCTTTGAGGAGGACTAGAAGCTAGCTGGGGGACAGACAGACAGGCCTTGACATGCAATACAGCACCATACAAGGCATGTGTGGAACACTGTTAGAACTGTGGAAGCAAGAGTGGTCCTCAGCCCAGGGGGCACTTTCAAATGACCCAAGAGCATCAACAGCTGGTGGCCTGGGCCTCACCCACAGGATGCCACTGGCCTGCAGATGGGGTCCAGGAGTCCGTATCATGTATAAATCGAGGACAGACGGTATGGTGAGAAAAATGTGAACTTGGAGTAAGTTGCTGGAGGATCTCTGCTAGGCTGTGGTCAAGGCTGTGGGCTTGCACTGCTGAACCAGGAAAGAAGGGCAAATGGCTGACTAGAGACAGAGAGAGCCACTCAGCCCGCAGTCGGCCCATTTGAGCTGTTGTTACTTCCCACCCCCATTTAAAAGTGAAAGTCAATAGGGACATAACAAAACATACCATAAAATAAAATAAGTTGAAAGAATACTCAATAAAAAGAAGCGGCGGAATAGTAAAAGCAGACAGCCGATGCAGTAAAATCGAGAAAAAAAAAACAAACCCAAAACAAAACAAAACTCAGGCAGACAGAATCACCACCAAGGGCCAGGCAATAAAATGACAGCTAAGATGGACTGATGCAGGCTGGTGGGCGTCTTCATATTTTGCTCCACCCCGGCAGGAAGGGGAGATGATTATTCACGTTCTATGGGGGGAGGGAAGCAAGGTGTGGGGAGATGATGTATGTGGCTGTAGCTGACAGTGCTGTCGGGACAGGGTCAAGTCTCCACTTGGCTGATGAGGAAACGGGGGTCAGCTTACCAAGACTTGCCAGCTGGTCAGGGGAGGAGCAGGACACTGAACTCACCTTTCATTGCTCTAGGTTTTCAAGGTATTTTTCAGCGTGTGTGTGTGTGTGTGTGTGTGTGTGTGTGTGTGTGTGTGTGTGTTAACACATGTGCCATAGCACACATGTGGAGGTTGAAGGACAACTTCAGGGGTTTGCTTTCAGGGTCTCCTTGTTAATTTTTCACCATCTGCAACATGCTAGCTAGCCTTGGAGCATCTGGGAATTCTCTGGTCCCACTTCCTACCAACCTGTAGGAGTGCTGGGGTTATAGATTCCTGTGCCACGTGTCTGGTTTTTATGTGAGTGCTGGGAATTTGAACTCAGATCCTCATGATTGTGGAAAAGCATTTTAAACCACTGAACCACCTCTCCAGTTTTAGGTTTTATGGTTTTTGAACTCAAGTTCTGAGCTCTTTCTGCTGAATAAATGTTCAAGCCTGGATGCCTACTGGAATCATCTGGTGAGCATGTAAAAAAATACTTGTCTGATGAGACATTTCTGTGGATGGTCAACAGGTATCTGAAAAAATGCTTGTTGTCACTAGTTATCAGGAAAGTGCGATGTAAAATCACAAAGGAACCTCAGACATGCCAGGTTTGTTGTACAACAACAAGCATTGATGATGTGGGAAAATGAGAACACACAGTGACCTGCCTGGAGCTGTGTTAATGGAGATAAGTCAGTCCACATACAGGAGGTCCCTAGAGGAGTCAACTTCATAGAGCCCAGGAGTGGAACAGTGGGCACCAGGGCCAGAGGAGGGGCACATTGGGAGTTGCCAGTTAATGGGCACTAAGATGCAGTCAAGCAAGATGGACAGCTCCAGCGACTGACTGTACAAGTTTGTCCTGTATAGCCATGCTGATAATTTATTGTGCACTTAAAATTTTAAGGGGACAGGTTTCCTGTTTTAAGTATTCTCATAGCCTTTTTGAAAACCTGACTTATGGACTGAGCAGGTTGTATTTATATATTGAGGAATATAATATAAACAATTCAATAAAAAGCCATGAATTTGAGAGAGGGCAAGAGGGGACACCTGGGAGGGGTTGGAAAGAGGAAAGGTAAGGAGGAAAATGATGCAACTATATTTTAATTTCGAAAAATTAAAAAAAAATCATTGAAAAACTAAGTAAACTTAACTTGTCATTACAACTTAGCTACTGCGGTTATTTTGAGATATATATCTATTTGTCTGTGTATCTATGCATCTATCTGTTATCTATCATAATTTAAAAAACACACTTGTGGGGCTGGAGAGATGGCTCAATGGTTAAGAGCATTGGCTGCTCTTCCAGAGGACCTGGATTCCATTTCCAGCACCCCCATGGCACCTCACCACCCCCTGTAACTCCAGGAGACCCAGCACCTTCTCGTCTTTGTGAGCACTCTCACATGTGGTGTGCAAACGTACATGGAGGCAAAACACCCACACACAGAAAATTTAAAAAAGAAGAAATATGGGTGCTCGTGATGGGACAAGTTCAGTGCTAACACGCTTGGTCTGGGCTGGGCCAGGAAGATGGGATAAACTTAGAACACATAGACACACTTGGGACTTCACTGTGCTCTGCATGGAGATTGCTACTATCTGCTGAGCTACCAACCCTGAGTCCTAAGCCCTTTATAAACACTTATTAAGCTTTCCTAATCCCATGCTAGGTAGGGATTATCACCTCCATTTGGGATTGAGGAAAGAGAGGGGGCTTAAGCTTTTTTTCTCTGCGGGCTCATCTGGTGGTACTGTTACCCGTGTGGGAGCTCAGGCCTGCAGCCCCGTCAATAGATTCAGTGTTTGTTGCTGCCCTGCAGCCAGGTGCTCCCATGGGTGTCACAGGCTGTTCTGTTTCACTTCTCTCCTCTTCAGGCTTTAGGAACAAGAGTGTAACTTTGGCCCTGGGCCTGTGTACACTGAGCAGTTGTCATCGAGACAGAGGAGGGAGATGATTTGTGGAACAATATTGAGGTTTTTTTTTTTTTTTTTTTTTTTTTTTTTTGAAGCGAGTTCAGTGGTGGGTTGGGCTGCCCGGAGGCAGTGGCCTCACACAGCCGCATCTGGGAAGCCACGTCTGTTGGGAGGGCAGAATCATCTCTTGAAGTAGTGTGTGTGCGTGTGTGTGTGTGTGTGTGTGTGTGTGTGTGTGTGTGTGTGTGTGTGTGTGTATGAAGCAGAGGCAGCCAGGAAGGGTTGTGATTGTATACCTCTAACCTGGACAGAGGAGGGAGCACAGTTGGTGTAGTGTTTAAACACCCTACCTGAGGTTCTGGGTTTCATCCCCAAACACGACATAAAACTGACGTGATGACACATGCCCGTAATCCCAGCGCTTGGGAAGAGGGGCAAGAAGATCACAAATCCAAAGTCATCCTTGGCTGGAGAGTGAACTTGAGGTCAGACTGAACTACATGAGACCCTGTCTGAAAACCAAAACAAAATGAAAACGAAAATCAAAACAGAGAAATAGATGCCTCTAAAATGCTCCTGGACCTTGAAACTGAAGGGCACAGATGATCTCATGGAAGTTCAGTGAGAGAAGCATGTTCTAGAAGGTGAGCTCATAGAGCCGGGGAGTTCTAGGAGGCCCTGGGTCAGTCTGGAGTCCGCTTTCTCTACCTTCTCTCAATGCCTGGTGCTGGGACACCGGCAGAATTGCAAGGGGTGGTCCTGAGCTGAAGCAGGACTTAGAACCACAGCTGCTGCTGTCATTGTCACCACGGTTTCAGCTCTGGTAGGGAGGACTCTTGATCTATGAGCCCTACTCCCCGAGTCCTGGTGGTGTTAGCTAGAGCGGCTTGGGAACAGGGAGGTGGTGATCGGAGATGGAGGGAGGGAGGGAAGGAGGGAAGGAGGGAGGGATCCTGTTCTAGGACAGAGGCTGGGCAGAGAGAGAGATATTATGAACACAAGCTTTTGCTGACAAGGTCTCTGGTCTATGAGTTACCACCAGGTCCGACTCCTTAAACCCATGGACCTGCTGGGAACTGCTCTGGATAAACTTATCTTGAAGTCGCTTTACTATGAAAAACACTAGAAGATCACAAACACTCACTGGGGAGCGGTGAACTTGGTTTCCTCATCTATACATTGAGGATCTTAATCCCAACTCTTTGAATGGTTAAGAGGATTACACGAGATTAAGTCAGAAAATACCCATAAAACACCTGGCCCCACAGAGCTGAAGGACTCAACAAAGGTAATAATTATCTCCCTCCCCGTACTTCGAGAAGGGCTCATACTCTGTGACCATGACTTCAGTGTACTTGAGTTTAAGAAGTATCCATTGAACAGCCACCCCATGCCAGCAGCTCAGCCTGCCTTTCAAGATAGGAAGATAAATAGGACCAGGCCATTGTTCTGTGGAAGCTCACCTTGGGGGCGGGGACTGACATATATTACAATCCAGTGTGGAGTTATTCTACTTGTCTGGGGAGATGGTCCCTGCCAGGAAAGCATCACTGGGCACTCATCTTGAATGTGACTCATCCCTGAAGCATCACTAGGAGCTATCTGTGCAGAGGCTAAAGTGTTGGATAGCAGGTATCACCAGAAGAGCCAACGATGTGGTATCGCCAGAATGGAAGATGTGTGAGTGAGGGATGAGCCGGCTTCACTGGGTCATGGAGGGGCCTGTGGACCGTGGTTGGGAGCAGTAATGGCGGAGCTGTTGAAGAACACTGTATGGCCAGGCTTTGCGTTTCAATTCATTCTGGTGCATGTGATATGTGTAGGAGAGTTTGGAAGAGGTCCACCCTGAGCATAAGAACACCACGAGGGAAGGCGGAGTGATGGTTTAAACTTAAGGGAAGATTGTGTTTTTGGAGGGAAGGGTCAACAGGGCGCTGGCGTTGCTTGGCTCTGGGTAAATGAAGGGCATCGGTGGGAGAAGTAAAGGACAACATCCATGTTTCTAGTGTACTGGGGGAATCAGGTGCTCTGTGATGGGGGCAGAAGGCAGAGCAAAGAGGGGGCAGAATTTGGTGGGAACATTATTTCTTCGGTGAGTTTAGTTTGAGTTGACTATTGGGTATGGACAAGAGGTGTCTAGGGGTCAGCTCCTTCTCAGTTCTTGGACAATTTGCAATGGAAGGCCATGATCCTGCAGTTGATGTCACAGCAGGGGTGTCCTAGACCTTCCTGGTGTGGAAAAGAGGAGGATTCAAGATAGAAACAACTTAGCATTTAAGATTGGACCAGAAGTGAGTTATTCAGTGGAGGAGGAGAAAGAGCCACTGTGGGAGGGGGAAGCCTGGATGAAGGGAACATTACTGGGACTTCAAAACTCTGATTTCAACAGGGAAGTGGTTGGCAGGTGAAATGTCCCTGAGGGCTCCTGTAAGGTGAGCCAGCAGTGGTCTCCAGTGGGGGGTGATGGGAAACTTTATGACTCCAGATTAGCAAACAAGGAGGAGAAAGGTATAGCGGGCACACCTGTAATCCTGACAGCTCATGAGCTCCAGTCTGGAAGTTGAAAGTCATCCTGGGCAATTGGCAAGATCTTGTTTCAAAATAAAATGGACATGGGGACCAAGGGTCTGGTGATGTAGGATAGTGGTGGGGTACTTCCTTGGCATGTGAAAGACCGTGGGTCTAATCTCTAATACTAGGAAAGAGAAAAAAGAAAAACAAAAAAAAGACAAGATGAAGGAACAGGGAGGCAGTGGTAACTTTTCTCTCAGAAATTTGGATGAGAAGAGCAGAAAAGAGAGATTGGTACAGACAAGGAAGAGAAATGAGCGAAGGCATTTTAGAAGCTGGGGCTCTAAGCCTGAGCATACTCATGGAGTGAGGAGGAGCAGATAGAGATGAGTTTGTAGATGCTGGGAGAGGCATGCCTGACAGAGTACGGCTGCGAAGGGAAGAATTGAGCTCAGGGTAAAGAAGGATGTGGTGGATGCACTACTGAACCCTGGTTGGAAAGCCTGTCACATGGAAAGCCAGGGGCCCAGAGAAGAGCGTAAAGAAAAGCAACCTGGAAGGAGATAGGCCAACATCATCAGATGCCCTGTATGAGAATTCTGGGAGGCAGGGGATATTCATGAAGATCAGGTTTACATTCAGAAACTAGCATTTCCCCAGAAGCCTGAACCAGGCAGACTGATGCTTTAATAATGATCTAGTGGTGGCCTCTTCTTATCTTTGAGAGCAAGTTGCTCTAGGCATGAAGATCATGTCCTGAGAATGAGAATAAACCCATGTGCAAAGCTATGCTTGTAATCACTTCGTCATCTTCAACATTTAGTGTGGGAGGTTGGGAAAAACGAACACTCATGTTTTTATTTTTTCAGTGAGCAGGGTGAGCACAAAGCAGCCAATCCCCTTATAGCATTTTTAACACACACTTGTTTAGGTTGATCCTTCCCCTTTCTCCCATATCCCTGTTTCCCCATGCCAGGCTAAACCCTTTCACCGCTAGCATTTCATATTCCATTTTCTTTTTAAAAAGATTAAACATTTTAAAGTGTCTGTGTGTGTGTGTGTGTGTGTGTGTGTGTGTGTGTGTGTGTGTACATATATGAGTTCTGGTGCCTGTGGAGACCTGTGGAGGGCATCAGATGCTCTGGAACTGGGGTTACAGGTGATTGTGAGTTTCTTGATATGGATGCTGGGAACCAAATTCAGGCCCTCGGCAAGAGCATCGCCTCTTAACTGCTGTGCCATCTCTCCAGCCCCCCACCCCCTTCCACTTTACTATCGCACGAAGGACACCCATTTTGGAGATTGTGTAAGTATGTTTGGCCTTGGTGATGGTGGAGAGGAGGTTGTGGGCAGAGTTTGTGAGAGATAGGAGTAGCTGTGTTTGGTGGCATGGTCAGGGAGAGATCTGAGCAGAAGGCTGCGGAGGTGGGGAAGGATGAACTAATGACAAGATGAGGAGGGGTGAGGTGAGGAAGCAGCAAAGACAGTGGCGTTGGAGGCCAGCAGGCGTGAGGAGGTGAAGGAACCACGAGGCTAAGGGTCAGCAGTGGCCGATGTCCCCATCACATGGGAATCTGCCCACAGAGCCAAGTGACAAAGAGAGCCGAGCAAATGGGATGGGTGAGTTTTAGGGATGGTGATGATGGAGAGTTCAGTGCCTTCCACCTGAGAGGGTTCCATGCTGTGGCCTGAGGGACCCTGATTCAACGAAGGCTGACGGGTAGAAGCCAGTGGCTGGGAGGGAGACCCCTAGAGTGGGGCTTCAGGAACCTTGTCCAAGGCTTCAGGAGCATGCCTGATGTCCCATCAGGGATGGAGCCTTGTCTTCTGTCCACCCTTTCTCTTCTTTCCCAGGGTGCACTCAGACCCCCGTCCTTCTTTCCTTCTTCCAAGGGGCAGCTATCTGGACCCTTGGCCAGGGTTGGTGAACTGTCTGCCATCCCACAGTTCAGCCCTCTATATCTGCCACCGCATGGAAGCTAGGAGCCGGGCTCTCAGAAGACAGCTGTGCCCACCTGGAATCACTTGGCTGGCCCTGGCCTATCTGCTCAGCTGCTTGCTTGCCTCCAGCAAGGCCAAGGTCTTCAGTCGCTGTGAGCTGGCCAAAGTGCTGAATGACTTCGGTCTGGATGGCTACCGCGGATATAACCTAGCTGACTGTGAGCGCCCTTCTCTTTCCTTCTCAACCCACTCCCCTGTCTTTCTTCCTCCTCATTCAAGGGTCTTGGAGGTTTTTTGAGCTTAATCCTTCTTTGTAAAACCAGAAGTCAATGAGACTACAGGTGGACAGCACCTACTTCCTGAGTTAACCACCGGCTAGGCAGACAACAGACAACCAGATTAGCACCAACCCTGTTGCTAGTCAGGAAGTCAAAGTAACCAGCAGCTTAGTAGGTGACACTTTATCTTGGCCATGAGGATCAAACATGCCTGCTGAACCTTAGATGGCAACCTGAACAAATCTATAATGCCAAGCATTGTACACAAGAGGCAGTTTCAGGAGACTGTAAAGTACAGTCACATCTAGATTCATTTTGTCTCTAGTCCTGGCCTCCTTTGTAGAGCCTGCTTTGTGTCTTCCTAATCTTGCCTCTAATGTTTAGCTCTTGTAAATCCATTCAAGAAACGCAGCAAGCCTTTCTATACACTGAACAATGAGAAAGTGGCAAGATTGACGTCCTGAGTCAGGAAGGCTGAGGTCAGTCCTGACCCTTGCTTTGAGGTAACGGTATGTAATTTCGGGGACGTCACTTTGATCTCTGACCCTAGATTGATCCATCTGCAAAGTTAGATGGGAGGATACTTCTTGTTGTTTCCTTGGGGAGAGGGAACCAGTGTCTAAAAAATTTATCTGTGAGCCGGGCGGTGGTGGCGCACGCCTTTAATCCCAGCACTCGGGAGGCAGAGGCAGGCAGATCTCTGTGAGTTCGAGGCCAGCCTGGTCTACAGAGCGAGATCCAGGAAAGGCACAAAGCTACACAGAGAAACCCTGTCTCGAAAAAACAAAAAAACAAAAAAACAACAAAAAAAATTTATCTGTGAACACTTTGGCCCGTGGTGGTCCACCCACCGACCTCAAAGCCTGTGTCTGCCCCTTTGTAGGGGTCTGCCTTGCTTACTACACAAGCGGCTTCAATACAGCTGCTGTGGACCACGAAGCTGACGGAAGCACCAACAATGGCATCTTCCAGATCAGCAGCCGGAAGTGGTGCAAGAATCTCTCCCTGAACGGCCCCAACATTTGCCGGCTATACTGCAGTGGTGGGCTAGCCTCTTTTTTATAGTTTAGTTTTCTTCCTCTGTCTTTGTCTCTGCGTGGAGATCCCCCAGGGGATGGATAAAGGGCAAGTGGGGATGGAAGACCTTCTGTGAATTTAATTTGGGGTCCAGGCTGAGAAATGGTCTTAGAGCTACAGTCATGGAGGAAAAGAGTGTGTGTGTGTGTGTGTGTGTGTGTGTGTGTGTGTGTATGTGTGTGTGTGTGTGAGAGAGAGAGAGAGAGAGAGATAGAGAGAGAGAGAGAGAGAGAGAGAGGGAACCCTGTTCTCTGCTCCCTCACTGTGTTTCCCTCCTCCTACTCCAGATTTGTTGAACAATGATCTCAAGGATTCTGTCGTCTGTGTCATGAAGATAGTTCAAGAGCCCCAGGGTATGGGCTACTGGTGAGTGACTCCCACTGGAATTGTGCAAGTTGTGGCCAGGACTGGAGGATAGCATCAGGGAACTGGCCTAACATGAGCATCCACTTTCTCCTAGGCAACATATTTTCTTGGCTTCATGAAGCAAACTTCACAACCAGTGTTGGTAATTATGAGAATCCAGATAATTACAGATGACACAACTGGAGAGAATAACATTGGCAATCACATGACCACACAGCTCAGCCCAAATTTTATATAAAAGCCCAAAGTATAAAATAGATAGTAGATGAGGTTCTTTGCTTGGATCATGGGTAGGGCTCTGGAACCTTCCTCTACCAGTTTTTTCCTTACCTACTTTCAGAACTATGTCCTTTGAAATCTCCTCCCAATAGGGAATTTGTCTGAGTGTTGCACTGGGTTCTGACCTAGAGGGCTGGTTCATATAAGCACCTGGGTCACTTGCTTCACAGTTACCCAATCTCTTTGGATGGGGCTTTTCCAATGAGTCTCCAACCTCCACTCCACTCATGCTTACAGAGGAGGAACCAGCAGAGCAGGGAAGAATCTGGGAAAGGTGAGCCTCTCCAGGGCTGAGGAACATCCAGACCATGGACAGATTGTAGCAGCTGATAAGGTTGGGGAGGGAACTTTAGAAGACCTTGGAGCAGAAGGAAGGAGAGAGTAATGATGGGGTAGAATTGGGGCATCTGTTGGATGGTCTTGCAGGAGTCTAGGTGGCACACAGGGTCTGGAGAGGGACAGGTGTACCAGTGGCGGATACAAGAGAGATTAGATATAAAGGGTGGGAAGGGATTCAGGAGTAGATGAGATATGGTCTAAGAGAAAGAGGAGGGGGTGAAAATGACTGAATCATGAGATATTCCAGCCATATTATTTGAAATGGACACTGCTTTGTGGTCTGAGAATAGTTGAAACTCTAAGAAGTGAGTTTGAGGTAAGGCCAGCTCTGTAGGACAGAGTGTGTTTATAACTGTGTTATAAAAGAGACAAGGTCAGGTCAGGTGCCAGTCCAAGAGCTTGCAGCCTTGGTACCCCTATTGTGGAGTGGAAGACCTGGTCCTAATAGGTGAAACCAAAGAGCATCTCTTTTATACACTTGGAATAAATTCCTGGCATGGATGACTCTTGCGGGTCTGAGGCTAATTGGAGAAAGTGGGTCCAGAAGGCTCAGTGCTGTCCATTCCTGTCCACTCACATGCACTGGGGATGTAGGTATACAAGATCTGGGTAGGTGCTGAGCTTCCGAGAGAGCTGAGACCTATCTTTGTCCTTGAGTATCTTACAGTCTAGTGCAACAGACAACCAACCTCTCTTGGTCGACAGTTATTTAGAAGTCTTTCCAGTGTGCTATTGATCATTAGGCTCATTGACATTGTAAAGGACACCAGTTTTCAGATCTTGGGATGCCTGAGAACTTTGGACCCCAGGATCCTGTGTTCTTGCTTGTCTTCCTTAAGATGTCAGATGGGATAGCACTGGGGAGACAGTTAAGTCCATGAGAACTGCTTGTCATGCAAGAGTGAAAACTTGGTCCCCAGGACATGTATGTAAAAGCTGGGCATTTGGCATTTGTAATCCCAGCACTAGGGAGGTAGAGACAGACAGATTTCTGAGGTTCACTGGCCAACCAGCCTAGCTTAAATTGGTAAGCTCCAGGTTCAGTGGGAGACCATGTCTTAAAAAACAAGGTAGACACTTCCTGAGAAATGACAATCAAGGTTGACATCTAGCCTAAGACACACACACACACACACACACACACACACACACACACACACACACACACACACAGGAATGGTCCCAAAAGAATGTAAGTCAACCATGGAAAGACTTAGATTGGCAACCAAGACATGAGTGCACGTCCAGCCATGTACCCTGGGTACATAAGTCTACATCACAACCTGAGTTTTTAATTAGGAAAATAGGGGAGATAACATTGACCTAATCTACCTAATAGGCCAGCTGGGGGAAGGAGGGAAGTAGTTACAAGTGGGTGAAAGTGGGTGAAGGGTATGGTGGCATGTAAACTGTGTGAAGGTCTTCACACATATAAGGTGGCCTCACTGTTCCCGAAGCACTTGGGTGTAGGAAAGGAACTTTGTACCTAGGCTCCAGATTCCAGCTTCTAACCCTTTGATGAGGACTCAGGGGTAAGCCTGAGCACACTAGTGTGTATCTCCCATGGTAAAATAAGTCAGCTAGACTTTGACTTTTAATGGCCATTCTCTTCCTTAGAAAACATCTCCCCTAGGTTAGCTCAGCGTTTTTGTTGACTCCCATCCTCTTAGTCCCTTGCTTAGCCTCTTAGCAACTTTGCTTCTCTTTAGTTTAGAGCTCTGTACCTTTCCTGCTCTCTGAAGCTGATGTGGATTCTTTTGGGGGAGGGAGCGGAGACAGGGTTTCTCGGTGCAGCTGTGGCTGTCCTGGAACTCACTCTGTAGCCCAGGCTGGCCTCAAACTCACAGAGATCCACTTGCCTCTGCTTCCTGAGTGCTGGGATTAAAGGCGTGTGCCGCCACCACCGCCCGGCTGCTAATACAGATTCCTTTCCTCCTTGTTTTCTATCCCTAGGGAGGCCTGGAGGCATCATTGCCAGGGCAGGGACCTCACCGACTGGGTGGATGGCTGTGACTTCTAGGACCTTCTCTGGATGGACCAAGCCGCACACAGCTGGCTGGGAAGTGTGGTTGTGTTCCTGACGCAGGCTTGGGAAGACAAGCCCACTAATAAAAGTCTAATTTTACATGAGCACGTGTCCCAGCTTTCTGCAGGTCTGCAGGCACCCAGCTGAAGCCAGAGCCATCTCTTGCCTTCTTGTCTCCCGTGCTCCTGGGCTTGGCTTCAGGTGGACTCCAAAAACCTGTCATGGAAGGCTTGGGGACAAGGTCAGTGCCTTCCTTCCCCATATTTGGCAGAGTTTGGGTCTAGAGTCACCAAATTTAGCAAAAGCCAAACCAAAGCGCAAAAATGGGATTAATTTGGATTTCAGCTACACAAGTAGCTTTGATGTACATGTACAATTCAAATCTTGTATGGCTCATACTGATATTGAAGAACCTACTTGTGTATATGAAATTCAAATTTAATTGGGAGCTGCTGTGTTTTTACTTGGTAAACCTAGATAAGGCTGGTGTTGGGAACCCTTGGCACATTTGGAAAGTTCCTGGGGATGTCTACTTTCTGCAGTTCTGGTTGTAGATGTGGCCATCATGTCTTAGCTCTCACTCTGGTGTCTTCTCACATCCTATGGTCATGAGGTGGTGCAGAGTGACTGCAGGTGTGTGAAAAACTTCAGGGGTGTGCCCCCTCCCTAAATTCTGTCCAGTGTGTCTCGTGTGTGTGTGTGTGTGTGTGTGTGTGTGTGTGTGTGTGTGTGTCCTGCTTTATTAGTGCCCTCTAGAGGCAGGAGAGTCAAGTGTCACTGTTAATAGCTGGTCACTTCTTGGAAGGGAAAGTCATCACACTCTGCCCCTAAGAGGTTGGAAGATGGAGTGGAACCTGCCAGTAGGTTTAGAGGGTAGTAAAATGCAGAGTGGCTTTTCCAGTGTGTGGGAAATCCTGAGGAAGGCAGCATTGCTCCCACTGACAGGGAACTCTGTCTCAGTTACCAGAGACATCTGTATTTAAAGGACCAAGGTAGGCAGAGTCTTGAGATGGCTAGAAGAGCACTTGTCCTAGAGTTACTACTGTTGTGATGGAACACCATGACCAAAAGCAACACAGGGAGGGAAGAGTTTATTGGACTTACACTTCCTTATCACTCTTCATCACTGAAGGAAGTCAGGACAGGAACTCAGACAAGGCAGGAGCTGATGCAGAGGCCATGGAAGGGTGCTGCTTACTGGTTTGCTCCTCATGGCCTGCTCAGCCTACTTTCTTATGGAACCCGGTTCCACCATCCCACCCACAATGGGCTCCCACTTCAATCGCTAATTGAGAAAATGCTCTACAGGCTGGCCCCCAGCCCAGTCTTACGGAGACATTTTCTCAGTTGGGATTCTCTCCTCCCAGATGACTCTAGCCTGTGTCAAGTTGACACAGAGTTAGCGAGCACAGCAGGAGAGATGATGGGAGGCTGATGTGTGAGAAGAATGGGTCTTGATTTCAGACTGCAGCATCCTCTAGAAGGGCTTTCACTGGATCCTGTGTGTGCTAAACTGTAAGTTGAGGCATGGTTGGTGGCTCCTCGGGGGATGCCACCCAATGTTCCCTTCCTACAAACTGCTGACAAATACTGGGGGGTGGGGTGGCTGAGAACCTACAATTGATGAAATAGATCTGTTTCCATCTACTGCTGGACTGGTCAGTGAATGATAAAACACAGGAGCTGTTTATCCAAGTGGACAGTGATAAAACATCTTGCTAAGAGGTGACATTGATGACTAATGGATCTATTAAATCTCACAAATATCCTGTGCTGACTATGTGCCATGCATTATCTGATTTATACCTGGGGACAATAATAATGATGTGGGTACCACTATCATCCCCATTCTGGAGATAAGGACACAGATTCAGGGAAGGACAATTTTTACCTGAGTCAGTCTGACTCCCTGAGTGTTTACAGTCACTATACATGGATGAGGGGTTGATGCTCTGGTCAGAGACCCAGGACTCCTTTATCTTGGATGCTGTAACTTCAGATGTCTGTACCTGCATTGCCTGATAGCTCCAGTGGGCCTCATTCAGTTAGTCTGGGAAGGGAGCCCAGGAATGGGTGGAATGAGGCTCTTGGAACGGAGGAGAGAATTGTTAAAAGGATGTGGAGGATGCCACCATGGCCTCAGGCCTCTTCAAGGCAAGGCTGAGCAGTATCAGGTCTGGATAAGGGGACCTGGAGGCTCGAGCTAGAGCATTGACTGGGGACAGGTGGAGATGGAGAAGGCATAGCCAGGAGAGTGTGCTCTGATCAAAGTTACAAAGGTCTGGCTTATGGTGAGGGTTGACAGTGCACAAACTCACCTAGGAAACTACAGGAGTGCTGGGTCCTGAACCCAGTGCCTAAGAGAAATGCTTAGGTCTGTTAGGTACTCTGATTCCATCGTGGTGTCTCTCCATTTCCCCATCGCTCTCCCCTGCAGTCTTCTGATCACTGAATCTTGTCTACTTGACCTTTTTGTATTGTTGTGCATTGTGCATCCCCCCCACACCGTGTGTGTGTGTGTGTGTGTGTGTGTGTGTGTGTGTGTGTAGGTCAGAAGTTTAACCTTGGGGGTGTTCCTCAGACACTGTTCACCTAGTTATTTTTGCAACAGGGTCTCTTACTGGCCTGGAACTCATTGATTAGGATAGGGGGCTGGCCATTGGGATCCAGGGATCTTCTTGCCTCTGCTTCTCTAGCATTAGGGTTACAAATACATACCCCCATGTCGGGCTTTTTCTTCTTTTTGCGTGTAGGTTCTAGAGATTAAACTCAGTTCTTATGCTTGTGTGACAAGTGATTCTCAGCCTCTGATCTCAACAGCTCTGGAAACTATCCCACCTTCTACCCACAGCCAGCTGCCTTAAATCAAGCCCTCATCTCTTCACTGGGACAGATGTAAGGGCTTCCTAAAAGTGTCGTGTCGTCCCCCCCCCCCCACTGTTCACCTTGTTTCACGCCACTGCGGCTCCTCCCACTGCTAGCTCTACTTATCTTGTCTCTGACCACAGTGTCTTTTCTCACTCTCAGCTTGAAACTCAAGCTCATTCTTGGTCTAGGAGGGCTCAGCTGACCAGGACAGAGTCACCTCTCAACTTTCCAAGCTTCTGCTCTAGCGCAGCGACTCTGATTCATGACAGTAGCAAAATTGCAGTTATGAAATAGCAATGGAAATACTTTTGTGGTTGGGGGTCACTACAACACAAGGAACTGTATTAAAGGGTCTCAGCTTTAGGGAGGTTGAGAGCCACTGACGGTCAGCTAGTTTCCTGAGATCAGCACCCTTTCTCATACCTTCCTCATCATTCATTAGACTCTCATTCACTAACTCTGTGCTTTGGATGCAATGAGCTGTAGGGCCTCGGTAGCTCCCAGGAAGGCCATGTCATCAGAGTCTTCAGCGACTATTCCTTTCTTCAGTCAGAACTTACCTCAGTTTCAGCTCCTCAGAGTGACTCTCTGATAATAGAGCTGAAGGAGGCACCTCACTCTTCCCTGTCGCTGCCTTACCACGTCCCTCCATCAACAGTGATTTCCTGAACATCTGAAAACACACACAGACACACATACAGACAGACACACAGACACAGGCACATAGACACATGCACATAGACACACGGATACACTTACAGACACATTTCCAGTTTCTCCTACTAGATTGTAAGCACCACAAGAGCAGGAACTTTGTGTCTTCTGTCTCCATCATTTAGAACAGCTGAACAGAGTACTCACCAAATGGATGAAACCACTGAAGGCCCAGCTGGTATGTGAATGAATGACCAGAAGGCACTCCGTTGTTTGCTGAATGAGAGAATGAATGGGTTCTGACACCCTTAATAAAGCCAGGATTCATTCGATGGTATTGCTAAGAACTACCCAGGCTTCCCTCCAAGTGGACACATAGCTTCTCTGAGCCCTCTTGGAGAGTCTCCCTGCCTCTCCAGGAGATCACTCGAGCTGCTCTTTATCTGAGTCAGACCTGCTGCCTGCTCAGTCATGTCTGTCAGCTGAAGGAACCCAGCATGGTCTGGCCAGAGTTGGAACAATGGGTTTTCTTCCTAATGTCAGCAATCTGACCTTGGGAAAATGATGCCCAGAAGTTCAGCATTCCTTTGGGCCAGAGGAACTAATGAAGGTCACCCTGAATGCTGCAGGTAGCAAAATGACCATCACATTGCTTGGCATAGTCAGGCTCAGGAAATGCTCCTGTGAGCTCCAGCTGCCTCAGGGACCAAAGGGTGACCCCAGGCCCTACCTACCTAGAGACCTGCACTGTGTTCTTTTCACTGTTTGCTGAGACAGAAGGAGAGGAGAGGGTATGAAGAGGAGGAGGAAAAGGAATTTGGATAAAGTGGTAGAGGTTTCTATGGCGTTTGGGAAGAGTGTCAACGTTGGTAGGTGCTGCCATTCTAGACTAGAATGGCTCTAGGAGACAGATATGAAGCAGGATTTTCTTTGTCATTAGCCAAAGTATGTAGCAATGCTCTGGGGTGACTGGCTAGCTGTCTTCTATCTGTAAGTGCAGGTCAGGAGGCAGAGTTTCCTGGTGGCTCTAGTAGGCTTTGCTGATGTCCTTCTTTGGCTGAGGTCACTGTGCTTTGCTCTTCAGTCTGTGCCCTCTGAATACTCTGGGTAGGAAGGTGGCCTCTACCCAGACAGAACTCAGCATTTCCTGAGATCTATGAGTGGCATATGTGCTGCCCTTTGCCTGGCTGGACACTAAGACTAGAACAGCCTCTATCTTATGAGCTAGAGTGTGGCTATGAATTCTTTTGCCACTCCAGTAACCGTCAATCTTAATTGAGTCAGCATGTGGGATGGGACGTCTTTGTCTTTTCTGACTTAAAAAGGTCAGGCATCATAGGGTTGTTTTCCAGAGTTTGCCTAAGAACCTTCTCGGTCAACAGAGGAGAGGGCACAAGCTAGAGTTATCAGAGAAGAGAGAACCACAATTGAGAAAATGCATCCATAAAATTGGCCTTTAGGCAAGTCTGTGAGGGTATTGTCTCAATGTATGATGGGGCACAGGGGGCAGTGCCATTTTTGGACTGGTGGTCCTAAGTTCTATAAGAGAGTAGGCTAAGCAAGCCATGAAGGGCAAGCCAGTGAGCAGTATTCCTCCATAGCCTCTGCATCAGCTCCTGCTTCCAGGGTCCTGCCTTGATTTCATTTATGATGGACTGTAAATGGGACATGTAAGATGAAATAAACCCTTTTCTACCCAAGTTGCTTTGGGTCATGATGTCTTATCACAGAAATTGAAATCCTAACATCCCTGCTTTTTTTTAAAAAAAAAAGCCAATGAAATCCATCAGCAAGGACATGACTGAAGGTTCAAAGGTCATCCAAGAACATCACATACACATTTCCCTCCTTCTCTAGCAACCAGGCCATAAGCACATCTGTAAAGCAGGTGTTGTGGTTGCTGCTCACATATTCAGGCCTCTCCAGCCCTCGGAATCTCCACATGCATAAAATCATTTTATGAAATCCCATTCCTGAGTTTCCCTGTGCGTATTCATTTTCTGCTCACTCATTCACTTTGCCATCTGTGAGAATGTGCTCCCCTCACATGCTGCAGCAGGTGGCAAAGGGTTAAAAAATTGAGGAAAAAATTGAAATTGATCAAACCCTATATTTTGTTTTCCCTTCTGCAAATTGAAAAAACGACAGTCATTATGCCATTTGGGGAGAAGAAACATCAATCCCTCTTTGTGTGCTGGTGTGGGCTCTTTTGCAAATTAGTCTGCACTTTCTAGACCACAGCCAGCATCCGTGGAGCCATGGAGGGTCACAGATAGGTTGCAGGTCTTCAGAACCCTATGATTATATGTAAAATCTTATGCCTGTCCTCATGGTCATGAATATCTTTCCTGGGGAGAGAATTCATAGCTTTTACTTTATTCTAAAATGAGTTGGTGATCCAAACAAGATTAAGAATCAATATGTTACATGAAGCAAAAAGAAATGAACAAAACCACAGAAAAGGAGTCTTATGTACCTGCATGCATGTGATGTGATGTGATGTGTGTGTGTGTGTGTGTGTGTGTGTGTGTGTGTGTGTGTGTATGTTTGTATGAAAGTGCTTGTGCATGTTCATTTCTCCCTTTCCTGTCTCTGCTTGGGGTCCCCTGACTTGTGTCCAGTCTCCTAAACTCTGCCTATTCTAACCTCCTGGACCTGGCTTATACCTCCTTTCACACTCCTTCAACTGGAACCCAGATCCATCTGGCTATTCGCCAGTGTTTCCATCCAGACTGTGAACTTCATGAGGGCAAATGCCTGGTACCCAACAGTCAAGGTGAAAGAATGGTGGCCTCTGCTCTTCATGCTTGGCTATTGCCTCTGGTTTGTTTTCCTGTTCCTTCCCCACCTCTGCCAGGAAGCTTGCTCTATGCAATATGGGGACTTCCCCCACTGTATGTGGATCAGGACCGGCTGAACTCCTGCAGAAGGAGTTCTTTGGCCTCTCTGAACCCCATTTCTCCTCTTTAACTGGGGAGTTCAGTCACTGGGGCCGACGGAGCCTCCTGGCTGCACATTCCAGGAACAGAAGTCTCCAAGTCTGTGAAGGACGTGATCACCAGGCTTCTCCTTGAACCTCTCTGCTCAGGTGTGCTGAGGCAAGGCTCCTGGAAGGAGCACCACCTGGCAAGCTCACCCCTGTGGGTGGCAGGGTCCCTTTGCCACCCCTGTTAGGAGCTGGACCCCCGGGGGACTCCAGTCTCTCAGCAGTGCTTGCTGCTCTAGAAACTACTCTCTAGGCATGTTCACGGTTAAAACATTCACAAAAATAGCTTCAAGCTGGAGAGAGGAAAATAAAATAACTCTGGTGTCTTTGCCAAAAACAACAAAGCAACAGCCTGTGTGCAGTCAGCTCAGTCCCTGGCACAGCTTGGATGCTCACAGAGGACTTGTTCCTTTTGCTCCACTGACTGTAGCCGCCTCCTGGACTCTATCTGTGAGGCCTCGGGCCACCCATCAATTTATCTCAGCCTCCAAGGCCACTGAGAATCCAGCCTTGAGGTGTGGCCATGCGACTGTTCTCAGCTCCAAGTCTTTGTGTCATTTTCAGTGATTCCTTAGACTGTGACACATGTCTGAGCGTCCTCTGCACACCTGACCCTTCCTGATTATCACTCGGAAAACATCTATATAGACATTTCTTAGGACACTTGTTTGAAATGACAGCAATAAAAACATTCCACCACTCACTGGAATTTGGACTAACCTTTGTTAATGATTGATTGAGACCTGGATATTGGTTTGTTCTTTTGAATTTCATTCATATATATATATGTGTGTGTGTGTGTGTGTGTGTGTGTGTGTGTGTGTGTGTGTGTGTATGTGTATGTATATAAACATTTAAACGGGTTAAGTACATAGACTTACCCTAAACTGAAAAAAAGCCAGAACACCCAAATCAGATGGTATACATAGATGTGTGAGGCCCAAAGCAATATAGATGTGTCTGAACAGTCTTTGCACCATCATAAAATGATCCCTCTCCCTTATTTATATTTTTCCTGGAAGGAAGTCAGAATTCATTGAAGCAGTTCAAATAGCATCTTCAGTTATCAATTTTTAAAAATGTATGAAGTTGTTCAATTAGAAGGCGGCAGAGGCATCAGACAGGCTCCTAGCTATCCAAATAGACATTCCACTTTGTTCCTGTCACCGATGCGAGTAAGTCTGAGACCAGCCTTCAGACCCCTGTCCTTCCAGGTTTGACGGTCCAGTCACCAGTGGGACACCTCCCAGCTGGGTGAGGCAGGGCTGAGTTTGTCTCAGGAGAGACGTCTATGGCCTGGTGAAGTCTGAAAGAAAAATCACGTTTGGCTTTGTTTGCTCCAGGTGAGTTATTGTGGTAGGTCTACAAATAGAGTGGAAAGCCTGGGAGTTGAGGGCACAGCCCCTCATTCTGTGGGTGACCCAAGTCAGTCTCTCCACACCCCAGTTGGGGCTATTGATTTGGAAGACCAGGGCATTAGGCTATGTAATCCACTAGGCAGAATAATTGCCCATGAAGATGCTTACATCCTGATCCCTGGAACAAGTGACCCCACACTGTAAAGAGGCTTCACAGATGTGCTGGAGGGAATAACCTTGTGATGGAGCAGGTTGTCCTGGACTGCCTGGTGGGCCCAAATGTAGCTACAAATGGAAGAGGGCAGGAGAGGAGGTCAGAGTTGGAGGGAGGTGTGACCATGGAGGGTCCTGGTGATGTGACCTGAGAAGACTCAGCAGTCCTAGTTAACTTGAAGAAGCGGGAAGGGGCCATGAGTCCAGAAACATGGTGGGCCTCTAGAGGCTGGACAAGGTCAGGAAGTGTATCCTTCCCTGGAGCTTCTAGAAAGAAATGCACCTTATTGCTGTCACCTTAGCCCAGTGAGACAGGTGCCAGACCTCCCAGAACAGTAAGATGGTACGCTGTTTTAAACAACACTATACTATGACTTACTTCCTCTTCAATAGAAAACAACACAGGAAACTTCCCAGACATGCCATTTTGCATTTGTAAGATTAACAGTTTGGGCAACCCCCGTAGAGGGCTTGGGTATATGTGAGCGTGGGGGCGGGCACTGCAGCAGATCTCTTTCCCAGCTGTCTTTGCAGTTTTCATCACACCTGGCCATGCTTGTGTGTGTGACAGGTGTACATATAGAACTTGTTCCATCTGGTGGCGGGTACTGTGGTCACAGCACTTGGAATCTGAAGGGGTCTTATACCAGACATTACCTGGTCCTGCACCTTCCCAAAGGTAAAATAAGACCATCCTCACATCAAGGGAGTGAAGCCAGAGAGGGCTGGAGTGTCACCGCAATCAGCTACTGAGAGGAAAGGGCCATGGGCCACGGTGGCACACTCCTAGTTGTGAGATTCTTCAACTAAACATGCTGGAGAAATCACAGTGTGGTGAGGGGTGGGGGAGAGAATGACACAGAGTAGAGACTAGGCCCCTGAACCCCTGTTCTGACCTGTACTCTCCATGAATATGCACATGGGGGTAAAGACACAAGCCACACCAGACCTGTCTGCACTGCTGGGGCAGACTCTGGCTTAGGGGTGCTAGGGCTTTGGGGTCAGAAGTAAAAACTTAGCCTAGAGGAACTGTCACCATGGAACCAGTGTGGAGTGATTCTGCCCAAACAAGAAGCTCTCATTTGCCCCCCAGAGGCTTCAAAGGAGCATGCAATTTTGATCAGCAAAGGTTCCTTCAACCTTGCGTCCCATTTGGATCTCCTCTTTGGGGTCAGAGGGAACAAGGTGCTTCAAATGTGACTGCTGGAAGGACAAGGTAGGTCAGTTTTATGGGGGTAGAGAATTGGGCTTAAGAGAGGGTCAGATGGGGGTGAGTGAGAGGTCACACTGACTCTGTATCTAGCCTGAGCTCACAGACAGGGTTGGGAACATTCAGGGCAGCAGAGCACAGGGGCCCTCGAAGTCTCTGCTAAGGTTTTCTGACATGGGTAGCCTCTCTCTGTCTCTCTCTCTCTCTCTCTCTCTCTCTCTCTCTCTCTCTCTCTCTCTCTCTCTCCTCCCTTTTTACTAACACTTATATTGGGTGGTATCCTGCAGAACATAGGTTTTGACCTGTTAGTGGATCATGTAGTAAACTAATTAAGTTGTGACTCAGAATAGCATAAAATATACAGTACACACACCTTGTAAAGGTAAGCGCTGTTGATGAACCTTGTAAACACAATCTCAGTAGTTTTGGCTGGCAGGTCTGAGGCTGTTGTTAGCCCTCAGGGACCGAAAACTAGATGCTGAGAAAAGGCAGAATGATGTGGCCACTTCCACAAGACCAGCTTTTAATATGACTGTGGTTCGAAGCACGAATAAATAAACTCCAAAGAAAATGGAAAACCCAAACCGAACCTTAGAACATCCAGACTGAAGACCATAAAACAGAGCAAACCAAAACGATCTTCAACAGACAAACAAAAACAGCCCCCGCCCCAAACAAAACAAAAGAAATCAAACTCTACAGCTGTGTCACAGGGTGAGAACGACGTGGCTCCATGGACGAATACTGGGGTCACCCAGGCCACTGTACCACCTCCACAGGTGCTGGGATAAGAAGGAGGTTGGCACTGGTCACCTTTAGTGCAGGAGCCCCATGGGCCAGTTTGGGGGACAAGGGTTCGTGGGCAGGTTAAGAACCTTCACAAACAACACAAGGATCAAACGTTGTAGAGAGTTCGGTGGTTTCCTTTTTGACCGTGCAGTTTTGATTCCAGAGCTGGGCTCAGGGTGGCTTTGGGGCTGGAACCTGGTCCCACTGCCGAGGCAGCAGAGTGGACTCTGGAAACTGCGTGGAGAAGATATCATGTACAAGACAGACGTGGAGGTGGCGCCGTGAGAAGTCTGAGCATGCGGGTGCTTTGTACATCTGGCAGTGAGATGTGATGGCAGGTTAGTTCTTGGACAGTTCCGGAGTGGGACTCATTGGTCCTACAAGGGACAAGTGGCAGGGCCCGGGACGATTCATGTCAGATGTGGCCAGAGTGAGGCTTGGCAGAAGTTCGCAATGTGTGCATAGGGGGGGCTCTTGCTTCTTTCCGTCATCAGGGGCCATCCCGTCTGAGCTTGCTGTCCCCTGTCCTGGGTCTTGGGCCTTTAAGGTCTGTTTGGAGGTGCCGGGTCGCCTGAGGTGTCAGCAGGCAATCTCTTCCAGGGTGCCCAAAGCGGTCTGCAGGGGCACATTCACAGTGTGGCTGATGGTTTCTGAGTGATTCGGCATCGTGTCACAGGTGCTCTGCAGGGGAAAAGAAGGGGGCACATCTCACTCATTCAGAAAAATCGACTGCAAAGTCCTGTGAGGCAGGGTGGGATCCTCTAAAGGTCGGAATCAGAACTGATCAGAGCTCCAGGGTTGGCCCCGGGGAGATACAGAAGAGTCCCTGAGCAGGGTGGACCTGAAATGCTGGACATCTCCCGAAGCTCCCAGGCTGCAGTGTGCAGATGGTTGAGAGAAAAGGGAGGAGAAGGGCCAGGCAGGAGGTTGCGCCAGGGATATGGTGCTGGGGTTGGTTCTGGACAGGGTAGGGTGAGGAGTGGGGGGAGCTGATGGAGACAGAGCTGGGGGAGGGGGAACAGGTGAAAGGTGGCTATGACTGAGACATTCTAAGGAAGGAAGGGAGGTGGGGAGGGAATCATGGCTTTTAGAGCACTCAGTCTCTGAAATGCAAGTACAATCTCTCTGAACCCTATGAGACCCCTCTGAGGCTTTGTGATCCTATGCAGATGCTTAGGGAGGCTTAGGAACGTCCCCCAGGCACACAGCAAGGACTCTGAGGACCTAGGCTGTGGACAAGACAATTGAGACCAGAGCCTAGGCTCTTTGCTTCTTTGCGGTTTTCTCCCTTAGCAGAGGCTCGCCTTCAGGAGTCACGAGAATCAAAGCCAGGCTTCTTGCCTGGGAACTGTGTAATGAGACAGTATCTGGAATAGAAATGGGAGCCTGACAGAAAGGGCTAGAATCCATCTGGGACTAGCACATTTTAGTGAGGCAGTGGCCACTTGAGCATGATTCCTACAAGGCTGATTTGGGATGTAGTATGGGAAAGAGAGCTGGAGATACCCGCCTCAGTCAACCAAGTCCTGAGCCCAGGAGTGGGCTGAGCTATGGAAAAGAATGATGGACAGGCATGAAAGTGAAGGGCACTGCCTCTGATTATAGAGAAAAGGTAGAGTGATCCAGTGGTTAGAGGCACTTAAGGTTTAGTTACATAGCTTAAAAGCTATGTAACTCTGGCCTCTGGGCCTCAATGGCATCAAAGGCCAAAAGAAGGTAAAGACAGACCTTCATCTATGGTGGCTGTGATGACAAGACCCAACCCCAAACGGTGCCCAACCTCTAGCCAGAATGCAGTAGTCAGTAGTCGTAATGTGTACAATTGCTGCTACTAAATGCATGAGGCCTCATACTCCTTCAAATAGATGGAGGTCAGTGACATTGGTGCACTTACCACTCTTAGGAAATGTGGAAGTAGACATAGGGACTCTCTTGTAGGAGTACGGGAGGAGGGGAATAGCCCTGTGGCCTGGAGAAGGATCCACCCTAGGAAGCATCTTTTAGAGTCAGCTCCACTCATGGCTTAGCCATTGGCTTTTGGATATGGCCTAGCTGGAGTGTCCTTGGATTTGGGGCATGAGAGGGTGTCACAGGTCATGGAAAGATGGGCTGAGATTCAGGTCCTTCCTGCCCCTACCTGTGTCTCATTTCATATTGCCTACACAAGCTAGCCCATGGAGAGCTGTTCTTACCATGTTCTCATCATGGCTCCCTTCCTCCTCTTCTTTGCCAAGCAGGTCTAGTAGCTTCTCTTTGATCAGCTGTAAGAAAGACAGGAAGTGGACTGTCAGGCTGGGAGGATGGTGCAAAGGCCAAAGGGTACCCTTCCTCAGGGCTGAACCAGAGAACCACATAGGCAGTGACTATGGGCTGTGGCTGTACATATGACGGCAAGAGCCCTGCCTGGTGGACAGCTCTAGGGCCTCACTCTCTCAGGCTCTCCTTTTGGCCTACATGTGATTTTGTTGCTCCAAACAGAGCTTGGAAGAGGGTCGGGGAGGGCTCTGCCTTGCTGTGTGGACCACTTTCTCCAATGGATAAGCTAAAGGTGCTGGTATACCCAGATCCCCATGGGTCCTAGGCAGCATTGTGGGAACTCTTTCTCATTGTGTAGCTCAGGTTGGCCTCAGGTTCACCATCCTCCTGTCTCAGCCTTCCTGGTGTTGAGATTACAGATATATGCCACCACACCCAGGTTCTTTATTCACATTCAAGGACCGATACCTCCAGAAGATGAGGGCATGCCCAAGGGTTATAACACTTCATTTGTAGCAATTAAGGGTAGTTCTTAAATATGCTATCTAATGGGGCTCAATTTGCCATTCACTTTGTACAGCTTTTCAAGAGAATGAATAAATAATGCAGAAAAAAAATCTGGACGTATTTGGGTTGCAGTCTCATCATGCTGAGGGACACACGAGTCTCCGGACTGGTCACAAGGGGATCTACTGAAATGATTGCCGGGGCTATTTTGCCTTCCCTGGGAGGCCATGAGGAGGCTGAGAATCAGAGTCCCAAGGGACTGTGCAGTGTGGGAATGCTGGAGGACTTTGGGATGGCCACCTGTTTCAGGGAGGCACTCCCAGCCCGGTGTGAATTGCCCATCTGTGGCCAGGGACATGGAGGTCTCCAAGTGATCACCAGAGCAGGGCAGAGCTGGCGTGGAACCTATTCCTAGGTAGGTTAGCCCACTAACTCAGCTGTTCTTCAGGCGGCTGGTCATGCCCACCTCTCTGCCCAGATGAACCATGGGCAGAGTAGACCGAGGCAGGCTCACTCTTGCCTGGGGTTAGGAAGTTGTAAGAGCTGATATGGTCCAGGGCCTCTGTTTGAGAATCTTTCAGAAACCTAGCCCCAGCTGCCTCTAGAGGGTCACATCTCCCCAGACTGTGAGTGGCAGAAGCAGTTAGTGGACACTGTGATCTCACTGGGGGTTGATGAGGATTCCAGGGACATGTGCTCCCTCCCTAGGGCTGGCTAGGCCATGGAAGACAGGCCACTCAGAGGACAGGCTTGCAAGTGGTGTGTGCTCCTGAGTATGTTGTGCGTGGTATGCAGATCTGTGAATGTGGTTTGAATATGTGTGTGTGTGCTCACACACGTGCGTGCGCACACACTGTTCAGAAACACATTGTGTGAATGCATGTGGGATATGTATGTTTAAGTGTGATACATATGCATGTAATATGTTGGGTGTGTGATGTGTTGCATATAGATGTGGACTACCCAGGGTATGAAACCCTGCCCTGGTCCCACTGTGGGTGTAAGGGACTCAGGACTGCCTTCTGCACAGGCTGGCCTCTTCTCACCCCTCCACTCCCACTCTGTGGCATAGGCCAGGTCCAGGGAGAGAACTAGGGTTGCCATTTCTCTCACATCTACCTCTCCTAAGACTCCTCCTGCCTTACGCTTTGGAGAAGTGGCTTTGTGTGTGTGGATCAAAGCTACTGCCTCAGCCCCGCTTGGTTCTGAGTCTGGGTGTTCCGCTGTTTAGTCATTTCCCCAAGGGTGCCCCCAAATCTTACCTCATAAATATAATCAAAGAGCTCTAGTATTGTAAGGATACTAGCACCAATAAACAATCCCATCTGACCACCAATGTCACCTGCAGAGGAAGGGAAAAGACCAGAGATTGGGTTTTACACACAGATCCAGGAAGGGGTGAAGAGACGATGAACTTGGAAGCTGGAGCTCTTCAGTGTGCCCCCTCCAAGGGAAGCCTGGGCCTCGTCACTGGAGGGCCAGTCCTTGGAAAGGTCCACCTTCACTCAGGTATATCACTAGCCAGCAGGGTTGGGGCTGATCACTCACTAATGAGGCTCATGGGTCTGTTTAGGGAGCAGAAGAAGCTCTGAGTGAATGTGTGTTGTTGATATGGGTACTGCCATGTCAAGGACCCCAGTGCCTCTACCTCATGGGAGTGGCAAAGCCTCCCCTGGGTGAGGCTCAGAGGGACGGGAAAGCCCGCCTCTGGTCTGTGTGTGAATGTTGATAGTGTGTGCAGAAAATGTTGACCATAGCTTTCTCCCCTCGATGTTCACGGCATGAAGACTGCTCCTACTGAGATTAGTGGAACCTGCCTCCTTGGACAGCTGTTTATAATAACCCTGCCTCCTTGTCATCTACATGTAATAACCCACACCCTTATTTAGTTGTATGTGATAACCCCACCTCCCTGGGCTCAATATGGCTTCCGTTTGTTCCCTTCCACCCCCATTCCTCTGGTGCAAGTTTACTGGGGAATGTGTATGTCTGCGTGAGTATGCCACGTATGAGGTGTGCATTGGCAACTGGAATAAAGCCAGTATAGACAGAATGCAGAATGTGTGTAGGTAGCATGTCTGACCATTGATGGCTTTAGGTGAGTGCATATCTCTTTCCACTTTAGGCACACAGAATGTGTCTCTGTGTGTTTGATAGATGTGCCTAGAGTATGCCCGAATGTGCACAGCATGCGTGAGCATTGTGTAGGTGTAGGTGTGTTCCTGTGTGTGCCTTGTAGGCGTACGTAATGAGTACGTGGACATATAGGCATCGATTGTGTCTGCCTAGGTTTGCTGTGTGTATGGATGTGCCTCTGAAGCTATGTGGTGGGACACAGGGCTGTGCAGGTGTGCATGTGTGCATATGTGTATGTGTGTGCGTGCGTGCGTGCGTGCGTGCGTGTGCGTGTGTGTGTGTGTGTGTGTGTGTGTGTGTGTGTGTGTGTGTGTGTGTTGGTTCTGGAGCATCATGGGTACATGGACTTGTAGGTTGGTTTCAGTGTGCATGTTGTGTGTGTTAGCACGGGGGTATTGAGTGGTGTGCATATGGGGTAGTGGTGAGAGAAGACTGAGCGGGGCCTGATGGCTGAAGGTTTGTATGTGGCACACACTTTCCTCACAGGAGGCACAGATGGCGGCACCATTTCCTCACAGGCTATTCTGGGCGGGAACAAGATGCTGGGAACAAGCTTATCCTTATATCTGATGCAGACGTGACAGATTCAAAGCCTGGACCCTTTTTGCTCTCTCTGTCTATCTCTATCTCTGTGTGTGTGAGAGAGAGGGGGGAGGGAGGGAAGGAGGGGGAGAGAGGGAGAAAGGAGGGAGGGTGGGATGGAGAGAGGGAGAAAGAGGGGGGAGGGAGAGAGAGGAAGAGAGAGAGGGAGAGAGAGAGCAGGAACACATCTATGCAAGCTTGATCCTCTTTGAGGAGGGAAGGGGAAATAGCAGACCTTCCAGGGGTGAGTGCAGGGCGTGACCTGTGCTCTGTGGCTCAGGGCCTTTAACCACAATAACCTCCATGGAGGCCCAAGTGACAGCTACCTCCACAGAGCTGGCACTGAACAAAGGCTTTGTCTGTCTCCTCCTAGATGAAGCATAGAATGCTCCCACGGCTCTGGTCATACCAGATGGGGCAGGAGTCCTGGCACAGTGACTATGTAGGTGCCACAGACTGCTACTGATGGCTGAGCTAACTGCCACAGTGAACTAGGTGTGATGGTTCATCTCCATCGTCAACTTGACTACATTGGAGATGACTAAGTGGGGTGGACAACTCTAAATATGGGAGTGGCCGTCCTATGGGCTGGGGGCTTGGAGATGGAAAAGGGAAAAAGGAAAAAGGAGAAAGGAAAGAGTCTGCTGCTCCCTGCCCCCTCCCCTCCTCCCTCTTCCTCTCCCTTCCTCCCTCCCTCCCTCCCTCCCTCCCTTCTTCCCTTGCTCACCTCCCTCTCTCCCTCCCAGCTGTTTTCTGGCCGCCAGGATGTAAGCTACTCTGCTTTATCACCCTGTTCCCACCACACTGGACTGCAAACCCTGGAATCATGAGCCAAAACAAACCCCTGCCCTCCTCGAGTTGTTTTGCTCAGGCGTTTTCATAGTGATGAAGAGGCAGAGGACACAGTGGGAGATAGGAAGCCTGGCTTACAGAAACAGGACGTTCAGCACGGGGAAGCCCCCTCCCTGCCCATGTCCTCACAGCTGACCTTCAGAAGTCCTTGGATTCAAAGCCTGCTCTTCCTTCTACACTTTCAGGTGGAAGCTGCCCCTCCCAGGATGCTACTACAACTCCGTTCAGTCTCAGGGACAACAGCCATTACCACTGTGTCCTTTCTTTAGAGTGGGCAGGAGGGAGCACAAGTTCAAGGGTTGGTTCCTTGACCAGAATGTGAGTGTCCAGATGGGCTAGGGCCAGGGTTGAGCTTAATTCCTTGGGTGCACCATGTTCCATCAGGACCAGGGCAGCCAATGGGAACCTGTGTGGAGTGGCAGTCAGGTTGGTGGCCATCTGGAGAGATCAGCTCTTCTTCCCTGTTTGAGAAAGGGCTCTGGGTCCAGGGGACAACACTCAGCTTCTCAGTGCATTGTTGTCTTGGCTCCACCAGGGACTCTGATAGTTTGGATGCCTGGGGACCAGCCAAGCTGGACATTCTCTCCTTCCACGGTTCTGCTAGCGTTCAGGCCCTGGGACGCCGACTCCAACCTAGAGACAGGCTATGGAATCCAAGAGGGCAGGCCTGTAGACATCCCGTGAGACCTTTGTGTTCACTCCTCGCTGCACGGAGGAGACTGAGGCCTTAGGCTGAGGATTGAACTGGATCTCTAGCCTCTACTCAGCAAGTATGGAGAGAGTAACTAGTACATTAACAAGTTTGCCTCCTTGGGAGGCTTCTATGTCTGTCGGCCCGCCTCCCGCCCACCTCCCCACCCCCACCCCTCCCCAGAGATGTGGAAATGTATGTGACAGACATTCCAACTCACCAAGTAAGGCAGCAACTTCATACGTCTTCTTCTGTTCAATTGTCTCGTAATTGAGCGCTTCAAAAAATATATCCAGGACAAGAATGTTCTCTCTGCAGAGGGAACATTAAACACCACACACGGTTAGAACCCTCAGCATTCATGGGACGGCTAATGCAGCTTTCCTTTTGATGGATAGAGAAAGGGAGGCCAAGGGAGCTGCCCAAAAGAGGAACTCCAGAGCCAGAGGCTCCTGTCATCTGTGTCCCTGTTTGTCCTTACATCTACTCCATTCTCTTGGCAGCCTTTCTGGGAGTCCAGCCCGCACCCAGGTCCTTAAGTCTTCTGGGGCCTGCTTGGTTTTTAGCATGCAAATGAGCCCAGCAATCTCCTGATTAGGCTGGCCTCAGTTTGGGTGCTTGCCCTAGCTGAACATCTAAATGGTTATGGCCCACTCCTGAGAGTCCCCGTTTTCTCCTGAGACCCCTAACAAGTCTCTCATGGTGGGAGGCCCTGACCTGGCATTGTTCAGTGGGTTGCCAGAGCTGGGGAGGACTGGAGGGAGCAGGCCCGTGGCTGGCTGCAGGGATTCCTGGCAGAAGCCCGACACTCCTTCTGTGACTTTCCTGCAGGCAGGTGTGTTAATGAGACACATCTTGGCAGTGAAACTCATCCCTACTTGCAGAATGCCTGCTAAGCAGCAGGGCCCGGTGTTTCCTACACTAGTCTCCTTCTGTGGGGCTTGACATGCCCTCCATGCCCCTTGTTTTAACCTGTTGAGCAGAAGTCATCTCAGGAAGGGGCCTGGCGACTGTCCTGGAATGGGAGAGTGGCTGGGAGAGAAGGAAGCAAGTGCCTTCCACACCATGGAACTTTACAGCAATGAACAGGCTCCCTTTCTCCCATCTGGCTTCCTCCCTGACTGCCGCCTGGAGGGTCTTTCTGAAACTGTTATGTTGATTCAAATGAAAGAAGACCACGATTCAGTTTCTCAGTCATACAAACGATATCACAGATGTTCCACAGCCATGCATGCATGGCCAGTGGTTACCACATTGGGTGCCACAGTTGTAGAATCTATCATTCCAGAATGTTCTATTGGGGAGCAGAGCTCAAGGACACAAATTCGACACGGGCTATTGTCATTCCTCTTGGTTGTCTGCCCGAACTAGGTAGTAAGACCTAATGGTAAAGACATCACACATATTTTGGTGACAGGGCATAGAGAATCAGGTAGGAACTGAGCTGGAAGCTTCCTCCCTGCCGGCCAGCTTTCAAGGTGCTCTGCAGGTGCTGAGGTAGAAAAGTCATCAGTGGCCTTACCCAGCTGTGACCCCTGTGAGAGACAATACTAACCAGCCGGGGAAGATATACCCACTGGTGCAATGTGGCATGAAGGTTATAGGGGTAACTAACTGCTTTTTGATTGCATTTGCGGTCTGTTCCACAAGAGAGAATCTCTATTCACTACTGTAAACCTTCTCAAGAGCCCATGGCTGGGGAGATCATAACTGCCCCCCCCACGGGCGGGGGTTGTATGTACTTTTGTTTTGCTAAGTGGACATGTGTCAAACTGCCTTCTAAGTACTTATATTTATAACCCTAGATGATTGCAGCTCTCAGCACTTGGTCAGAGGAGGTTCTGTTTGCAGTGAGCAATGCTAACACCGAGACTCATAATGGGCTGAAGTGCAGAGAATAAGTGATTGTTTTTTTTTGTTGTTGTTTGTTTGTTTTTTGTTTTGTTTATTTGGTTTTTTTGTTTTTAGGGTTTTTTGTTTGTTTGTTTGTTTTAACTGAAACCTGACCTGGAACTCACTCTGTAGACCAGGCTGGCCTCAAACTTGCAGAGATTCACCTGCCTCTGCCTCCCGAGTGCTGGGATTAAAGGCCTGTGCCACCACCGCCCGGCCAAGAATAAGTGATTGTTAAGGGCTAATCTCTAAATGGAACACCTATACCAACCCCTCCACCCCCAACCCCGCAAGGCTTGGGGAACACCATGGAAAAGAAGGGAGAGAGAAGGAAAGAGCTGGAGGACAGGGAGGGGTGCAGTGAAACGCTGTCCTCTGGACGTGCCGTGGCCATCCATTGCGCCCTTGGACTCAGCGGCTAAGGTTACCCAAACAAGACCTGTACAAGACAGGGCCCATGAGCATTCCTTCAGGGATGGAGGAGGGACTCATGAGGCCTCACCCAATGGTTGCTAAGTGAGAAGTAGTTTTCTTCAGTGGTAGAGCCACTGGTAACTTGCCTGTACTTCAGTAAATAACCTCACCCATGCTCATGCAAGCAAGCCTAATGAAGCTCAACAGGACACACAAATACTCCCCCAAACAACAACAAAACACTCAAAAGTGAGGAGGAGGGGGTCTTTGGGAAAAAAGAAGAGATTCTGCAGGAGTGGGAGGGGGATTGAAAGAGTGTAACAGCACGTGAAAATGACCACAATACACCACATATATTATGAGATCGTCAAAATAACTTAATAAATAAGTAGAATACATATTTGATGAGCTGGGCATGGTGACATAGGCCTATAATCCTAGCACACGGGAGTTGAGGCAGGAGGATCATGAATTTGAGGCCAGCCCTCCAACATTAATGAGACCCTATTTCAAATAAAATTATAAAAGGCAAATTTGAGCTTGTCATCGACCTTCTAAATGGTCAGTTGCTCCCTAGTCTAACACAAGGTCCCTCCCCTGAACCTCACCCCCACTCACCCTTAGCTCATCCTATGGGACCTGTGACATGCCCATCTTCCCCTTAGTCTCTGATGTTCCCTGTGCCAACTCTGCCCTAAGTCCCCCAATGGGATACATTCTTCTGTTCATTTACCCCATGTAAAGGGATTATTTTGCACCCCAGATCCTAGCCAGAAGGATCAGTGGTACATGAGCAAAGAATAAGAAGAAGTTCTTGCCATTTGGGGAGCTTCCCACTACGACGAGTGTACAGGGCGGCAACAAAGAAGGACTCAGACTGGGAAAGAAAGTTAGAACATGGGGAGGGGCTGTCTGTTTAAGTCTCTGAAGAGACCAGATCCCAAAGCCTGAAGACATCAGGCTGTGTCCTGCTGCCCTGCATCTCTCCGTCCGTGCTGTGGCTGACAGGTATTTATTTATATAAAGTTCCTTCCAGCCCCCCAAAACCCACAAAAGTCAGCTAACCCTCCTGTTTGGGGAATTCATCTGAAGGCTTTCTGTTCTGGGTCCCTCCCCAACCCCTGCCACCCACCTCTTTCACCATAGCTCTATCTTTTTTTTTTTAATGATTAATTTATTTTTATTTCATGTACATTGGTTTGCCTATTTGAGGGTATTGGATCCCTTGGAGCTGGTTTTACAGACAGTTGTGAGCCACCATGTGGTTGCTGGGAATTGAACCCAGGTCCTCTGGAAGAGCAGCCAGTGCTCTTAACCACTGAGCCATCTCCCAGCCCCATGGCTCTATCTTTACCTCTCCCACTTTTTCAGCTGTTCCTACCAATGTTAGCGCCTTTCCAGGCTTTAAAGGGAAGCCCCTCTTTCCCTTCAAGGTCCTGGCCCATGGTTTTTGACGTCCTGTTGTTTCTTTCTAATAATTTCCCACTTCAAGACCTGATCATGCTCTTGGATCTTTCTCCTGATACATCTAATTATTTTCTTCTTCTTTTTAATATTTCTCTCTCTCTCTCTCTCTCTCTCTCTCTCTCTCTCTCTCTCTCTCTCTCTCTTTCTGTGTATGTGTGTGTGTGTGTGTGTGTGTGTGTGTGTGTGTGTGTGTGTGCGCGCATGTGTGTGTGACAGCAGAAGCCAGAAGAGGGCATCAGGTCCATTGGAGCTGGAGTTACAGACATTTCTGAGCTGCCCGGTATGGGTGCTGGAATCCGAACAGCTCTCCCAGCTGCTGAGCCATCTCTCCATGCCCGCCCCTCGTAAACCTAATTCTTGACGGATAGTTGTGTCAGCTCCTTTCCTGAACGGAACCGCTCACTTAACAGCAAGTCACATGCTGAAGCAGTATTATAAAGGAAAACACCACAGTGCCTGGGGAGGAGAATCATCTAACCTTCTAAGACGGTGCTATTTAAATGGAGACAGGTACCTAGAGGAACCAGCTAGGCAGAGTGGCAGGAAAAGTGTTTCCAGAAGAGGGAACAGAAGGCTCAAGACCCACCAGGAGAATTCCATGTTCTTTAGAAAGCTCAAGCTTTCCCTGAACCTTACCTGGAGCAAACTACAGTCAACTACGTTTATCCCTTAGTGTCTGCATATCTCAATTATAACCAGTGTTGTCCCAGACGTCATTGCCCTATGTGGCATTAAATCCTGCACTTATCTCCCCGGGAGGCTGCAAGCTCTTTGTGGCTTTGTCTTCTGAGCTTGGCACACAGCAGGTGCTCAATTAATGTTTGCTAAATTGAGCTAACTGCTTGCCTTTTTGCCTCTTTCTGCATGCCCCCTCCCCATGCTCTCCCTTCCCACTTAACTTACGAGATATATTTTTCAGATTTGTTAAATTTCTTCTCCAGGTACTTGGCTGACGTCTTGCTGGGGATCTTCACCATGGAGAGCTCTTTGTTGTAACGGGTCAGGTTGCAGGGTGTCCTGCAGAGACAGTAATTGCTGTCCTTTTCTGCCAGGAGGCCTGGAGAAGAGAGGAGAGGGTCTCAGGCAGGCCTGGGTGGGGGCAAGGATCTCTGGTCCAGCATACCCAGATTCTAGGCATTAAGAGAGGAAGCCCGGTGGGGGAGCTGGGCCCCAGGAAACTGGGCTAGGGAAATTGCTAAGATGGGATTGTGTCAGGGGCGCTTGTTTCCTTTCTGCTTGCTGTTACTGTCCTCTGGCACTTTCAAAAGTGTTGATCCATTGCCACTTTTAGGGAGACAGTTCCACAGTAGGCCTGGCCTGGCCCCTCCCATTCCCATGACTTTCTCCTGTGACTAGCATCAGAGTTCTGACCCACCAAGTGGGTCACCATGGAAGTTAACATGGAGAACATTGTGCTTGGAGCTCAGGATTTCATGTTCTTCTTGCTGGCTCTCTTCATAACCAATGCCATGCCCTCTACCTACTGAGAGGCTACACAGGGAAAGATCCTTGAATCCTTTTCCTGGAGCAACCTAAACCCTTCCCTCCACCTCCCACCTCCCCGACACCCAGAACACAGCTCTCCCTTTCCTCTCCAACCAGACCAGGTAGCTAAGGCACTGCTGCCCTCTGACAGGCTCTCTTTTTAACCAGACTTTAGCCAGGGCCTTGAGAGTTGGCTTCTCCACTGCTCAGCCCCGCTTTGGAAAGAAGCCTGCTAAAGGCAGCATAGAGAGAATTCCCACCTCGATACTCCATCACCCTGGCCTGCCTCCAGGAAGAACCCCAGCCCTGGGAGTAGCAATACTCCCCTCCTGACATCTCCGCTGTCCTTCTGACCCTTCACGGTGTTTGCAGGCGATGAGTCCCTGACTGCCCGATACATACTGAGATGAATACCCCTGTTGCAGTCACCTTGATGCTTAATCTCAAGGGTCCAAAAGTTTTCTTAACCATTAGCAAGAAAAACTTTTCCTTCAGCCCCTCCCTCCCTTCCTCCCTCCTTCTTTTGTTCCCCCTTACCCTTATGTCTCTTTCACTTGGTTTTGTTATCTTTATTCCAAAGAAAGATTCTGCATATATTGTAAACCCCGCCCCCACTTCTCAGGCCGTCTACCACAGGAGTCCAGCTTTGCCCTCACTTAGTGCTACCAAGTGCAGCCGCGGGAGGACCTGGAGTGTGCAGTGTTTTCAGTACTGTCTGCCTTTTCCTGGGACTGGAGCGAGGGGAGGTAGGCAGACAGCAGGACAGCTACTGAGCTACCCCAACCCCTGCCTCTGTGCCCCTCCTCCCTCCCTGCTTTCCAGATGGGGAGCCAGCAGTTACTTTAGACCTCAAATGCCCTGGAGGCTATGAGAGGAGGAGGGTGGGGGGAAAGTGGGGAGCTGGCAGCGGTGGCATAGTGGGGCTCGGAATGGCTTGTGTTTGCACACATGGGATGGGAGAGGACCTCCCCTCTCCGCCACTTCCTCTCCCTTGGGCTCAGAGCATGGGTGGGAAGGACAATGCTGCTTTCGGATGAACCTGGTCCTTCCGTGTGGCTTCACCAGCCTCCTTCAGGTGACCCAGTGGCCCCTCGGCCACCCTCTCTCCATCTCTGCCCTCTCCCTGTACCCTCCACTCCCTGTGAAATCTACTTCTTCATCACCACCTCTGTGTCTCCTCTCCCTCAGGCCCCTTGCAGCCCTCATCCACCTGTATGGTTCCCTCCTCTCCTCTCTTCCAACTTCCTGCAGCCACCCCATCCTGCAGGGCCTCTTTGTGCTCATCCCTTCCCTGCTCCGTTTTCCATGGCTGACTTCTGTGTCCCTACCAGATGACCCCACAATCACCACGTCACCTCCCACCCACTCTGTCCCCAGTACTGACCGAGGGCAGGCTCTGCACACTCCTTGTGCTGCTCAGGGGTGCAGAAAGGAGCATCTCCTGCAGGGAAGGAACGCAAAGAGAGAAACAGCGTTAAGCATACAGGAGCTATGCATGCCAGCGGCGCCTTAATGGCCCAGGCAGTGAGTGATTCCCAGCACCTACAGGGATAAGCTGTCTTCAGGGGACAGTTTGGGGTGCCACTGTTCAGTGTCCTCAGAACTGGAGGTGACTTCTGATTTGCTGTGAGGAGGAGACCATGAGACCTGCCTGGCCCTCTTCTGGTGGCTCACAATGGTGGATGATGGGGTAACTTGTCTGGAAGACTGGGGACAAAACAAGGTGAGGGTGGGCTGAGAAGGAGGTTCCTTCTAAGCCAGGTCCCATGTGGTCTCCTTGAACCCTTGTGTTAGGCTTCCAAGTAGAAAAACATGGGGCTCAGCACCGGGCCTTCCAGACAGTGAGCTCCTGGTGGTAAGGTGGGGTTGGCACAGGGGTCTATGCCACCCGGAGACCGCTGCTTCTCAGCACACCACACTGCCATGGGCACCCTGGGGTGGCCCTGTGCCTCCTCACAGCCCTGCCCATCACCTCATGCAGTTGAGATGTCACAGGTAATGTCACGGCTGGAATGACTGCAACTTCACTTTATCTGCTTGCCTCTGGCTCAGGTTTCATGGAAAAAGCTCACGGCTGGGGGGGGGTTCAGTCTGGGCATCAGGCAAGCTGATGCTAGTCTTCCTAGTCTTTCTCTCTGGAATCTCTCTGTAGAACACTAAGATTTTTTTTTTTGTTGTTGCTGATTGTTTTATTTTCTCCTCTTTTCTTTTTTCTTTATGAAATGCTTAAAGCCAAGATCCACCAGAAATGTCTTTTTTTGAACCATTTTCCCCCAAGTCCTTTTTACAGCATCGAAGAGCTGGTACATTTCCCTTTTCCAATAATAACATGTTAAGTGATGTGGTTTCCATTTTGCCCTGTCTTCCAGGACGCTCATAGGCAATTTTAATGTCATTATTTAAAGCAACACACATTTCTCCTCTTGTACTTTTGTAGGTCTGCAGTCAGCCACAGGCATCATTGGTGTTGGGAGAGTTATGTTCTTTCCTGGAGGATCTAGACCAGTGGTTCTCAACCTTCCTAATGCTGCAAGCTTTGAATTCAGTTCCTCATGTTGGGGTGACCCCCAACTGTAAAATTGTATCACTGCTACTTCATAACTGCAATTTGCTACTGTTATGAATCATAATGTAAATATCTGATATGCAGGATATCTGATATGTAACCCCTGAAGGGATCATAATCTAAGGTTGAGAACCTGATCTAGGGGGACAATCCACTGCCTTTGTAGTTTCTATAAGTCCCTCTCTGAGTCTTCCCTCAGAGCTACCTCTGACGCCAGCCATGGGAGTGATGTTGATTTCAAGGTCCAGAGTGGCTTGATTGGGCCCACTTCTACATCTTTCCCCACTAATGTCAGTGGCCTCAATAGTATTGGCAAAGTCTCTCTGGAGAGAGGCAGTTTTAAAGATCAACAATTCCAATCTTGGATGACTAAGATCGTTACCGATCACTAATGAAATAATTCAGAATTCAGCCCTGAGGAGACTCACCTGAGAACTGTCACAACAAAAACAACGGGTGATGGCCTAAGTCTCCACCAGAAGGATTGTGCTAAACAAGCTTAAATAATGTAGGATGTAAGCGCAGAAGAGCAAATATCAAAAGGGACAGCATTGCTCCAAGCACATAGTAGGTCATTAGTAGACATGACTTGCTCCTATCTCCTTGTGCACTAATATAACCACCACTGACTTTTGTTGTTTTTAGAACATCTTTACATCTTTCTTTTTCTTTTTCTTTTTAAGATAATGAAAGTAAAAACAGAGAGGGTTAGTAACATGGGCCAGCCACACAGTGAATGAAGAAGCCTGAAATAGAAGCTAAGGTCTATGCCCACAGTCCCAGTTGCCCCTCCTTGCTACCACTGTCCTGCCCAAACCAGCTCCCACTCCACAGTCCTGCCTCTGACATGCTGACTGCCTCTAATGAGATGGCAATAAGCGTTATTAGGCTGACAATGGAAATGTCTGCACAGGCACATTTATTTGCTCACTAATAGACTTTTGACACACTTGAAAGAGAGCTAGACATTTGGATGCAAGAAGGGAAACATCTGGGTGAAAGCCACAGACATCTGGATGTTCAAACAGGCACATTATCAGAATGTGTGGATCACGAGCATCCCATTATCTGGACGTTGAACTCAGGAGGCAAGAGGAACAGACAACTGGCAAGCATATGGAGCGTGGAGATGGAGGTGATGTACACATCTGGGCACCCCTGCATACCAACCAGAATGCTGCTCTGATTGATGGATGGACAGAATATTTCCACCCGCCCCTTGGTTGTCAGGTACCACAGTCTCCCTAGAACAATATTTCTTTGCATCCTCCAGGAGTGGGTGAGCTGTTTCCGGTCAGGGTGGGAACCTCAAAGTCCTGGGGGCTCTGACACCCACCTGGCATGTGGACCATACGGCAGTTGCAGTTCTCCACAATGTAGCGGGTCTCACAGTCAATCCGACAGGCGGTGATGCTGTAAACAGGAAAGAAGTCGAGCCCCATCTCAGAGGACCGACACTCCCCCCATGGTGGGGGCAGATACGTGAGCTGGAAGACAAACAAGAAGGAGGATACAATCATCCCTGGCAGAGGCTGCTCACTCCGTTTCCATGGACTCGGTGGCACGTTGGTCTGCCTGTTCAACGGGCAAATAAGCAATTGAGTATCTTTAGCAACCTAAACCCCACTGGCCTTTGTGGACCTTCACCATCTGGATACCATATGCGTTTTCCCACCTTATTTATTTATTTATTTATTTATTTATTTATTTATTTATTTATTTATTTATTTATTTATTTATTTATCTATTCAGCCAATTTTCATGGAATTTTGCTCTCATTAGTCTTTTTATTTAAAGATTTCATTTTTTTTTGTGTCCATGTATATGTCTATGAGTATGAACACATGCATGCATAGGCCTGGTAGAGGCCAGAAAAAGGCATTGGATCCCCTGGAGCTGGGGTTCCAGGTGGTTGTAAGTCTCCATGTGGGTATTGGGAACTGACCTGGGGTTGTCTACAAGAACAGCAAATGCTCTTCATGGCTGAGCCACTGCTCCAGCCCTGTCCTTGGAGTTTATTCTCCAAGCTGTGTCTTTCCACATCACTGTCAACTAGTGGTACTTGGAATGACCCATCTAAATTCTACCCTGTTGGCTGGGAAGACTGGGGCCCCAGACACAGACCTGGGGGATACGTCACAGAAGAGGATGGGGTGAAGTGACTGCAGGCCACTGTTATTTATGGTCCTGATCATGCTATGGATGACACCCCAGTATGGACAATGTCACTCCTACTCTCAGAGGTCCAGTAACCATAGATTTTCGAACATCTATTGTACGTGCTTGAGAGGGATGCGGAGGGTAATGGATGAGAGAGTTAAGGGTCCTGGGGCACTTTCTAAGCTATTGCTACGAAGTTAAGCAAACTCTTTATACCCAGTTTTCCTTTCTAAGATGGAAGAAAAAGAAAAACAATAAAATGTGCACATTTGGGGCTAGGGAGATAGCTCACTGGGTAAAATGCTTGCCACACCAGTGTAAGGACCTGAATTCAGATCCCTAGAACCTGTGGAAAGTCCGCCATGGTGGCAGCACACATCTGAGCACTACCATGATGAGAAGTAGAGACAAGAGGGCTCCTTGAAGGCTGAAGGTCAGCTTGCAGGGCGTACACGGAGAGCGACAAGAGACCTCGTCTCAAACAAAGTGGAGCTTTGAACTCTGATCCTCCACACTCAATATGGTATATGTACACACACCACAAATCCTCTTTTTTTTCTTTCTTTTTTGGTCTTTTTATGTTTGAGAAAGGGTCTCACTATGTAGCTCTGACTGTCCTGGAACTCACTCTATAGAGCAGGCTGGCCTTGAACTTGCAGAGATCTGCCAGCCTCTGCCTCTTGAGTGCTGGGGTTAAAGGCATGAGGATTAAAGGCACCTGGTCACACTACAAATCCTAAGTGCACAGTTGGAGTTCTGTCAAATGTGCATCATCTACCTGTGTAAACACTGCATCAACGAAGACATGCGACATGTTTATCCCTATAGAAAATGAATTCATATCCTTCCCAATCAGTGCTCCAGCGCCCTCCCGGGCAACCACGCTCATGAATTCTGTTACACTGTCTGTCCCGGGCAACCACGCTCATGAATTCTGTTACACTGTCTGTCTAGTCTCTTTTCAAACTTAGATAATTGACAGTTTGCCCTATGTACTTTTTTGCCAGCTCCTTTCATTCCAAATGATGGTTTTGTGGTGTTCCACATGGGGCCGGGCCTGGAGTTCATTCCTTTTTTTCTGCTGAGTCATTCTTTAACATAGGAACACTCCTGGCTTGTTTATTCATTCACCTAATGGTGGGTGTTGGGATTGGTTCTATATTTTGATAATTATGAAGAAGACCCCATGAGTATTTGTTTAATTAATTTATAGGCAAGGTCTTGTATAGTACAGGCTGGCCTCAGACTTGTTGTGTAGCCAAGGATGATCGTGACCTCCTGATGGTCCTACCTCCATCTCCCAAGTGCTAGGTCACAGGCTTGTGTGACCATACCTAGCTGAGTGTGGTGGTTTGAATGGGCATGGCCCCTATAGACGTGTTTGAATGCTTGGCCCATAGAGAGTGGCACCATTAGAAGGTGTGACCTTGTTGGAGGACAGAGGGCAACTTGCAGGAGTTGGCTCTTTCTACCAGGTGGGATCCAGGAATCAAACTCAGGTTGTCAGGCTTGGTGGCTGGTACTCTTACCAGCTGAGGCATCTTCCCAACCCTCCGCTGTTTTATTTCCAGTAGGAGTGAATGACAATTGTACTCTCTCCACATCCATGATGGCTCTTGTCTCTTTATTGGTTTTAGCCATTTTTGTTGGGGTTCAACTGTAGCACCTTGGTGTTTCTGCTTATAGTTCCCTGATGACTGATGATTTTTGAGCATAACTTTGTGTTTTACCAGTTATTCATATATTGATTTTCTGTGACATATGTTAGAGTCTTTTGCCCTTAAAGAAACCCTGCTTGTTTTTTGTCTTTATTATTGAGATATAAGAATTCTCTGGAAGAATGGTCTGGATTTAAGGTCTGAGATAATGTGAAGCATACATCTTTTCTCTATAGTCTGGGTCTTATTTTGTCTTAGTGGTATCTATTTTTTCCTACTTTAAAAACCAGCTTTAACAATACATAATTTACATGATAAAATAGATCAAATTTAATGCATAACTGAATGCATTAATTTTTTTTAGATTCATTTATTATATGTGTGTGAATGTTTTGCTCATATGTATATATGTACAATGTGAGTACCTGGTGCCCTCAGAGGCCAGAAGAGGGCATCGGATCCCCTGGAACTAGAGTTGCAGGTGGCTGTGAGCTACCACATGGGTGCTTGGAACCAAAGTCCAGAAGAGCAGCAAGTTCTTCACTGCTGTGCCATCTCTCCAGCACTTTGAGTTTTTTAAGAAAATGCATATCCTTGTGATAATCACTGCTGTCAGGACATAGAACACATCTAATCTCAAAAGCTCCCCACTTACGATCAGATCACCCCACCCCCTTTGCCAACCCTCAGGCAACCATCCATCTGCTTCTGTCCTTATTTTATAAATGAGTTTCATGTGCTCTAGGATCACATAGAAATAGAATAACAGAGTATGGATTCTTTTGTGGCTGGCAGCCTTCTTTTAGCAAAATGTTTTTTGACGTCTATTCATACTCTTGAGTGTATCAATAGCTTATTCTTTTTGATAGCTTGAATTTTATTTCTTTGCTTATAGTTTTCATTTTTGCCCACTGTTTTGCTTAAAAATTTCAATGTGATGTTGGAAAAAAAATCCCAGCGGAGATGGGTATTTTCTGGCCTCATTTCTGATCTTTGAAGGAAAGAGCTCTTTATTTCTCCATTAATTATCTTTGATATACATTTTTACAGGCTGCCTTTGTTGTATTGAAGAAGTTCTATCCTATTTTTAGTTTGCTAGAAAAAAATCGTTTTTTTCTATTTTTATTTTGTTAATTAAAAATTTAAAAATTGCATGTATGTGTGTGTCTCTGTGAGCATCAGGTACATGCAGGAGCATGGAGACACCAACAGAGGACACCCCCCAGTAACAACAGAGGGAACTGGAGTTACAGGCAATTATGAACTACCATGTGGGGGCTGGAACCCAAACTTGGGTCCTTAGCAAAAGCAGCAAGCACTCTTAACCACGAAGGCATCAATTTTTATTTCTTTAAAGAAAATCATCAATAGATACTATGCTTTGGTAAGGATGTTTCCTGCTTCTTAGAAAGATGATCACATGATTTCCCTCCTTTATCCGGCTAGTACGGTGAATGGCGTTGATTGTTTTCCAGATGTGGAACCCATCTGCAGACCCAGGACAAGCCCTACTTGCTCATGACTGACTATCTTCTTTAGATTCTGCCATGTCTAATTTGCAAACATTTTTAAAAGAAGTTTTACATCTGTATTTAAGAAGGATATTTCTTTTTTTTTTCTTATAACACAATTTTGGTTCCTTTTGTACAATTTTGGTTAGCCTAGGTGAGTCGTGAGCAAACTATGTGACTCAAAATGACCTCTACCCCAGGATCTTCTCCCCATCCAGCCTTCTGAGTGGTAGGATTAGAGGCTTGAACTACCATGTGTGGCTCTAAAATATCCTTTTAAGTGTTGGTATTGGGATTACATTAATTTTATAAAGAGTTGTGAGATGTTCCCTTTGTCTCTGTTTTCTGAGTTTGTCTAGACATAGTATCATTTTTCACTTAGATGCTTGATTGAATTTACTAGTGAGGCCATCTGGACCTGGTGTTTATGTGTGTGCATGCAGATATTTTAAATTATAAATTCAATTCCTTTAATAGAAGCAGAGATATCAAGATTTTCTATTTCTTCTTGCACTAATTTTGGTGACTTCTGTTTTAGAAAATACAGTATTTTTATTGATTCTTTGAGGATTTCATACACACATACAATGTATTTTGATCTTGTTCACCCCTTACTCCTCTCTTAACTCCTCCCACATCCCTCATCTCCCCTCCCTTTGGTAACTTGTGGGTTTTTTTCTCCCAAGGAATGTGTTCACTTTGTCTAAATTTTTGAGTCATTACATTTGTATATCACATCCTTCTGTCACTTCAAAATGCCTGTTGAAGCTGTTGTGATGTCCCCTCACGCAGATGTTGGTGATTTGTGTTTTCTCTCACTTGCCTGGTTCTTGACTCCTGATTTAGTTACACTTTGGTCAGAAAACATACCCCTTGCGATTTCATTGCTTCAAGACATATTGAGATTTGTAGCTTACCTTGATGAATAAATGCTCCATAGACATCCCTAAGTATTTACATTCTGTAATTCTTAGTTATTATTTAATTCCGTCTTAGTAGGATTTCTCTTGCTGTGATAAAACACCATAACCAAGAGCAGCTTGGCGCAAGTGTGTGTGTGTGTGTGTGTGTGTGTGTGTGTGTGTGTGTGTGTGTGTAATTCCAGCTTACAACTCTTAGGTCACACTCCATCACTGACAGAAGTAAAGGCAGGAACCTGGAGGCAAGTGCTGATGCAGACAGAGGCCATAGAGGGGCACTGTTTACTGGCTTGTTCCTTGTGGCTCACTCAGCCTACTTTCTTATACACCCCAGGACCAGCCTAAGGGTAGCACAATCCCCAGTGAGCTGATCCCCTCCCACATCAATCATTAGTCAAGACAGTAACCCACCGACTTGCCTACAGGCCAGTCTGTGGAGGTAATTCCTCAATTAAAAGTCCCACTTCCCAGACAGGTCTATGTTTATGTCAAAAGTGTCAAAAACTAACCAGCACAATTTCATAAAAGGCAGTTAAGTTACGCTGTTTGATAGTGTTGCTCAAATCTTTGATACCTTTAATACTGTTTTTGCTTACTTGTTGTTTGGACTTGAAATATCCCCTATATGCCCATGTGTTCAATGTTTGGGCCCTAGCTCAAAGAGCTCCTTTGGAAGTACCCAGAGCTTCAGGAAGTGGGACTAAGCTTTAGGAAGTGGGGCTAAGCTCTAGGAGGTGGGGCTAAGCTCTAGGAAGCAGGGCTAAGCTTTAGGAAGTGGGGCCCTAGAGATGTCCCTTTGAAGATGTACCTGATTCCTGGTCCCTTCACGGCCATGAAGTTCTGATCAGGTGCACGGGCCAACCCGTCTCAAACCATGGGCTAAAAGAACTTCTCTTAACTTAAAGCTCTCTCTCTCTGGCAGGCTGGTGACAGCTAGGCACGAGTTACTATACTAATACACTGCATACGCATCGATGACCGAGGAAAGAATGTTGAAACTTTTAACTATGTAGTTTGTTAGTGTCTCACCTTGCCAATTTTTATCTGTGTATTTTTGAAACTTCTTAGATGCCTTTCTATTTAGGACTATTACATTTTGATGAGTTGATCTTGCTACCATTGTGAAATAATCACCTTCATCACATGTAACATCCTTGTATTGGGGGTTTATGTGCTAGACGTGGCAGCTTCCGAATGCTACTGTTCATATTTCTCAGTCCTTTCCATCCCTGTCTTGTTCATTCTTTCACTCTGTCAGGATCTTTATGTGGTAAGGCATGTTGCATGTTGCTATTCAGTCTACCTAAAATCTTTGCCTTTTAATTGGGCATTGAAAAATCTTTGAGATTTTATTTTTATTTTATGTGTATGAGTGTTTGCCTGAATATATGTTTGTACACCTCATGTCCATGGAGGTCAGAAGAGGGTATCAGATCCACTGGAACTGGAGTTATAGACGATTATGAGGCATTCTGTGGGTGCTGGGAGTTGAACTCAAGTCCGCTGGACCAGTGCTCTTAACTACCAAGCTACCTCTCCCTTACTAGGGAATTTGTGATCTATTTACACTTAGTACAATCCTTGATATGCAGTTACCATCTTGCTCTGTATTTCCTGCTTGCCTCCATTACTGTATCTTATTTTCTTCTCTTTCCTGGCTCCTTTTGCATTAGCAATAGTTCATTCTATATTCCCGGCTGGATTTTGATTTATATCACTTTGTACTGTTATTTTTAATGGTTGCTCCAGGATTTAACACTATCCATCTTTATTTTATCACAGTCTACCTTGAATTAATGTTGTTGCATCACATGCAAGTCTGTTTACATATTTTAACTTTTATGCTGTGGCTCCTACTACTTCTACATATACTAAAACGACTTACTGTGGAATACTGTTCAGACTATTTTCGCCTGAGTAGCCCACTAACTTTTAAAACAGTTGACGAGAAGGAAACTTATACTTTATATTTACCGCATTTATACTATTTTCATTATTCATCATTTTCCCCCATAGATCATACTTTTCCATTTGATGTCATTTTCCTTTGGTTTGAAATCCTTTTCAACATGGCTTGCAGAGTGGCTTTCTCGTGGCAAACTTCCTCGGTTTTCATCTGTCTATACAATGTCTTAGTTTTAGTCTTTCTCAAGACTATTCCGGCTGCGTATGCCATTATAGCTGGGTTAGCTCTCTCTTTGAGCATTTCAAAGATGCTCCTTCTCCCTCTCCTGTTCCCCACTGTTTCTGATGAGAACCACTTATGATTCTCCATATGGATTATTCATTCTCTGTGTCTCCCTCCCCCGATTTAAGATTGATTTGCTATCTTTGACTTTGTAGGATTTTGGCAATATCATGCCTTAGTGTGATTTTCTTTGTATTTTTATTGCTTGGGTTACTGAAGATCATGGATCTGTGAAATGATGCTTTTGAACAAATTTAGAAAAATACAAATCAATATTTCTTTAATTATTTTCCTTCTTATTCTTTCCTCTCTGGAATGCCAATTTTATATATGTCGTGATCTCTCTATATATAGGTGGTATGGACTCAATATATTGTCACTGGAGCCCTGTTTATTTTTTTCAGTAATTTTTTTCTTTTTGTATTCCATTTGAATACTATCTGGTGTGTGTGTTGGGGGTATGGGTGTGCATGTGTTCGTGAGTAAGTGTATGTGGCAGCCAGAGGTTCACAGTGGGTGTCTTTCTCAGTTACTCTCCACCTTATTTTTTGGCAATAGTATCTCGCAGGACTTGAAGCTCACAGATCAGGGTAGGCTGGCTGTCCAGCGAACTCCGGGGATCTGCCTGTCTCCCTCCCCAGTGCTGAGATTGCTTTGCTATACTGGCTTTTTACATGGGTGTTAGGGGTTCGAACTCATGTCCTCCTGCTTGCACAGGAAACACTGAGCCGTCTCCCGAGCTCCCAGCACTTGAATCATTTCTCTTAACGTGTCTTCAAGTGTGATGTTTCTTTTTCTGTCTCATATCCAGTCTTCTATTGAGCTCACTCAACGATGTATAAATGTCAGATACTGCATTTATCAGTTCTAAAATATCCATTTGGTTTTCTTAAAAAACATTTCCAAGGCTTGCCTTAAAAAAAAAAATCTGCCAGGCGTTGGTGGCGCATGCCTTTAATCCCAGCACTCGGGAGGCAGAGCCAGGCGGATCTCTGTGAGTTCGAGGCCAGCCTGGGCTACCAAGTGAGTTCCAGGAAAAGGCGCAAAGCTACACAGAGAAACCTGTCTCGAAAAACCAAAAAAAAAAAAAAAAAAAAAAAAAAAAAATCTGTCATTATTTACATCCTTTTCTGCAATTACTTAACAGGTTTAATATTATTCCTATAAACTTATTCCCTTCTAACACTGGGGTTAGATGTAGATCTGTTTGTTTCTGATGATCTTTCATGTTTTCTCCTTTTTTTTTTTTTTCCGAGACAGGGTTTCTCTGTGTAGTTTTGGTGCCTGTCCTGGAACTCACTTTGTAGTCCAGGCTGGCCTTTAACTCACAGAGATCTGCCTGGCTCTGCCTCCCGAGTGCTGGTGCATGCCACCACCACCTGGCTCATGTTTTCTCTCTTATTTCGTGGGTCTGGCCATTTTTGTTTGTAATGTAGGCATTGTGGGTAGATCTCTATAGAGACTTTGGGTAGATTATCTTCCTCTGTTCAGTGGTGTTCTAGATGGCAGTTAAATTTATGGAGAACTGCTTTGGTTTTGTGGCTGGAAGGGTGGATATAGTTTGGTTTTGCTGATGATCCTGTGATAGGATCTCATGCCCAAGGATGACACTTCTGGGGCTTCAGTGGGAAGCGTAAGCTGTTGATGGGGTCATGTCTCCCATGCAGTGGCAGCTGTTGAAATGACGGCTCAGCTCTCTCAGCTCTTGTTGCCTTCCCAGGCTTCTTACTCTCTATCCATTCATATCATGTTGCAGATGGAGCCTAGGATTTGAGGAACACTTATGTAAAAATTTGGAGCTGCCTCTCCGAGTGCCTTCTTTTCCAGAATCTCCCTTCCTGTTTCCAGCCTTTTTGGCAACCCTGAATTCTGGGTACTGGCTCATTAACTCGATGCTTGCTGATCTCTAATTGAACTCCAGCCTCAATATTCTTTCAGAACTCTGAAGTGTCCATGTGGGAGAGGTCAGATAAATAAGCCCGTGTTTCACCAAGTGTGACTTCAAGGCTTGTATACTCTCCAGCTGCTGGCTGCCTTCCTTTCTCTGTAGCACAGCCGAATGCTGGCTATAAAATCTTGTATCTAGAGTTTGTGAGAGCTATTTCCAGGAGGGCTGGACTGTTATTAGCTGCTCAGCACTACTGGGAACATAAAGTCTCTATGCTTATTTAATTTAATATTCACAGGCCTCTCTTGATGCAGGCATTCCTATTTTTATTTTATTTGTGGGAAATTAAGTTTCGGAAAAGGTTAAATACATTGTATAGGATTATACACCAGTGAAGGCTGGAGCCAGCAGGTGGTTCCAGGAATTTCTGCTTCCACCATTGTGCCTGTCACTGCCTTACATTCCCCTGTCTACAAAGGATCAACTGGAAAGAACCAGAAGCGGTCCACGAGGACTACTCAGAACTCCTCCCCTTCTCTCCTGTTTTCCTCTTTGGCGTCTGTGAGCAGGCCTCACTTCCACACAAGCTTCCTGTTGGACCTGGATAAGTCGCTGCTCCCCTTTGGACCCAGTTTCCATAGGAGGAGAATGTTTGAGGGTCAATTATTCCTAAGCAGAAGGCTGATATTCCAGGATTTAGGATGCATTGTGTAGCCACGCTGCTCAATGTCGGCTTCCATAAGCAAGAAACTGGATTTGGGAAGGATGCGTCAAGTCCTTTTGCAGGGTCTGGGGCTTCAAAATGATGTAAGCCAATTTTGTGGTGGTGATGGGGCATAATTTTCTTTCTCTTTTCGATTCTCTCTGTCTCTGTCTTCCTGTGTGTGTGTGTGTGTGTGTGTGTGTGTGTGTGTGTGTGTGTGTATGTGTGTGTGCGTGCGTGCGCGCGCCTATTTGTGGTGTGTGTATAGGCTGTGTGTGTGACTACATATGTGAGTGTGCATGTGCATGTGCACAAGTGCATGCAGAAACCAGATGCCAGCCTCAGGTGTGGTTCCTCAGGAACCACCTGACTTGTTGAGACAGGGTCTTCTCACTGAGACCTATGGCTCATGATTCTTCTAGGCTTGCTGGTGAGCAAGCTCTAAGGCTTGTCTTGTCTCTGCCTGCCAGAGTGGGAATTACAGGAGTCTACCACAGTGGCTGCATTTTTAAAAATGTAGGTTCTGAGGATTGAATTCAGGTCCCCACGCTTGCATGGCAACCACGTAACTGACGGAGCTAGCTCCCCAAACCCCTGAATTACTTTTCTTCTACTAAGATTTGTCATCCATGCTGGGTGGTGGTGCATGCCTTTGAGCCCAGCACTTGGGAGGATCTCTGTGAGTTTGAGTCCAGCCTGATCTACAGAGTGAGTTCCAGGACAGCCAGGACTACACAGAGAAACTCTGTCTCGAAAAACCAACCAACCAACCAATCAACCAAACAAACAAACAAAAAAACAAAGAACAACCCCCTCCCAACAACAACAAAAAGATGTGTCATCAAAATGAGGGGGGAGTAGGTGTAGTCTGATGGAGCTCGTTCATAAGCTAAACTTCCCTTGAGGTCACAGACTTCCCTGCTTTTCCCTCCTAGAGGTCCTGATGCAGGTACCCTGACTCCTCTGCCATGGCTGCCTCATCCTTTGCTCCATCAGCACCGCTGAAGCCTCACATGGCGGCGGCAGCGGGGAATGATAGTGTACACAGCCACAACTCTTGCTTACCAACGAGTGTCTGGAAGTGGGTTGGAGTATTTGTTTATCCCAGGCAAGTAGAGCCTCAAGGGACCCTGAAGCACTGTCTTCAAATATCTGAAGGACTGTCTCAGGGAAGAAGAATTAGGTTTGTTTTCTGGCATCCCAAGGGAAAGATAGACACAGGAAGAGTTGTCATGAGGGAGGCAGAGATGAAGATAACATTTCTTGACGTTGGAGGCACTGTGGTGGCATGTTAAATGCATTAACTTATTTAATTCCAAAGAAGGATTTGTTCTCAACATAAAGAGAACTTTCTAATCCACCAGTATGACTCGATAATGAAATTATCCTTATACTCTTGGGAGTGAATCCGCATTGGCTGGGATCGGAGGAGAGAGATTCAAGTATTGGCTGTGCAACTGAATGAGATAATCTCTAAAGTCTCTTCAATCCACGTCTAATTACAGGCCCCAAATCTGTTGTAACCTGAGAAAGACAGACCATGGAATGACCCGAGCGGTACTTTGAACTCCACCATTTCGTGGGCGAGTGTGGCTTCCTGTGTTCTACAGCATCTTCAGCTGTACCCCTCGGCCCCAGCTATCAGTCTCCTCATCTGACTTAATAAGATAGCCCCAGTGCTGCACAGCCATGGCTAGGTGTTCATCAGCGTCACATTCTGGTTCCTAGTACAGTCCTTCACGTATCCCCACCCCCCCTCCACCCTTGTCCTTTTCTTTCAGTAGGGTCTCAGGTATCCTGGGCTGGCTTCAAACTCACTGCTAGACTAAGGATGACCTTGAGAATCAGATCCTTCTGCCTCCACTTCCCAGTGGAGTGCTAGGATTTGCACCACCAGACTTAGTTTTACGTGGTGCTGGGGATTGAATCCAGGGCTTTATATGTGCAGGACAAGCACTTCACTAATCATGCTGTTATCTCCAGCCTTATCTCTGGTTTTCCTTTTCCTTCACCAAACCACCTCTGTTCTCTTTACCATTCAGCTTTGTGGGCCAGAGAAGCTCTGCCATTTCTGGCTAGCGGTTGGGGAGATGGTTCAATGGGTGACTGTTTTGCAAACACAAGGACTTGAGTTTAAATCTCACATAGGAAGCTGAGTGTGGTTGTGTGTTACGTGCCTGTAACTCCAGCACTAGGGGCTTAGGACAGGTAGATCCTGGAAGCTTGCTAGCTAGCCAGCTTAGATGAAGACCCTCCTTCATACATGCACACACACACACACACACACACACACACACACACACACACACACACCTACTTTGTAATGCAAGTTAAAAGATCACTAGCTAGATCTTGGGGTCTGGATCTAGGAGAGAAAGCTAGAATCGTGACTGGTAGAGCTCATGATGTGTAACAAAGCTGGCAGGATGGATGAGCCAGTTCAAGGAGAGAGGAGAGACACTAGGATTGAGTCTTGAGCCTTGCATTTACGGACAACACTGTGCCATGGAACTGGTGGCTTCTATAATTGTTTAAATTTATGGACCAAACAAAGAACTGAGAACTCTCTGCTGCTCACCTGTTCATTGCTTCAGGGTATTAAGGCATCTTTCCACAGGCTTTTCATTTTATATAGAGTACCTGATGGTTGCTCCTCCTCTGCCTGGGGGCATCCCTATGTTGATCCTCAACCTCTGAAGGTTTCAGACCGTCACAGACCCGAGGTCTGAGACTCACCAGCAGGTGGCGCTACAGCCCGGGGTGCTCTTTGGAGAGGATCAAGCTTGTATCCTAGGCCATGGTCAATCTCCCTGTCCCTGTCCCTGTTGTGTCTGCAGCCCACTGTCTGAGGCTCTAAGATGGAGATGCTGAGAGGATGGTGAACGGACTGAGGAATGCATGCCTTCTGCTCCTGGAAGGCTAACAGGGCACAGGGGAAGAGGAAAGAAGAGAGAGACAGGGAGGCCACCTGATATCAGCCCCTTAACTTCCTGCTTCAGGGAGTGGACATATTGCTGCCTTGAATGCTATCCCTCTCTGTCCTGAAAAACACACCCAGAATCCTGGCCAAGGCTAAGCCCTTAGTTTCGTTCTAGCTCAGCTTCCTCTTTTTCCTTACACTGTGGAGGTCCTGGTCTTGTTTATACTCTGTGGTCTAGACTAAGCTGGATTTGATGGTCACACTGTACTCACTGAGCTGGGGGAACTTGAACACACAGCTGGGCCTCTCTGACATCCTTTTCTGTATGAGCTTGGATCTTGAAGTATTACCTACCTCAGAGGGATGCTGTTCGTGTGACCTTGATAAGTATATGTATGGGTAGCCTGGCTGTGACCGTCAGGTGATATCTCTCCAGGGTCTGCTCCGCACCATGATGGTACTCTTTGCTGCGAGCAAAGAACTGGGCAGGAGGAACTCAAGGGAGGAAGGGCTTGTCCGAGCTCCCAGGGTTAGAGGGTTACAGTCCCTCATGGCAGGGGAGACACGGTAGAATGGCTTGGTTTGTGGTGGCAGGAGCTGGAGGCAGCTGTTTGTTATTGCACGATGCCAAGCAGGAGGCGAAAGCAGACAGAAGAAGCGCCAAGCTGTACCCTTCAAGCTATACTCCCCAGTCAGTGGTCTATGTCCAAAAGCTAGGTCCCAAAGTCTCCAGAACCTCCCTAAACACCACCACCAGCTGGGGACCTAGTGTTAAAACACATGAGCCTGTGGGGGACAGTTCCACACTCAAACCAACAAAGACCTTGTATAAAACTCAGCCCTTGCTTAAACTCTGCAGAAATCCCACTCACACAAGATGATGGACCACGGGAAGATGTCCGAGAGAGCTGGAGCAGGCTTTTTCTCTTGCCTTTTCACCTTGCCCCATCTTGGCCCATCACTCTCTTCTCCTCTCCTTGCCTCCTCCTCAGGTGCTTTCCTGCTTTCCTCAGGAGCAGAACCAGGCTGTTCCTAGGCAGTGTTGTCCTCCTCTGAAGTCTTGGCATATGGCCACATCCTTTCTCAGAGTCTCACCTCACCACAGTATTTTCCCCGGGAAAGGCAGCTCTCTCTCCTGAAGAGGAGTTCTTCGGCAGGATGTTACGATTTTTCTGCCTTGTTGCATAACAAAATGGAACATCCCCAAGAGTGTCTGATGCATAATGGATGTTGAAGAAGTCAAAGCTACAGTCCCCGTGGGGGTCCTTATTGCCATGCCGTGTTCCCGACTCAAGGGTGGGCTCATGGGACACAGACAGTGGGACTGATAGCCTACCTGGCCATGTCCTTCTATCAATAACTCAGAAATGCATTTTGGGGCTTGCCTTGTGAGGACCCAAGTTTGATCACTAGAATTCATGTTAAAAAAGCTGAATATGGTAGCACACACATGTGCAGATGGACAGACAGGTGGATCTCTGGGGCTCACGAGCAGCCTAGCCTACTTGGTGAGTTCCAGACCAGTGAGAGAGCCTATTTCAAGAAAAAACCAAAGTGGATGATGCCTTAGGAATGACAGTGAGGTTTCCCCCTGGTATCACAGGCATGTGTAACTGTGTACATACGTGTACCTGCACACATATAAACATACACAGATGACACACAGATAAACACGTTCTGGTGAACTGTGGCCACACCCTTATTTTACATGGCTTCTTGGGTCTTCTATATGCAGTCCCTAACTGCATGTTATTGGACCACATTGTCAAGACTGACTGCACCAGCCATGAGATACAATGGCTGAGGTTGAGAGAAGAGGGTTGCTGGGTAGGCATGGCAATCCCTCAGAGCCTTAGTTATCAGCCCCACAAAACCAGGGGTCTGGAGTGTATAGTTGCTAAACTCTTCCAGCCCCCTCAAAGTCTTCTGCAAGTCGGAGTGCAGGGCAAGCCAGGGCACATGGTGGTGAGTGGGTGGGCCGCTCTCAGACGACTTGCCTGCTTTAAATATTTGGCTCAGAGTGTGTTTTCTTCCCCCTTTCCGTCTGGAGAACTAGATCAAGACAAGGCCAGCATGACCCTGGCTCAGAGCCAGCAGCAAGCCGTCACACTGGGAAAACCTGCCTTAAGAGCCAAAGGGGGAAAAAATTCCCTTTCTGTTCTGTCTCTCAGAGAATGCAGTCCAAAGGGTGTTGGGCTCGCTCAGCAAAACTTCCACCAAGGAGGAGGTGCTCAATCAAGAAGATGTGGCCTCTGAGAGGGTGCAGGAGGCAGGAGCTGGGGTGTAGTCCAGGCAGTTTCTTGATAGGAGCCCCGGGCCAGTGGTCCAGCCTCATTGGACAAATGCTTCTTTCACTTCCAGGATGTTTCAGGTCGCAGCGCCTACAGAGGTGAGTGGTGTACTCACATGCAAGAGGCTTCTGTGGCCCTGAACTCTTACCATCATCTTGAGGCCTGTCCTGAGATATCTGGGGCCATTTCTCTCTTTCATCCTCTAGACAGCAAAGCTGAGGGGTAGCAGGATAGACATGACACTCTGGTCTCCATGGGGGCCTTTATTGGGGTAGGCTCAGTACTGGGTCACATCTGAGTCTTAGACTAGCCCATAGTTAGGTCTTCCTCATGTGACCTTGGATGTGACATTCAACCTCTGTCCTGTCAGTAAGGGGCCTTATGCACTGAGGAGAGAGACCCTGTTTCATAACCTGAGGTTCTCTTGCTTTCAGCCATGCCCTGTGAATTTTTTCCCCACGTCTAACACACGTGCAAACTTCTGACTTGCCCACCCAGGAGGAGGGGAAATCAGAGCCTGCTTTTTGAGCTGTAATTTTGAGTCTGATGTTTTTATTGCATCCTGCCGAGTGATTGAAGTGTGTTCGCAAACGATTATACTGTGCTCCTCTCTTAAACAATTCTAAAATCAAATAAAACACTAAAACCAAATCCACCAATCAGCTGGTAACACAGACATCAAAGAGGTCTCGGGGGAAACATGTCCTTTCAGGCAGCCAGGAGGGAGGAGACTCAGTCCTCCTTCCCCCACCCCGGATCACTGAAAGTTCACCCCACAAGGTCAGAGCAGGCGCGGGTGGGCTCAGGACAAAGCAAACGTCACTGCAAAGAGATGGAGCAATAGAATCTCTCAGTTGGTGTGAACCTACTACGTGTCTGGCTTTGAGGTAGAAGATCATCTCTCTAAATCCTCACAATGACCTGGCGGGAAGTGTTACTGCCCCAATGACCACCGGTCGGTCAGCTGGTATTTGCTGAGTCCTTGCTGGGTTCCAGGTACCGTTCAAAGCATTTTACTGGAGTAGACCCACTGAATCCCCCCACACCTGCCATATGGATTGGTGCTTCGATGGTCTGTGTTGAGTATCTGGCTAGATTGGTCCAGAGAGGGTAAGTGACTCTGCTCGTGTGGCTGGCGGGTGGCAGAACAGGGATTAAAACCCAGCAGTCTGTCCTTCCCATGACTACCTTACAAGGACTGTATAGTCTAAAATAACATACCACAGCAGGGTGGGATCCACAGGAAACAGGGGTCATTACCACGTGGGTGGATGGAAGCCAATGCAAAGATTTAAAGGGTGGCAACACTTGCTCTTCAGACCCTTCAGTATGGAAAATATTGAATGGTTTAGTTGTGACAATACTTCCAGTGAATGTCTGTGTTCCTCATTTCACAAAGGATCAAACTTCAGTCGCTTATGAGGGGCAGGATTCAAACTAGCGTCTGCCTGGCTGCAAAGCTCCTAGACTAGAGTCAGGATCCATCCAAATCCAGGCTCTGCTGCTAGCCCACTGTTCTCAGTAGAGGCTTCACCTGAAGCACATGGGCTCAGACTAGATAAGGTAAGGTGCAGAATAGAGTAGATGGTGCTCTATAAGGCACCCCAGGTGACTGTGCCCTTTCCCTTCATCCTGGGCATATGACAGACCTTACCAATCAATCAAAGATGATGGCCCCAGGACTTATCTATCCACCAACATTTGGCTGACATTGGAACTGAGAGCAAGCCTTCCATTCTGAGAAGCTTCAAATGCAGATGCCATCAAACCACACACTGCTAAATATTCTCACAGAACAGGCAAAGCTCATTACGCACTACAGAAATACAGAACGACTTCACCTTCCCTGCAAGCACAGTGATTGGATTTGCTCTCTTAAGCAAAAGCATCCCAATTAGTGTTTGGACCAATGGTACCACAAAGGGATTTTACCCAGTCAGAAGTCCGCCACTCTCTGTCCCTGCCTTGAAGTTACCAACACTGTTTGTTGTGCCTGCTGAAAGGGACTCAGGAGCAGTAGCAGCTGATGTAGCACTTTACCAGGCAACAAAAATCAATTTAAAAAGTGAATTATCCATGATTTGTGGCAAATAATAAAATAATAACCTTGTATCCATTGCAAAAATGTCTGTGAGTGGAAAAGGATGTGACAAGAACAGAAAATGTAAATTGGCTCTGCAGAAGAAGAATGCTGCTGTGTCTTTGAAAGATTGCAATGCATCTCACTCAAACATAACTTTCACTTTGAGCCTCGCTAGGTCTACATATTCCTCGGGGGCATATGAGGATCTTTCTAGACAGTGGTGTCACAGCTACAGAGACAGCTTCTGCAGTTTTATTTTCATATATCTATGTGTTCATCCATCCATCATCTGTCCACCCATCAATCCCTTCAATATCATCCATCCACCCATCCATTCATCTATCCACTCATCCATCCATCTATCCACCCATCCACTCATCCATCCATCCATCCACCCACCCACCCACTCATCCATCCATCCATCTGCCCACCCATCAATCCCTCTGATATCCATCCATCATCTACCCATCTATCCATCCATCCATTCACCCACCCATCTACTCATCCATCCGTCCATCCACCCACCCATTCATCCATCCATCCATCCATCCATCCATTCATCTGCCCACCCATCAATCCCTCTGATATCTATCCATTCATCCATTCATCCATCCATCCATCCATCCATCCATCCATCCATCCATCCATCCATCCATCCACAACATCTTCCACATGTCCAGAGAACATTTATTAAGAACCCAATCTGTTTCAGGAACACTGCTGGGAACTGAAGATTTGATGATGAATAACGTGGTTCCTATGCCCATGGGATAAGAATCTAGGAAGAACAGACATGACCTAACAAAGCAGGAACTGTAGAGGAGCTGTAAAGTATAGGAGTGCAGGGCATCCGAGAGTGTGTGGTTAGACCAACTAGGGGAGGGAGGCACAGGAGAGACTTCATGAGGCAGTGGTTGGAACTGAGTAGAAAGAATGAAGGATGACCAGGCATGGGAAGGGTATTTTGGGTAGATGGAACTGCATGGACAAAGCCGTGTTTAAAAAAAAGAGAGCATAGCATATAGAGGCCTGGCCTCAAGGAGGACCCCCAGGTCTTGCATCAAGACTGGCATGAGTGTCAGGCTATGGCCAGTGCTTGGTGTCTAGGGAACAGGCCTGACATGGTACTAGCTGAGTGCCTGAAAATTCTCCTGCAGGACACACATATCCCAGTAGGTATGCCCCTGAAGAGTTAACCCCTCCGTCCTCTATCCAGTGTCACAGCTTTCTTGGCAGAGGCATCTCCCGAGTGTCTGCGATGATGACATGGGGTTATAATCACATCTGGGTAACTGCTGCAGATGCTGGCACTTTCCTTGGTGTGTGATCTGGTGTTTGGGATGGGGCAGAGAGACACACAGCCAGGACGAAGGTGGGGAGGTGACTAACTGGAGTGACAAGCCTCGCTGGAAGTCACACTGGCCTGGCTTGGCTGCCTGCTTCCAAGGACCCGGCACTTCACCTCTCAGAGTTCAGCTGTTTTTAGGTCCTCTGGTTCGGGGGCAGGTTCTTTACATGTGGCTTTGTCCTTGCCTGTTCAGGACCCAGGTGGTCCCACACTGGACCAGTTAGTGTTGGTGACATAGTTGGGATGTATGTCCTTCTGTCTGACTCTCCCTCCCTCCCTGTAAGCTCTGAAGTGGTGATTTTGGTTCTAAACTGTTCTCAGGAGATTCCTGGGTCCAGCTTCTGCCTTCCAGCACCATGAAATGAACAAAGAAGAAGAGGCCAGTGGGAGCTACCTTTCTATGTGAAACTGGCCCTCTCAGAGCTGCTGCTGCTGGGATACAGCCATGCAGGCGATAGACTACAGAGCAGGGACCTCTAATTCCACTCACATGGCTCGAGGCATGAATGACGCCTCCAGGGAATACACTGGGGTGGTCCCGAGCAGTCTGCTCCCCCCACTGCATTCCCATCTGGTTTCATCTGCTCCTTGGCTAGCCATCCATCTCCAATTCCCATCTTCCCACTCTTTCCCCTTAAAATACATTGCATTTACATGGCACTGGGGACATTCTTGTAGGCGTGGGAGAGGTAGTGCTGGAGGTGGGGTCAGAAGTGTTGATGGGGCTTAGATCCACTTCCATTCACAGTCTTTTCCTTCTCTCTCTCTCTCTCTCTCTCTCTCTCTCTCTCTCTCTCTCTCTCTCTCTGAATGGGTGGCTTTTATTATTTTTCTCTTTTAAGAATAAAAACCAAAGAAACCTAAGGTTTTGCTTTATCTTAGTCCAGGCCCTACTTCAGACTAGTGATCCTCCTGCCTCAGCTTTCTAAGTGTTCCTACTGCTGAGATTGCAGGCATGTGCCACCGTACAGCATTTGAAGTTAGAGTTGGATCCAGGTTGGTATGTACTGTCCGCAGGTTTCCTCACAGGAAGCACAGCTCTGTGCATTTGGTACAGGTTTGGCTTCAGTTCCACTCACTCTTGGAGCTGAGTGAGGATGGAAGGGGAAGCGTGAGCCCCCACAAGGGTACCAACCAGGGTGCCAGAGTCCCTGCATGTGCAGCTAACGGTCATGCTAATTTTCCAGTCAGGGGTTGGGTAGCTCCCCTCTGTGGCAGCTGGTACTCCATCCGCAGAGGCTTGGCCCAGGCATCATCTCCTCCCTTGGGACATACTGCAGTGGCAGGGGCCCCACATGACAGGAACAACCCCAGAGCCCATGCAGGGAAGCCTGGAAGGCTCTCCTGACTGCATTGTGACATGCTGTGATCTAGGTCTGCAGCATCCCTGAGCCCAGATGGCTAAGTCAGAGACCCAGTCACACTGAGCAGCTGTCACGGGATCCATCATTTATCACTTGCTGTCTTCCTCGAGCTTTTCATGGGGGAAATGGTGGACTTCACCAGACATAAAGGATGATGTCTTCAGAGGGATTCTGTGAGGGCGAGCTATGAAATCTGAGGTTCATCCTCTTGGCACTTGGATTATAGAGGGACTGGGGATATCTTGGATCCTTGCAGCTCAGCCCTGCATCAGCTGGGCCCTGCTTTATGTCTAGACGGGCTCCCTAGTTTTGATGTTGGCGGCACCACACTGTGTTCTGCAAATCCCCAAATAATTAATTTTCACAGGAGCTCATGAGGGTTTAGACAACTTATCTCTCATTCTCTGTTGACTTACCAAATGCAGTGTTCCTGTCACCATCTCTAGTAATACTATAGTCCTGGGCACTTCTCTCTCTCTCTCTCTCTCTCTCTCTCTCTCTCTCTCTCTCTCTCTCTGCATATGTTTCTGTGAGGATGTGCATATGTGCATGTGTGTGTGTACACACAGGCCAGAAACTGATGTCTAGTATCTTCCTCTACAGTTTTCTACGTTGTTTTTTGAGATAGGGTCTCCTACCAAACTTGGAGCTCATAGATTCAGCTAGACTGGCTGGCTAGCAAGCTCAGGGATTCTTCTGTCTCCACCTAACCACATGATCCCGGGGTTACAAACACATGGAACCATGCTAAGCTTCTGCATAGAAGCTGGGGACTCAAACTCGGGTCCTCAAGCTTGCATGGTAACGCTTTACCAACTGAGCCATCTCCCTTGCTCTGCTAAGCCCAGTTTCTTACACAGGTCAGAGCTACATCATAACTCAAAAATCTACTTTCCTTTCCAAGAAACCATGCCAATTTGTGCAGATGAGTTGTGGATCTTGGGTGGTACTTTTTTAAAAAAAAATTTTATTTATTTAATGTGTGTGTGTGTGTGTGTGTGTGTGTGTGTGTGTGTGTGTGTGTGTTTGAATGTATGTATATGTGCCACGTGTGTGTGGGTGCCTTTGGAGGCCAGAAAATGGCATTAAAGCCCCTAGCACAAGAGATATAGATCTGATGTGGGTACTGGGGATTAACATAGGTCCTCTCTGAGAGTAGCAAACGCTTTTAACTGCTGAGCCATCTCTCTATCCCCCGACATTGTGTTAATTCTAATGGCTGTCAGGATCTGTCCATGAAATAATTTGAAGGAGAACTGAGTAGATACTGCCTTTCATAGTTCTAACCTTGACTCTTTGGCCTGTAGGAAGGGTTGCTGTGACAAGATCAACACACTACCTGCCTCTGGAGTTTAATGCCAATGGAGTCATAGCATGAGAAAAAGTAACAAAATCAGAGTCCCAGACTGAGTGTGGATCTCTGTCCACAGTCCATGGCTCTGCTTCTAGGTGGGACTATGAGGTATGGCTGTTGAGAGCGGAGAGTCTGGACCTCCCACCAAAAGAGAGCCAGATGGCAGGATGGGGCCTGGTCACAGGCTCCTGCATCCTCCTGGTTGGATCCTGAAATGACATGAACTTCCATTTTTTCAGGTGGGGCCCAACAGAGCAAGGTCAGTGCACACAGAGAATATCTTGGGACTTTCTGGAAAAGATTGCCAGGGGAGTAGAGAGGCAAGAGAAGCAGGTGGAATGACATGTGATGTTGTGAAGTCCATGGGATTTTCAGATTTGGCAGGTCTGGGTTCTCATTCTCAGTTCTGTTTCTGTATGTGTAGGCACAAATACCTACCCCCAGGTTTACTGTGGGGACCAAAGGGGGTGGCCTGGAGGAGTATAAGCTCAGAGGGTTCATAGTAGGTGTTTATCAGCACAGGGGAGGGCATGGAAGGTGCATAGTAGGTGCTTGTCAACATGGGGGAGGGGTGGTAAGAAGATTGGACTGCAGTCTTAGGCAGACCTGGGCCTGGATTCAGCTCCTTCGGGGGCTCACCCAGCTTTCCCATCAGTAAATTGGGAATAACAGCTGGTCATTGCTATGAGGACTCTCTATCTCATCAGTTAGGATGTATCTGTTTCTAGCTCCAAACATGTCTATAATGCCTTGTCATCAGTGACCTCTTAGCACTGTGTTTTAGTTTCCTTGTTTCCTAGTGGCACATAGACTACGAACAGTTCTTATAGTCATCATGGCTGTCTTAGATTTGATGAGCTCCATCATGACTGAGCTCATGGCTACCAAGGGCTCTCTGCACAATGCCTACTGTGGAGCAGACGCTCAGTTAATTGTAGCTGTGGTCACTGTTTCCCATGGGATCCTTGAGGAGTTTAAAAACATCTCTGAGCCTTGCTGTCCTCACTCACACGATGACTATACTGATCTTTAGGGCATAGGGTCAGATGTACCATTAAACATGTTAACACGTAGACCGAGGCATCCACCACACCATTTGGAATGGAGCAAGAGCTCAGAGATGTTCTTCTTTTTCAGGGACAGCACCTCCTCTTGTGGAGTGTAGGGTGGGGAGAAGGTAAGTGTTCCCTTGGCCTGAGCTCTTGGGACCGGCTGGATGAGATACCTCTAGCTCAGTGCTTCCCCCTTGTGGGGAAAAGTAGAGCCTGCAACTGGGAAGATGCAATGAGAACCCTTTGAGAGTCTCTTCATACCCCAAGGTGGTGACTGCTGGAAAATTCCCCAGGGTACAGATATAAATGGAGAGACTACTTGCAGCCCCCCCTCATCTCTCAGGAGAACTTGCCCCCGTGTGGGAGATGTTTAGCAGCAGAGTGTGAAATGAAGCATCAACATCCCTTGTCCTGAGTGTCCAAGAGCTCCATTCAGAACTGAGTCCTGACTCAGGATGACCATGACCTCTGGATATCTCCTCTACGTGTTTTAGAGTCCCCATATTCACAGTTAATGCATGTGCAGGGTTCATTAAAAAAAGGACACTCAGAAGCATGGGGTCACCACCTACATTTGCCTTCTCAATGGCAGAAGCTTCGGAGAGTGTGGGAAGGTCATAAGCAACACTGACTTCAGTCACAAAATGCTCAGATGCCCTTTCTGCTGCTCCAGTAAGATGGTCTTTGGAGCAAGCCTTCTCCTACAAGTCTGTACCATCTCAGATAAGCAGTTATGAGTGTTTAGACTATAAGCAACTCTGGGGGCTAGCCTTCCAAAGCAGAAAGAGTCATACCTAAGTCTGCCCTTTGCCCAACTCTGTGAGATAGTGCCATGGCCATGGTGGGAGGTGAGAAGAGTGGGGATATTGGCACTCTGCATAGATGAACTTTGGGGGAGGGCTGTTGGTATCCCTGCCACACAGTGAGGAGAATGCTGCAAGGACGTGAAGAATCTTTCCTGAACTCCCACTGTGAGGTGGAGAGTCTGATGCTGAGGTCAAGAACCATTCTCCTATATTCCTCACAACCAAGTGGTCCTGCTTGTTCTACTACCAGGTGGTATCTACTGCCCTAGGTTTTATTTGAGACTCATTGGGAGATTCCTCTATGTCCCAGGATGCTCTGCTCAAGGCCTCTCTCCCTATTGATGTATGAAGACATGCCACCACCCTACAGATGAAAAGACTGATGCTCACAGATATTAAGTGATTTGCTCAAGGCCCTTTGAGCCCACTTCTTTAGGCCCCTGGTTCTATTGCACAGTGAACTATCTGTCTCTCCATTTCAAACCCTGCCAGCTCCCTTTCTGGGTCACTACCAAGCTTCTTGTTTGAGGGAGAGGATGATCTCATATTCTGAGGACTAAACCCCACAGTCAACTATCACACTGTTATGGCCCTGTGGGTTTAAGTTTGAGCCTATCCTGGTTGCTTAAACACAAACTTAATTCCTGGGGATTGTAGCTCCATTGGTAGAGTGCTTGCCTAGCGTGCATGAAACCCTGGGTTCCATCTTAAGCAAAAAACTAGGCACAGTAGTGCATGTCCATCATTCTAGTGCCAGCAAAGTAGATGCAGGAGGAGGAGAAGTCCAAAATCATCCTTGCTGCCTGGAGAGCTCAAGGTCATCCAGCGAGACGGGAGACTGTCTCAAACCATGACTCCCCAACCTGACTTGTCTCTGGTGCCTTCCTGAGAATCCCTAGGTGGGCACATGGGGGATGATGTTAAGAGCATAAAGATGCACTAGGTTGGAAGGAGAGAGCCTAAGCTCAGAAAGTCTTCCTACTTGCAGGCTGGGTGGCCTTGAGCATGATGTTGACCCTCTTTGAGTACCAGTTATCTTCATGTGACACAGGACGTCAACCTCCGTCTTGGAGGACTTTTATGAGATAACATGCAAAGAGAATCCCACATTTCCCTAATGATATAGCAGGTACTTAATCAATTTATATATGTATATGCACACACACACACACACACACACACACACACACACACACACACATTCTTTTTTTGCCTGAAGTAAATCTCATCTGTAAAAATCCACCCAAGTTCTCTCTGACCAAGAGCAGGGATTATTTTAATTATTTAAGGATCCGTAATTGCCCCAGGTTTAACCCTGGGTCCTTTAAGTGGCAGCTACATGTGTGGGCTGGCATGCTTGTTTAGGAACCATTAGTTGCTTGACAGTGACGTTAGTGGGAAGAGAGAAAGAGCAGGACCCACGTCATTGAAAGCTGGTTCCAGGAGCCACTGACTGCTAAGAGCCAAATGGGACTTGAGAAAAGAAATAGATTTGAAAGACTAGCCTAAGGAAAAACAATTCGTTTATAAATACCCGTCTCACTCTTCTTCCCAGGAACCCATCCTCCCGTGGTTCAAAGCAAGCTATAAATGCAGAGCAGGCTGCCCCCAGACGTTTCCCCCTAAACTTTACAAGCGCAGTGACAGGTGATTGGAACAGGCCTTCCCCATGTAAGGTGCCAAGGTTGTAATTGCTAATTCTTCTGGCCGTAATTTATCCTGCTGTCCCTCTGGGTAGCTAAACAGCCCTGATCACGAGGCGCCCAATCGGCTTATAAGTCTTCTTGATGAATCACTCTCATTCTCACGCTCCTTTCTCCAGGCTGCGGTAATTCTTGACAACTGCCTTACAGCTCTTGTCTCCTGTGGCTGCGGAGGGGAAGAGCCATCTATTAGGAGGCACACATGGAGAGGAGGGAGCTCCTGGTGTTGGGGGATGGTAGGTGGAGGCAAAGCTCTTTCCTCAGGATGGAGAAGATGGTGGTAGAGTCTGTGCCCAGAGACCTCTGGGGTGTGAGACACACCTTGTTTGAGGTCGTGTGTGTGTGTGTGTGTGTGTGTGTGTGTGTGTGTGTGTGTATGTGTGGTGTTCCTGCATGCATGTGTGTTGTGTCCTGTGTGTGCATAATTGCAGGTGGGCCTGTCTATGTGGGCCAGAGGTCAACCTTAGTTGCCCAGGATCCACCTATTTGCACTTCCCTAGCACTGGGATTAAAAATGTATGACCCCATCCCATGCCCCCAACCCTGTTATTAGCACAACCCATCCAGACTTCTTTTGGAAGTGGAGCCCCTGTCTTCATACCTGTAAGATAAGCACTTACTGACTGTCCTATCTCCTCAGGCCCTGGGTTGGGTTCTTTGAGGCAAAGACCTCAGATAGCCCAGGCTGTCATTGAACTCTCTCTATACAGAGCAGAGGATGGCCTTGAATCTGGATCCTCTTGCTTCCATCTCCCAAGTGTTGGGATGGTAGGTGTGCCTCATAGCGTCTGGATGATGTGGGGTATTAGGGTCAAGGCAAGTTCTGCATCTTCATTAAGAAAACATTACATGCTGACATGTGAGCATCTTCCTCAGATGAAACAGGGCGTCATTGCACAGTCTGTGAGTGCCCCGTACTGGAGGTCTCATCTTTGTCCTGTGTTAGATGCTTTTCCCAGGCCCCCTCAGTCTTGTGAGGCACATGGCTGGCTCTCACCTATGAGAAAGGCTGAACTAAAGTGGGCTAAGGCTAGACAGGCTCTTTTCCCATGTGACAGCAGAAAGAAGACAAAGCTAAAAGCTGGAGGGGAGCGGAGCCACAAGATGGGAGGATCCTGGGTCCCTGAATGACTTCACGGAACACTGCCTATTACAGTGTGTGTGTGTGTGGGAGGAGGATAAACCTTTAAGGTGCTGTCACTCAGACTGAAGGGCTGATCATTGTGGAAGTGAGTATCCTCTTGCCTAATACAGGCAGTACTTTAAAAGAACTCAAATTGTCCAACTTAAGGAAGTGACAAGTGGCAGGCTAATGGGGGGCTAACAAGATGGAATTTACTAACCAGATAGTATATTGCAATGCACTTTCAATAGTCGTGTGGACACTCAGAGTATAATTTGGAGAACAATAGCTACATGGAGTCAAAATTTTTAGGTCTGATAAATTGTTCACGTTGGGAGTTAGAAGGAAAACACAGTCTTTCCACAGGATTCTCTTCCCTTTTCTCTCTCCTGTACCCAAAGTGTATGACCTACAGATTCCATCTCCCCAAGCCAACAGAGATGCCTCCTGTTCTCCACAAGTGGAGACTGTCATTCCCTCTCTCAGATCACTGCAATAGCTTCCTAACTGCTACCCCCCCCCCAGCCTCCCCTGTGCACATGGGCTCATCCCAACCCTATCTTTCAAAAGAACTTCCTTTACATTCATCTATTTATTCATCGCCCATAGGTATGATGACATGCACGTGGAGGTGCATCTGGGGACTGAACTCTGGTGGTCAGGCTTGGCAGCAAGCCCCTTTCCCTGCTGAGCAAACCACTCCATCTTTCTATGATGCAGACCAGGTCATGTCCCGTCCCCAGTAAAACTCAGGATCTGTGCCCTTGACTCCACTGTCTTCCCTCCTCCCCCGAAAGGTCTTAGGACCTCCCCAACTTCACTCCCCAGCTCTCTGACTAGTTTGTCCTTCCTTCCTGTTGGTCTGCACCCATCTGCCTGGGACAGGGTCTGCTGATGCTCTTCTCTCAGGACCACACTCCGTCCATTGCTCCTGCCTTTGGCACCTTCTTCCAGGTCTGAGCTTTACCTGTCACATCTTCTGCATGGCTGGCATGCACACCTCCCGATTTTGAGAAGGGAGGTGGGGGGCAGTTTTATTTTCTAGAGTTGGCCTAAGGCTCTGTCTCAACTGATGAAACCTCCAGGCCCTGTTGCTGCCAAGCCAGTTACCAAGGCAACTTTCCCTCTGTGGGCCCCAGTTTCTCCATGAGTAAAAACGGTCTCTGTAGGCTTTTCCAGTTCAGCATCTCAGGATTCTGTGATTTTTTTTTTTAAACCATGAACACAGCATGGTCATGTGAGGGAGATCAATACTCAGAGTTTTTCTGAGCTGTGTCTGCAAGCTACAATTCGTCAGGAGACTGTCCGTGGGGACTCACGTGCCTCACAGCTCCGCCTGATGCCAGAGAGAATTTATCGTTAAGGAAAAGCTTATGGTGCAGGTTTATCGAGTGCAGCTTCTAAGGCATCCGTGACTCATTTATCAAGCAAACACAGCTTCCTTATTTAGGCTTCAGGCAGTTGGCTGGGGTAAGACGTCCTCTTTGATTGACCCCGATGAGAAATAGACATGATCAATTACGATTCAACGCCGGCAGAAAGGTCACCGGCCAGTTGGTACTCTTGTCTCTCCTCACGTCTCTACTTACCTGGGCCTCTTACTTCATGGATGTGAGATGGGCAAGAGAAATGGACACACTGCATGCTAGCCCGTGATCAGGCACGGGGAGCTCTGTCAGCACCGGACAAGCTTCGGCCCTCTGGCCCAGACCATGTCAGTTCCTGGCTGAGGCTGCCCTGCATGGATCTGAGGGGTGAGGCTGAGGCAGTGTGTCTGTCCCAGTGGGCCAAGAATACAAAGCAACAGAGTCGGTTGAACCCAATGGAGTTCCACTGCTGGGTTTAAGAAGTCCCAAATGGTGAGAACCGGTGGTTGGATACAGTGCTGACAGCCCTTTCCTGTCAAATGCCTGGCCTCAGGCACACGGAGTCTAGTCTCTGATGACTGTGTATGCAAAGATTCCCCAGACACCCCTCAGCGGCACATGAAGGAAGTCCTCAGTTGGCGATGTACGTAAGGATATGCAGGGGATACAGGAATAGATTTGAAGCTAGGTGTAGTGATGAGCATCCAGGACTAGATCAGGTGTCACACGAAGTGGTCAGTGTTTGGGAGAAAGTCAGAGAGGACCATGGGGTTCTCAGGGTGAGACCCAGGAAAGAAAGGAGTTGAGCAGCGGTGGCATGGGTCACATGTCATTAAGAGGACTAGGAGGGTCCTAGAGGTGCTTGTCCTGGCCAGCCATGATCCTACCATCAAAGAGGCAGTGGTTGCCACTGCCATTATCCTCCAACCCCACCTATTATGCCTATATCCTCACATGTGTTTCTTCCTACTTACACCAGAAATAAACCAAATGCTCGGTGAATCAAACAGGAAATGCAATGAGGCCCCACAGAAGTTCTTATGACCAGCAGGGCTCTCTGGCTGAGTGTTCGTGGTAAATAGAGTTTGTGTATGGGTATGCATGTGTGTTTGTATGTGTTTGGTGGAGGGGTGTTACAGCATTTATTACAGCATTTCTTTAGTACTTTACTGTTTTTGAAGGGACCTTATCAAAAGGCACGTTCTCACCATCTGGGGCAAGATAGAGATTTTTGCTTTTCTGCCAAAAGAGGGTTTCTTAAGTGTTGGTATATTGATGATGCTGGTCCACAGATGAAACTAAATGGTACAGGAGAGGTAAAATCAGTTTCTGACCCTGGGAAATTAATGGATGTTTTCTTTGAAGATAAAGATTATCTGGATAGATGGCTGCAGAATTGTGACATAATGGAAATGCTAGAATGTCTGAGAGGGACCAGAGTTAACATCACAGTCCATCAAATCCAAGATGCTAACCAATTTAAGGCACTCTGCATATTACCGAGAAAGAAATTCTCTACCAGTGGTGAGAGGCCATCCCTTGGAGAAGTTAAACCGGGTGGGCAGAATAGAGTCTTTGTGAGGCTTCCACTTTCTTGCTCTGTGACTGCTAGGTTGGCAGGAAGCTGAACCTACACATGCTGTAGTTTTATTTCCCAGGGAAGGTGCTGGAAGCAGCATCAGGCTCCAGTGGAGGAAGGAGGATTCTTTGCAAGCTGTAGACTCCAATGGACCCCCTTAGACTGCCATTTCCATTGTCCACATCAGGCTGAACCCATGGGGAGAAATCTAGTATCCCCCAGAAATACATTTCTACCCAGAAACCTCCAGCCTGGGCTCTGGGCCCATTAGTTATCTGATTTTCTATTCAGGACATTTTCCCCCCTTTCTATTCAGGAAATTCGTAAGTTAAATTGAATCCCAGGTGGCTCTCCGAGCCTTTCTGCCCTTGGCCTCTCTTCCCCGCAATCCAAAGCACAGCACTAACTTTGGCTTCCCTGGCTCTCGTCTCCTCCGTGATAAATGGTGGAATTAATTGAATAGCCCGGCTGCATCACCCAGGGCAGTGTGCTCAGCCTGGGCTGAACCAGAATCACCTGGAGATGTTTTTAGACACCGCAGGCACTCGGCACTCACCCTAGAGACCAGAATCCAGTCACTTTGCCAGGACACCAGTATTAGGATTTCTCCAAAGCTCCTAAAGGGTTCAACTCCCACAGCTAGGCTGAGAACCATGCATTTGTCCACACTATCAGGAAGATGAGAAAAAGGCTGGGTGATTTGTCTCCAGTCACACAGTTGGCTTGCAGAGGCAGAGCTAGGCTTTGGTTTGGGGGATATTGTGACAGTCTTTATTTAAAGCTCTAGGCAGTCCATCCCAGGAGTCTTGGTTGTAGGCACAAGTAGCCACACCAACATGTCCAAAGACACACAGTGAGTGCCACACCCCGGCCATAGATTTAGACAGATGTTAATAATGGAACTTAGAGAGGAATTGAAGGAAAAAGGCTGTAGTTAACAATGACAGCCGGGATGCTGTGTGGTGACAGTTTGGGGTAGGGGTGGGGAAGGTAACCCCTTTCTGCCTTGGATATAGGATTCAATCTTCTTTGGGGAATAGGCATACTGACATGGTTCACATGCCTGGTACCCCAGTCTTTAGTTATGCTGGAAGCCTCAGGGATCCCTTTCCTATGACCAACACCAGAGAGCCTGATGTTTCCTTAGGCAAGTGCTGGGGGTTCAGGGACAGGTGGCCTGGGCTGCTCTACAAAGCTTACCTGCCAGAGAATGGCAGCAGGAATAGATGACGTAACGGAGGGTGGGGGAGATGGCCTTCAGGAAGAAATCAAGGCATGATAGGGACGTACGGAGGTCGGGGGATACACTCAGCATACAACACATACTCATATGAGAAGTTAAATACATTTCAAAAACAAGTATTTGGGTGATCAGTTGGTTTTGTGTAAGGATTCTGTCTCTCAATCCTGTCCTTAATGAGAGTCTTCCAAGACACAGCAAGGAGAAAGCACATTTCTTGGTGCTCTTTTGGATATTGTTGAATAATTAAACATTGGACTATGTGCTTTTGGAATATTACTGTTTTAAAAAGTGCCCCGCTTTGGACAATAAAATGAAACATTATGTAGCTTCAATAAGAAAGAAATAAAATTAATATGAGGAATGAAACATCCTAGGCAGATGGGTTGCTGTCATGGGGTGGGAGGCAGTAGAGTTTTCCCAGCCTTTCACCCCTGCCAAAGGTCACACCAGCTGTCACCTATGGCATCTACTAGAAATGCTGATCATCTGTGGGGGGTGGGGGTGGGGGCTCCAGCCACCTTGTACTTTGGTCTTTGGATTTTGAAGTGACTTTTTGATCAGGCTCTGTGGATGGCTGTCTCGTGTGTGTGTGTGTGTGTGTGTGTGTGTGTGTGTGTGTGTGTGTGTGTGTGTATGTGTGTGTATGTGTATGTCTGTGTGTTTTAGGTTGAAAAGGAGAGAAACAGAGGCCTATAGGGGCTAAGGTGTGACTGTCAGCTGCCAAACTCAGAGCTCTGGGTCCTGAATAGCAAAAGGATCACATACTCCTCTTTAACCATTCTGGAGTCCTCCAGTTATGGATGTACCTACATCCACGGAGGCGTGTTTGAAAGGCTATCTGCTGGCCTACAGTCAGACAGCCTGGTACAATGGTGTGCACTGGGCCCAACAACAGCCATTTAATGACATCTAGCTGGTTCTGACACATTCTGGCACTCTAAATATTGGTGCCTCCAGACTCTCAAAATATTGGCTGCTTTCTTTTATACTAGACTGGCCTTCAACTCTCTACGTAACTGAAGATGACCTTGAACTTCTGATTCTCCTGTCTCCATTTTCTGAAAGCTGGGATTATGGGCATAAGCCACCACACTTGATTTATATGATATTGGGGATGGGTACCCAGGGCTTCTGGCATACTAGGCTAGTATGTTATTAACTGGGCTGCAGGGTTGGACCTGGTTCATACTTGGAGAAGAGAAAGTTCATTTTCAATCAAGGGTTCACTGGCTCTCCAGAGAGCTGCAAGGACTGACTCTGATCTGTGGTCTGACCTCTAGGGCTGGTGTCTGGAGGTTGCAGAGGCCGGACATCAGCAGGGCATGGCCTGAGGTCCTGTGTTTAGACAGGCCAGCCATGGAGCCCCAGGTCAGTCAGGCTTCAGAGGCCTCTGCTGTGTGCAGCTTTATCTGGTACTTGAGGAGAGGCCTTTGGCAGGAGGACAAGGGCTGACTGGGGCAGCTGTGCTGACTCAGAATGGTGAAGTTGTGTGTGTTTCCAGAAGTTAAGTATATGCCATTTTTTATAAAGTTGAATTTGGAGGAACTACCTACAAAGACATTGTAGTAAATTATGAGGGGATGCACTCTGCGTGGCCAAGTAACTCACTGTCCCATGAACTGTAAGCAATGAAAAGTTAGCTGCAACTAGAAAATCTCATCAGTGATGGAAAGATTCTCAAGGACCTTCATACACATAAGCTTGTTTATCCCTCTTATTCCTGGAAACCTCTGGCAGGCCAGAAAACCAAAGCACAGTGGCCTGAGGCTGGCAGACCTGAAGTTGGAACCCTTTCTAGAAGCTCAGAGGTGTGGCAGATGAGAAAGGCTGGGAGCTGTTTAGGAAGGTCTGGTGTTGGCTTCCATATGCTGTTATTTGTCGCCAAGAACACCTGCTACACTCTTGGAGTGAATGCAGACATCTTCCCTTCCCCGAGCACACGCACTATCTAGAATTGTTTATTCTGCCCTTCTGAGGAATAGGGAAACATAGTTTTGCTTCTTGCTCTCTTCAGTTCGACGAAGCTCAGGGCAGACCCCCCTCTCAAGATTTATTTATTTTATATGTATGTGTATTTGCCTGTATGAATTTATGTGTACTACCTGCATGCAGGAACCCAAGGAGGCCACAAGGGGACACTGATCCTCTGGAACTCCAGCAATAGGTAGTTGTGAATGGTCATGTGGGCCCTGGGACAAATGATCTGATCCGCTGATCTATCTCTCCAGCCCACCCCATGTCATTTCCCTCTTGTCTGTGGCTCTCTGTTGTGTGGTCACTATCTATCTGACATTGGTCCCTAACTATATTTATACATAAAAGTCTTTGGGAAAAAGTATACTTAGTATATTTTTCAGGATCATTATGACTGTCCATTTGCCCTGATCTAGTAAGTTTATCGTTCTGGAAACTAGCCAAAGAAAGGAATTAAATAAATCAGTTAAGGAAATAATCTCCCAGCCCCGTGCACAGAGTTATTCAGTGGAGTAAAGACAGATAAAGTAATTTGAATATTTGACAGTAAAGGGACAATAAGTCAATGAAATATCTGTTTGACAGAAATATTACGTGGTCATTAAAATGATGCATATGGAGAGTGTGTAAAAGCAGAAAAACTTCCAACACAGTGTAGTGATGTGATCCTAGTTTGACCTGTACCAATACAATTCTAGAAGCCCCCACCCCCGCCACCACCAAGAATGGACTTTGGAAGATATCTGAAAGAAATCCTCTAATGTGTCCAACTCACAATGCGTTTTCATGGTTAAAATTTTATTGCCTTTTTCTCTTTCTTCCTTCCTTCCTTCCTTTCTTTTTTTTTTCCTCACTTACACATGTACATGACATGGTTTATGTGTAGATGTCAGACAATTGTTGGAATCAGTTCTCTTCTCCCACGTTAGGTCCCAGGGATCAAATTCAGGCCACTGCGCTTGGCAACAAGCACCTCTATGCACTGAGCCAGCTGGCTAACCATTTTCTGTCTTTTTAACACAAGACAAAGTGTTGAAATGATGCTTCATTTATGAGGTGGAGGCAGGATAAATCCTCTGCATGAGACTGTGGGAAGTGGCAATGAATGTGGGCCCGGAGACAGACCTGAGCTTCGGTTAGAACCTGGCCAATTGGAAAGTTTGGGGCCTGGGGCAGGGCACTAGGTTGTCTGCATGTCAGTTTTCCTCACCTGGAAATGGGAACACACAGCGCTAATGGACAAAGCTGTTTTGAGGGGTGGGTAGAGATGTTAAATTAGTTTACTAAAGGCACTGACATCTTGTAGAGGCTCCATCTTCATTGTGAAGGATTCACGGAATGTCATTAGTCAAGTGATACCTGGAGAGGATGAGGGACATTGTCCCTGTCTCTCTTCACCGCCCAGCTAGGGCCACAAGTTAATCTAGCCAGTGCATACTCTGGTGTTCCTGGTGCGGACGTGGTGACAAGGGAATGGCTTTTGTATCAATAGTCTCAGTCCCACAAGTGCTCACAAGCTGAGGCAGGAGAACAGGAAACGAAGGGTAATCAAGATGCACAATGGAAAGAATAAAGAGTGGAATAAAATGGAAAAAAATCAATCTATTAGATTTTTAAGGTTCTTTTAAAAAAATTTTAAATTCCATTTAGCCCTCACAGCAGTCCTTTGGAAAGGAATGTCATTTGTCCTGTGTTGACAGATAGGGTCTGAGCTATGAAGACCCCTATTTGAGGTCCCACTGTAGAAGGAGGCTGAGCTGGCTTTGTCTCAGGCTTGGGATACTAAGTCACACATAAGACCTTGGGCCTCTCACCAAGGTGTCCTGACACGCTACCTTTCCAGCCAGATTTGCTCTGGGGCAATGCAAACTCACTCTTTTTTTCTAGTGAAGACAAAAGGTGGTTTTATTGGCCAGGGATGGCAAAGAACTCTTGGGATGGGGAACCACTAGGAACTTGAAGTCCACCCAAGGCAGAAGTTAAAGCCCATGGTCCCTGGGGCCAGCAGGACTGCTGTCTCTGCTGAGACACTGCTAATGCTGGCATCTGTGGTGTCACCAGGCACCAAGACCTCTGAGCTGACGACATTATGCAGCTGATTAGGTCAGGCTCAGAATATTGGAGAAGGCACCCAGCCTCACGTTAGCTTGGTGGGAGCATGAAAGATGCCCTCTTGAGTCACTTGAGGAGATGAAACACTGTTTTAGTTTCCTTTCTGTGGCTATGATAAATATCCAAGCCAAAAGCAACTTAGGGAAGAAAGAATTTATTTGGATTCCAGGTTACAGTCCATTATCTTGGGGACGTCAAGGCAGGAACTTAAGCATTATATCCATAGCAAAGAGAGAATAAACACAGGAATTCTCACTTCTTAGTGGACAGCTAGCTTTCTCTACTCTCACACTGTTCAGGACTTCCTGCCTAAGGAATGGCACCACCCATAATGGGTTGGGTCTTCCTATATTAACAATCAAGATAATCCTTCCCAGACATGCCCACAGGCCAACCTGATCTAGAAAATTCCTCATTAAGATTCTCTTCTCAGCTGTGATTCTAGGCTACGCCAAACTGGCAGTTAAAACTAACCAACACAGATAAGTATTGAAGATTTCAAAATAAAAAAAATCAGAGTCAAGGAACCAGGAGCAGTGAAACAGAAACTTGACAAGCCACCCTTCTCCACCCAGTACATATTTGCTTTGTGTATGAATAAACAGAAGACTCAGAGACATCCCAAGGCCACACACAGCAAAAGGAAGCAGCTGTTAGTCCAGGATAAAGTCAAGCAGGGCACTCATTTGGAAGTGATGAGACACCTACTGTATTTGGAAACCATGCCCTGAGCATTAAGTCACAATCACTCACTAAACGAATATGTTCTGGGTGCTGTTGGGTATGGGGAACACAACAATGAATGATTTGGAAGGTGCCCTTTAGGTGCCTCCTGATTGGATGGGTGACAGAGATGCAAAGAGACTATGGGGTGCAGGTGGGAAATGTTTCCTTAGCAATAGATGGGAGCCTAGGAGGCCAACCCAAATTTAAAGTGGTGAGCTAGTTACCAAGCAGGCCTTCAGCAAGGCAACAAGGCAGTAGGAACCACAAAGAGAGAAGCCCCAACCCCTGAGTGGGCTAGGTCTAGGTCTGTGGGACTAACAAAACACTCAACATGGCTGCAATAGAGTCCTTGTGGGTAAATGCTGCACACTCATGTCAGGGCTAGGGCTGGGCAAGGGCTGGAAGCTAAGGACCCTGATGTTGATATCTCCTGATATGCCAACACCTCCAACGGATAGTAGAACCACCAAGAGATGCACAGTTGATTCACAGGAAGACCTCCATGAGCATCTGAGGAGGCTTCCTGTGAGGCAGCGTTTGAACCAGTAGGGAGAGAGGCACTGGCTCTAGACATTAGGAGCTAGAGGAGCCAGAATTCAGGAAAACAGAAGAGAGTGGGTAGAGGCGCAGGATCAGGAAGCCGAGATGCAGTGTGGGTTCTATCTGAAAACTCCATGGTAGCCGACATCCAGACCACAGAGGCCTTCAACACTGGAATCATGGAGCCACACTATTCTGTAGACAGTGAGGAGCAACTAAGGGTGCTTGGGGTGGGATGGGGCAGGGCCAGGGATGCCTGTGGAATCTGACTGTATGGAAGGCTTCAATTACTCCAAAGATATCTGCTCAGGTCTTCCATTAGGATAGGCACGGACAGGGACAAGAAGCTTTAGAAAGAAGAGAAAGGGGCGGGGAGATGGCTCAGCCAATGCGGTGCTTGCCATGCCGGCATGAGTTTGGATCCCCAGCACCACCGTAACAGCTAGGGATGGTTATGTGTGGGTCTGCGATGTAAGCCCTGGGGGAGCAGAGACAGAAGGGTCCCTGGAACTCACTGGCCAGACAGCCCGGCAGAAGCAGTGAGTTCCAGGCTCAGGAGACCTTGTCTTAAAAAAAAAAAAAGTCAGCTGAAGAGTAATTAAAGAAGACACTTGAAATCCGGCTTCTGCATGAATGTGCACACAGTTTTGTGTGCATACACATAAGCACATATACACTCATGCGCACACACACTCATACACACACATGCACATGCGTGTGTGCGTGTACAGAGAGAATTTAGGCTGGGAATATAGCTCAGTAGTAAAGTGCTTGCCTAGCATCCACAGGCTCCGAGGGTCAGGAATGGGGGAGAGAGAGGCAGGGGAGCCTCATTAGCAATGTGGGAAGGTGGACCAGGGCAAGACACTTACACCTTCAAAGTCCTCCCTGCCGGGTGGGAATCAGTTCATTAACTTCTCCTCAAGCATCCTTGCTGAGACCCTGGGAATCCGAATAGCAGCCGGGGCTCAAAGAGAAGACTAATTAGATGCAGTTTCTGCTTGAGGCCCCAGAGACAGGGTGCCATGTAAGACCTGGCCTATGAGCTTCAGGGGCCAGAACAGCATGGTCACACAGAGATCCTTGGCTGCTCAGGCCTCCCAGAGAACGCAAGAGCTGGCAAGTGAGATCTTCTGTGGCTTTTGAGTGACACTCTTGGTTGAAAGGAAAGAAGTACAAGGAGGGTGATGGCCCACAGTGACCAAACATCCCAGACTCAAGAGCCCAGAATTTCTCAGGAGATACCTTGGTCTGGGACAAACCAGGATGGCGGAGCGCTCTGGACTTAGCCCCTAGAAGCTGCAGGGAGGATACAATGGAGAACTCTAAGCAGTTCTAGCCCCACACCAGACCTTCCACTGTGAACTCATTGGCACTGTCATTAGTACATTTCTCTTACGGCCCCTTTCTGTCTATAGAATCTTCCACGTCAATGCTCTCACCCTCAGTATTGGTAAATTTGTTTTCTCCTTTCTCCTCAGCATTCTGGCTGGAGGTTATCATGTTTCTTCTTCCTCCTCTCTCCTTCTTCTTCCTCTTTCTTTTCTCCCTCCTTGTCTTCTTTTTCTTCTTCTTGGAAAGAATATGGGACAATTAATGAATTTCCATGCCATCCTTGAACAGGCGCCATGCCGACCTCTATTGTCCCAAGTTCAGCTCACACGGTGCTGGAGCTAGCAACACTTTTTTCTTGAAAATCCTTTGTCTGTTGCTTTCCTGTTTCTACTTGAGACTTCTACCACAGTCTTATTTCTCCCTTTATTTCGGTTTGATTTGTTCTTAGTTTTGTTTATTCATTTTTTTTTTTTTGAGATAGCATCACATGGCTCAGGCTGGCTTGAACTTGCAGCTGTCCTTCTGCCTCAGCCCTCCTGAGTGTATTACCAGGCCCAGCATGCTCTTCTTAGTTTCTTAATCAGGAGGCCAAGGCCACTGACTTGGGACTTTCCCTGTTTTCCTAACAAATTTCTTGATTCTATACACCTGCCTCTTGGTGACATTCTGACAGTCTCCTCAGAAATTCCACGTGACGGGTTTTCGCTTTATTCTCCTCAAAATGCTTTTAATTTCACATTTAATTTTTTCTTTGGTTCATGGATTATTTAGAAGTGTGTTATATTGCCTCTAAGTAGTTGGGGATTTTCTAGGTATCTTTCTGTTACTGATTTCTAAATTAATTCCATTATGATCAGAACTTATTTTGTACCACTCGAATCATTTCACGCTTACTGAGGCTTGTTTGATGGCCCATGGTAAATGTTCCGAGTATACTAACGGGATGTGTATGCTGCTGTTGTCATGTGGGATAGTGGTTTGAATGAGCATAGACTCAAAAGTTTGAATGCTCGGTCCCCAGCTCATGGAACTGTTTGGGAGGAATGAGGTGGTGTAGCCTTTTCAAAAGAGGTGTGTCAACGGAGTCTGGCTTTGAGGTTTCAAAAGACTTCTGCCACCCCCAGCGTGTGTTCTGTCTTCTGCTTGTGGATCAGAATGTAAACTATCAGTGGCTGCTCTTGTACCAGGCCTGCCTACCTGACTTCCTGATCCCATGCGTCTCGCCTTGATGGTGACAGACTCCTATCTCTCTGGAACTGTAAGCCCTGGATAAACCCTTCCTTCTGTAAGTCGTTCTGGTCACGGGATTTTATTACAGCAATAGAAAATAGTAAAGTAACTAACAGACACGGATTGTTGGATGGGTGTCCATCAATCAACTTCTATGCTGCTCATATCTTCTGTGTCCTTGCTGATCTGTCGACCTGACCTACCATTTATTTTACCTGTGTATGTATGTGTGGTATGAGTGGATATGTGTGTTTGCATGTATAGTGGCATGTGTGTACAGGTGTGTGTGTGTGTGTGTGTGTGTGTGTGTGTGTGTGTGTATGTTCAGGTCAGAAGTTGACACTGGGTGTCTTCTTTGATTGTTCTCACTTTATGTACTGAGGTAGGGTCTCTCTCTGAGTCCAGAGCTCACAGAATGCCCTGTCTCTGCCTCCTGAGATCCAAGATTATAAGTAGGACCATGCTTGTCCATCTTTCATGTGGGTGCTGGGCATCTGAATTCTGTTCCTTATACTTGAGTGGCAAGCATCTTATCTACTGAACCATCACCTTAGTCCCTGTCTTATTACTGAAAGAAGGATATTTATTAATTTTGGGTTTTTGAGAGAAGGACTCACATGTTAGCCCAGGCTGGCCTGGAACTGCCTTATGAGTGCTGAGATTGTAGGTTTGAGCCACCATGCTTGGATCAATTAATATCTCAACTGATTTTTGTTTTTGTTTTTGTTTTTCGAGGCAGGGTTTCTCTGTGTAGCTTTGTGCCTTTCCTGGAACTCACTCTGTATCCCAGGCTGGCCTGGAACTCACAAAGATCCACCTGCCTCTGCCTCCAGAGTGCTGGGATTAAAGGCGTGCGCCACCAGCACCTGGATCAACTGATGTTTTCCCCCTCCTGTCCTGTCCATTTTTGCTTCAGGTATTTTGTAGCTTTGCTGGTAGATGTGTGAATGTTTAGGATGGTAACAGCTTCTCTATGAATTGACCTTGTTATTATTATGAAACTACCCTCTTTGTTCCTGGTTGCTCTGAAAATTTACTTAGTTTGAGCTGGTAGAGTCACTTCTTGAGTAGTATAAATATTGTATATATTCCCCTAAATTTTCAAGATTTACTTTTTATGTATATGAGTATTTTGTTTCCATGTATGTGTGTACCCTACATGTGTGACTTGTGTGTGATGTGTGACACTGTGCCCAGGAGGAAAGTCAGAAGAGGACATAGGATCCCCTGGAACTGGAGTTACAGATAATTGTGAGCTGTCATATGGGTGCTGGGAACTGAACTCGGGTCCTCTGCAAGAGCAACAAATGCTCTTCAACACCGAGCCATCTCTTCAGCCCCTATTTCCCTACTGTGTGTGTGTGTATGTGTGTGTATGTGTGTGTGTGTGTGTGTGTGTGTGCATGTGTGTTTATGTGGGTGCCTGCACAGTGGGTGTATGCACATGGAAGTCAGAGGACAATCTTGGTTGTTGTACTTAGAAGTCATCTGCTTTTTTGTTGTTTGTTTGTTTGTTTGTTTGTTTTTGAGACAGGCTCTCTAACTAACTTGGGTGCTGCAGATTAGGCAAGGCTGGCCGGCAGCCCCACGGATCCACCTGCTTCACAGCTTCCTCTCCAGAGCAGAGATCACAAGCACACATTACCATGCCAGCCTTTTTATATGGCTTCTGGGGATTGAACCCGGGTCCTCATGCGTGCAGGACAAGTACTTTAATGGCTGAGCCATAGCCCTCGCTTGTTTCCCTATTTAAAAATTATATATGTGTGTGTATATATAATTCCATGTATATATGTATATGTATTTTTTGAGACAAGTTCTCTTTATGCAGCCCAAACTTGTCTGAAACTCAGGATCTTCTTGTTTTGACCTTCTTGGTACTGGGTTTACAGTGTGTATCACCATGCCCTGCCCTCTCTTCTTTCCATTAAACTCTGTATTTTTACACATAAAATAGATGTTTTAACAACTAATATATACTGAGGATTTGGATTTTTCATTCAGTCTGAAAATATACTTTTTAATTTTCTATCTTCTCATCACTTGTATTTGATGCGGTTACTGATATGTTGTATTTTTCTGTCATTTTGTTAGATGTATTCTATCAATCTTATTTGTTTTTGATTCCTGTCTCCCAAATCTCTGGCTTCTATTGGGCTAATAGAACACAGGCTGGTTTGCTCTTCCTTCCTTCATTCCTTCCTTCCTTGCTTCCTTCCTTCCTTCCTCCCTCCCTCCCTCCCTCCCTCCCTCCCTTCCTTCCTTCCTTCCTTCCTTCTTTCTTCCCTTCCTTCCTTCCTTCCCTCCCTCCCTGTCTCCCTCCCTCCTTCTTTCTTTCTTGACAAGTCATCAAACTTCTTAAGTCGTCAAGGATGACCTTGAACTTCTGGTCTTCCTGCTTCTACTCCCCGTTACAGGGTTTACAGGTGTGCACCACCACATCTGCTTTATATGGTGCCCAGGATCCATCCTACAGCCTCATGTATGCCAGGCAAGCACTCTACCCAGTGGAGTCTCATGCCCTCATAACCACATGTTTGACAACAGTTGACTTCTTTTCCGGTTCCATTCTATCCTTCGTTGAATAAGCAGCTACAATGTGTTTTTCTGACATGTTGGTGGCTTGGGGTTCTCAATAAGTCTATCATCAAAGTCACTGGTCATAGTACAGCTTGGATTAGTAAAAAGCATGGACTAGGGTTTCCCTGTATCTTCCTCTTGGCCTTTACATTATGGTTGGCACCCATTTTGATCAAACATACATTATAAGCTTTGTAAACCAGTATTGTTATCCAGGCTTTTAATTCTCTTTAAGTACATTTAAATAGTAAGAAGGCGTTTTCTCTATTTACCACCATCTTCACAGTTTCTGCTGGTCTTCACTCCCTTCGGGTGAGTCCGTGTTTCCATCTGGTGTCATTTTCTTTTCCCTCAGAGGAAAATCATTTGGCATGCAGAGCTGCTGAAGATGCATCTGCTATAGTTAGATCTGCAGCTTCTTTGGCTTTTGTATGTCTTACAATTTTTGATTTCCTTTCGGAAGATATTTTCATAGGGTATAGAATTCTAGATCGGCAGATTTCTGCCCCCTCCTCAAGTCAGCTCCTTGCCGAGCTTACTCCGATCTCTCACTTGCTGGACATCCAGAAATCGACTGCCATCCTTATTCTTCTTCCTGTCTGTAATGTGTCTGTTTTCCTGGATGCCCTTAAGATGTTTCTTCTTATGATGGTCTTGGACAATTTTGGTATAGTTTTCTCCAGTTCTTGTGAGGAGGTCTGAAGTTATTTGAGGTTTTGGGATCTAAGGGTTTATATACTTCATCAAATTTAGAAAGGATCGGCCATCATTTCATCAATTTTTCTGTGTTTCCTGTGACTCTAAAAACACATTATTCAGCCACTTGAAGTTGTTCCATAGTTAACTGGTAGTCTTCATTAAAAAACTCCTTTTTTTTCTGTTGCATCTATATTTCTCAGTCTTTCTCTGTGATGCCTCATTTGCTGGTAATCCCCTTCAGTGTGTTTTCAGTCTCAAGCACTGTGATTTTTACCCTGTAAGTTAAACTTGGGTTTTTAAATACGTATAATTTATGAACACATTTTTATTTTTATAAATGAATAACTCTCCATGTACATACATATATATTCTATGTTTGTATTTTGAATAAATAGACTAGTCTTTTTGGCCAACTCCTTGTATCTGTATGTAGATGTGTTTCTCTCTCTCTGTCTCTCTCTCTCTCTCTCTGTCTCTCTCTCTCTGTTTGAGAGTATGTATATACCATGGTGCATGGTGCCCATGTGGAGGTCAGAGTGTCTGCCCTTGTCTTCCACCTTGTTACCTGGAGGATATCTTTGTTTTCTTTGCTTTTTTTTTCTGCTGTGTATGCTAGGCTAGCTGGCCTGCAAGCTTCTAGGGGTTCTCCATGTCTCTACCTCCCGTCTCCCACTAGGAGTGCTGGGTTACAGATACTTCAGCTACGCAGGCAGCATTCCCATGGTTCTGAGGATGTGAATTCAGGTCCTCATGCTTGTGCAGCAAGTGTTTTTTTACTCACTCAGCCATCATCCCCACCCCTACCCCCTTGGCCGTTTCTACTATTTGTTAGCTGTGGGTTGTTTTATACTGAAAGATCATTCTCCTGTTGCAGGTACTTTTCCTGCTTCTTTGTATGCCTGGTAATAGTTGACTGGATGCCAGACTATATGGAGTTTACTACATTTGCATATTGGTTATTTTTGTATACCTATAAATATTCTTGAGAATTTTTCTGAAACATATTGAAGTTACTTGGAAATAGTTTGATCTTTTGGGCTTTGGCTGTAAGATTTGAACCAGAATAGCGCTTCATTTAGGGCTGACTGTTCTGCATTACTGATGTGAGACCCTGGTGGACCCTTTAGCCAGCGTCCTTTGGATTATGAGGGCCTCCAGTTTGGTTGGTAGGAATGTGACTGCTGGGCACAGTGTCCAGCTTCATGTGACGGCTGGTCACTGTCTCCCCTGATCCCCTCAGGTCTTTCTCCTGTGTGTCTGAGCAGTTTTCTCATGTGTGCTGCATCAGGAGCCTGCTGCCTTCTCAAGGAGCTCATCTTTGGTGTTCCATCTCTTCTTTGATATTTGATATCTGGTCTCTCAGTTCCACACCCTTTGGTGGTGGGGTTTCCAGGTGCCATCTGGGTCTCTCCACCCTGTACTGGAGCCTGGAAACACTCAAAGTCAAAATCTAGGACAATCACAGGGTTCACTTTCTTATTTTTCATTTCTCTGGGGTCACTTCTGTTACCAGAAACTCAGAGGTTAAAAATTGTTTCCCAAATATTCTGTCTTTGTTGACTGAAGTGAGAGATTCATAATATCTCACTATACCTTGTCTGGAAGAAAAAGTCAGGGACTCCATTACTACCACCAACAAGCCTAAATCTTCCAGACACAATTCTAATTTCCATACCATCCCAAGGCCAAGACACATTCAAATAAGGTGTATAAAACTACTACATGCAATGGCCTCCCCATCTGGGAGAGGAGTGAAGATACTTCACAACTGAAGGACTTGTATGAGTATTACCAAACCTGATTCTCTCAGGAGCCAAGTAAGATCATTACATTACTAGTCTATTTGACGAGAACCAACCCGAAGTCCAAAGTGATACTGACTTGCTCATGGCTGCCTAGACAGTTATGGGTGGAGTTTGGATTGTAAGGGAAGCCTCCTGCCTATTCTGAGCCAGCTTCTTTCCTGCATAGTTTTCATTTCTCATCCGAAACGGCACGTTCATTGGCCCACTGGGAAGAGGATGAGCAATCCAGTTTTCTGTTAGAAGAGATACAGGAAAGCAAAACTACAATAACCACCATCTCGGGTGAGCTCCTGCGCAGCTGCATGCCTGGTGCGTAAGGCATGATCCTGCGCTTTGACTGTTGCTATCGGGTTTGGATTGAAAGTGCGTGACTTTCCTTTGAAGATTTCAGCAGTGACTGACGACGATTTCTATTCAGATCAGTTGGAGAAAGGGTAAGCCTGGTGGGGGAAAACCAGAAATGAGGGCTCAAATAACAATGTCACTCACCAGGAAGTGGTGTAGCTTCTTAGGAGCTGGTAAAATAAGGCATTGGTGCCTTCCAAGAGAAGCTGGCATTGGAAAGAGATGTGCACTGAGCTGGGGAGGTAGCTCTGTGGGGAAAGAGGCTGTTGCCCAGTGTGAGGCTCTGAATTGGGACTCTAGAACTCACATACAAACCAGGCGTGGTGGCGTGGCGTGTCCCTGAATCCTAGGCCTGGGGAGGCTTGCTAGCTGAATCAGGGAGCTTCTGGTTTTGTGAAGGACATTGTCTCAAACACAAGGTGAACAGTAATAGACCTTCTGACCTCCAAAGGTGTAGACACGGGCAAGCACACCTCCACACACATGTGCACAGACATGCGTATAACACACACAGACACACAAACACATGCATGCTAAACAATAAGAAAGAAGCACGCAGCTCTGAAATGAGTTCTTAACCAATGACATTATGCCCTCTTGTCTCTCAGGAGTCCTGTCTACTTGGAGTGTTCGAAACACGGGAGGGGTGGTAGACAGAGCCCAGGCATGAGAAGGTGAGGGGTCTGGCTTCAGATTGCATCTGCCCACTACCAAACCTTAGTTTCCTCGATGGTCAGGTAGGCCCAGGGAAGCCTGTCTCCCCAAGCCATTGTGATCTGGTTGTCTGGCGCTCTCTGTCCTGAGAGGCTAAGAACAGGAGTAACAGAGCTGGCTGTGGTGGCTTCCAGTTGAGGAGCTGCGGTGGGATGCCGGGAGGATATTAGAGACTTCCTGTGACAGAGAGGTTTCTGGGAAATGATAATGAAGTAACAAAAGGGGAAAGAACATCATATTGAATGACTAAACCAGATCAGAGATCATCACGGCAGCTTGCCCTACCCAGTCTAAAGGAGAGTGCCCACACACCTCCAGCTTTGGGCAAGTAGGGGTGAAGCCATAGGGGAGGGATGGAGAAAGAGGAGGGGAGGAGAGAAGAGGCAGCCCCTTGATGCTCAGTGCTACACTGTTATCTTTTTTCTCGACCCTTCTGCGGCTCTCACCAGCCATCGGCCTTTCCTGGTGTCACCTTCAGTCTCTGCTCTTTGTGTCCTCAAGAGTTCCAGCCAAGACAGAACCCAACACTAACGGAGACCAGACTGTGAGGAAAGATGCCAAGGCCAGAATCACTCCTCTCTCTAAGTGAGGGTGCTACAGGGCTTCCCTCCATTCTTTGGTGTTCTGCAATCAGCATTTGCTGAGATTTTTATGGGGAAACCAGAAGCAGCCCCCAGGCTCTGGCTGCTGAGCTTTCCCACATCCCTGGTGGTCCAGGCCCTCAAACAGTCCCTGTTGCTCTTTAGGGAGATGCTATGTGTTTGCTGGGGAAAACCTCTCCGTGCCTCCTCTTTGCCTTACCCCGGACTGCTGTAAATGTCCATTTCTGTTTGCTGAGCTGAGATCCTTCCTCAACAGCACAGAGGAGGCCTCATTCTATGCCTGTTTTCTATGCTCTGTGCTCCTCTCCTGCCCTGTTCTCTGGCCAGAGCAAAAGCAGAATATCCCCCAAACCCTGAAAGCAGAATTTCTCGGTGGTTGGAGCCAAAGTCTTGGAGGAAAGCCCATCTCAGCTCCAGGCTCTACCGCTTTCCAGTTGTGCGTCCTTGGGCACATTTCTTAGCTCTCTGTGTTCTAGTTTTATTTCCTGCGGAATGATATTTGGTCATTTCTACTTGATTAGATTTGGGGGCACACCTGTAGTAATGAGAGCACTACATCTAGGAAGGTTCTGGATCTTGTGAAAAAGACTTTCGAGGACTCATCACAGTTTTTGAAGACTGATGTCTCCTCTATCGCCATGAGAGGTACCTATCCTGAGAGGTAGGGAGGCCCTACTGCTCTTTACAGCGTCTGAATGAGGCTGGGCTCACATTCTTCTTTCTTGCCCACTGTGGAGGAACCAGGCATACTTCTATGACAGGCCAAGGTAGCCTTCCTGCGCCCCCTCCCAATCACCCTATTGGCCACAGAAGTAGCTTCCCTAGTGGTGAGGCTAAATGTAAATGCTTGACTTCCAGTGTGGCCCACCTAGGATACACTTCTCTACTGAGCTGACTCTAGTCACGGCTTTCCATCAGACTGTCCGTGTGTGTGTGTGTGTGTGTGTGTGTGTGTGTGTGTGTGTGTGTGTCCCACATATTTACATGCTTTTGGAGACCAGAGAATAACTTTAAGAGTCATCCTCAGGAACATCATTCATCTCTTTTGAGACAGGTTCTCTTGTTGGTAATAAGGCTAGACTGGCTGGTGAGGGAGCCCTGGGGATTTTTCAGTCTCTTCCTCCTCAGGGCCAGGATGAGAATTGTGTACCTTGCAGTTTTATGTGAGTTCTTGAGATCAGGTACTTGTACTTGCAAGACAAGTGTTTTACAGACTAAGCCCCACTTCTTTATCAAGCTTTTAGACAGAGATTCAAGAGCTCAGTCTAATTCAGTAACTCACCACACATCGACAAAGCCTCCAGCGTGGACTCAGCCTGGAGGTGGGTACTGGATGCGGACAGGAGTCTGCCTCAATCTCAGAGACAGACATACAAGTTCAAGTGCTGTTTCAATTGTCTCTACATGTGTGGATGGAGGCAAACATGGTGTGGAGTCAGTCCCTGCTAGGACCTACAGATTCTTCCATGAGCTTTGGAAATTGCGTTTGTAGACCTTGGGACAAAAACAGTAAGTTCAAGAAGAGACAGAAGTCTTTACAAAAGTTGATTTTTTTTTTAAAAAGGAAACTTTGGTGCCATAGGAGTCCATGACCTCTGTAGGTGCTGGGAGGAGAGGTCAGGGGTGACAGAGGCAGACTGTCTGCGGGGGAGGGAGGGAGAGGTCACAGGAACAGCCCAGAGAGAGGCTAACTGGACCTTCTCTGTCTGTGTGTGTGTGTGAGTCTGTATGTTAGATGTGAGGTTCAAACTACAAGACATACTTGTTACTAGCTACATTATGCTTGTCCTTAAAAATGTATCACACAGTTTATATAAAAATATACAAATGAGCCCTTGTTAGAAATCCCCAAGGAGCTGGAAAAAGAGATAATAAATAAGTCTTTCTGTACACAACCTTCCCTTTTACAGTTCTCAGTTCCTGTGACCTTCCCTACAATGCTCCTGTATGCTGAGGTGCAGACATGTGCATTTGTTAAATAAGTATAGATTACTGTGTGGGCACTTTGAATACAAATAGGACCACACTGAATGTATTGTCCTACAATTCACTTTTTTCTTTTACTCTCCTGTCCTGCAATTTTCCCCTGAGGGCCCTCCAAATCTTCCCTGCCCTGTTTAACTGTGGCAGAGGGGAGGGGAACTGGATATGCACTCTTCCTCCTTAATAATCTCATTGATGAATATGCCTCTGACTTCTTGCTCATAAGAACTGTTACAGAAAAGATCGCCATTCATGCTTCTTGGGGTGCATGTGTATGATTTCATGTGGGCAGATTCTGAGAACTGAAAACGTCTTTATTTGTGTGTGCGCTACCGCGTCTGTCTAGCAATCAGAGGACCATTTGCAGGAGTCAGTTCTCTCTTTCCACTGTGGTCTCAGGAATCAGACTCAGGTCATCAAGCCTGGCAGCACGCACCTCCACCTATAGAGCCATCCCGTTGGCCTGGTAAGCATTTTTTCACTATAAACTTTTTAAAAAGATTGATTTATTTATTTAAAGTATATGTGAGCATGTCTGAGTGTGTATATGTGTACCACATGCATCCTGGTGGAGGCCAGAAGAGGGTGTTGGATCCCCTAGATGTAGAATTACAGGTAGTTGTGAGCTGCCCTAAGTGAAGGCTGGAACCAAACCTGGGTCCTCTCTAAGAGCAGTAAATGTTCTTAATGGTTGAGCCATCTCCAGCACCCACGTTAGTGGCTCCTGCCCACTCCCCACTTGCCTCCCAGCCCAAGGGCTGTCTGTCCCTCTGTACATTCTCCAGTTATCTCATCGTCCTCCCCACAGATACCCTCTTGGTTGGTTCCAGCCTCTCCTTGTCCTTGCTGGGGTCCCTTTGGCCCTTCCACAGACCCAGGCCAACTCTGTTTTCTGGGGTCCCTAAGACTTTTTTTTCCAAGACAGGGTCTCTCTATGTAGTCCTGGAACTCATTCTGTAGACCAGGCTGGCCTCCAACTCAGAGATCCATCTGCCTCTGCCTCCTGAGTGCTGGGAGGCAGATTAAAGATGCGTGCCACCACTGCCTAGCTCCTGAGACCTATCTTAACACACGGAGCACATAATCTCAAGAGTGATGACTTTTATTTCAGAATGACCCCCCCTCCCCTCATGAGAGGAACAGCTGCAGGGCTCAGAACAACTATGGAAGCATTATTGCTTAGCTCTGTTGTCTATTCATTTATCAGTCTACAGTGTTGGGCTCTGGTCTTGTTGCTGTGGAAGCCTGGTCTTCAAAGAGCGTTCTTTCGTTGGGCGGGGCAAGACACGCACACAGCTTGTTCGATTAGATACATTTATAGTGAGAGCCAGTTGGCTGCTGCTGCTGTGAGAGGGTGACGGGGTGGCATTTTAGCAGGTGGGAGCCCGGAGGTACTTTGGGGGCGGAACACTCTAGCAGAGGAACACTAAGATTTACCAGTGCACAGGGAATGATTACTGGGGCTGTCCAGCTTGGTTGTCACAACATAAACAAATCCAGGGACTTCTCCAGCCCTGATAGCAAAAACAAAACAAAACAAAACTCAGTAAGTGGTTTTCAAGCATGCAGGAGGAGGGGAGGGAAGCAAGGTCCCCTCTCCTCTGCCTCTACCAAGGGAGTGTGGGAACCAGTGCGGCTGTTCCTATTCTTTCATTCACCATGGTTGGCATCTCTAAGAGATTTGTTTGTGATTAGGATTTCACCTTCCCAGTTGGCCAGGAAAGAGGAGACAACTTTTGACCTATGTGTGGAAATGTCCTATACAGATTTTCTTACCTCTTATTAAAAAAAAAAACAAAAACAAACCCCAAACCAAAAACCAAACAACCCCAGAAACCAAACACTGTGCATTTGAGAGTTCAGACCGCAAGCTGCTCATGAATCAAAAGATAATACGGTCCTGGCCGGCAGGACCCAACCAAGGAAGGTTCTGATTTATTAACTTGTCTCCGGAGTAAGATAAAGTAGGTGAATCAATAGACACTGGGCCTCCTCCCCTCTGCCTCTGTCCAAGGAGGAAATCGGGCCTGGAGAAATGAACAGGAGAGGGGAGAGAGGGTATGACACTCGGGTAACACACAGTGAAAGGTACACGGTGGTGCATCGTGTGGGAGGTGGGGTGAGTAGGGGGAGATAGTTCTGGGAAGGGGGGCAGGGCTGAGAGGGTGAGGGAGGGAGGGAGGTGCTGCCACATGTACTTTACAATGATCATAGCAACGCAAGGGGTGGACTGGATAGGGTCAGGATGGGCAAGAGGGGGACCGGGAAAGGCAGCTCTATGTTTCTTACCCAAGTGAAATTGTGAAATCATGAATTGAAATTGTACCTGGCACGGGGATAGTACTAGCTAGCAGTTATTGGGCATTTACTGTGTACTAAGAGTTATTCTAGAGACGTTGTGCGTATGAACTCACTTAGTGAGGTAGGAGCCATCGTTATCCCTAGTTTACAGACGAGGACAATGAGTTACAAGGTGGTCTATCCAGCAAATGGGGATTTGTCCTCAGGCCATTTACAGGGTTGGAGAATCTAGGGAGAACAACAATTTGGGGTGTCGACTTGGAGACATGGGAAGACATGGTTGGGGCTGTTGATTTGAGGCCATAGGACTCCAAGGACATTGTCTATAAAATCTAAGGAGGGGTCATTAAAGGGAGGTAGCTATAGGAATCCTAGGGCAATATCTATGGAACTTTCGTGGAGAACAACCCTTCCAAAGAACGACTCTTTGGGTCTGGACTTCAGGAGAGACATCTGATCTGGTCCAAGGGTGGCAGGGTGGGAATCATAGAAAAGGGTGAACTCACTTAGGGATATATGTGATATCCCCCAGCATAGATATCCTGGAGTGCCCAACATGTAAGGGTGAACAAGGCATGAACTGTTTATGAAGAGGCCCAAGGCCAAGAAGGCAGAGAGGTGGAAAGAAGATACGGGTGGTCAGGAGTGTGACAGGGAAGGTATGACCATCCATCCACATCCACATGAGAACCAAGACGGGACAAAGACTGAGGAGGAGGGGTTGGGGAGACGGCTTAAGCATGAGGACCCGAGTTCAGATTCCCAGTACCCATGTAAAAAGCTGGACTTGATGGCCGATGCTTGTAATCCTAGTACTGGGAGGATCCTGTGGGCCCACTGTCCCACCAGCCTAGCCAATCAGTGAGCTCCAGATTCAGTAAGAGACCCTGTCTCAAAAAATAATAAGGTGTAGAGTGAGAGGAAGATGCCCAACATGGACCTCTGGCCTCTACATGTGAACACGAGTGTGCCCATGTACATATGCATGCAGCACACACACACACACACACACACACACACACACACACACACACACACATCCTGAGCACTAACCTTATTAACGAAGGGGTTAATGTCAAAGATTTCGTGTTCAATCTTGCTGAAGGGAAGTTTCTGTGGCGCACTGGGCTTGAAAAGGAAGTGAAAGAATCTGCCCAAACAAGCATGGCAGACTCTTCAGGAAGAAGATAAGAGGGAGAGATGGCAGGGCTGAGGCAGGGGCACATACACAAAATGATATTTATCTATAATAAATGGGCACATTTTATATGACTTTTTGGGAGTCTTCCAACACAGCTGGACATGGTACCTAGCTCATCACAGCTCATCAACAATTCCTTTAAGAGGTCCTTCTCACCCCTCCCTCATTCCCTGCCATTAACTCCATCTTGAGAAAAACAAGCTCATATCGTACAGAAAAAATGTTGAAAGCCTGGGGGAAATCCAGAGATATTCCTACTTTGGGGGATGCATGGTAATGGTGATTAAGTAGCTAAGCTGGTAGATGCTTAATTGATTCTTATTTTCAGTCTACTTGTGGGAAACAATGTACCCTGAGGATGTACAGGGAGTAGCCACACACTAAGCTGTCTCCCCTTCTGGAACTCTCCCAATGCCTCAGGGGGTGGAACTGGATCCAGCTCCAGCTTCAGTAGTTTGGAAGTCACTGAGGACATGTACAATAAATCCTCTCTACCGCCTTGAGAGACAAGGGAAAATACAACTGGCCAAGCCTCCATTTCTAATGGGGACGGTGGAGCGGATACTAAGACCATGGGCTGGCTGTCAGGTTGACAAATGAGTCTTCTCTTTTGAAAGGCACACGGGAAGTTGGATTCAGAGGCTCCACAAGAGCTGTCACAAGCCAGAGGGAGGCACCTCCCACCCAGCAGCTGGGCTTTTTTATTTTGGGGGTGGAGGAGGATAATGTTTCTTATGATCCTCAAAGGGTTTCCCTCCATATGCTGGAAACATAGCTAAATACTAAAGCAAAGAGGAAGGGTGAGAGCCTTCTGATAGGAAAACCTGACTGTCAGCCACACCAGAATTAGCCACAGCCTGAAGTTGTTGTCACGGTGTCTGCCTGGGAGGCCAGCGCTGGACATGGTTTGATAGCTTGGCACTTTGACATGGGTTTACTCAGTCACCAGAGTTGCATATCTGCTCCCAGGATAGAACCCCATTGCCTGTCTCTGGTGGTGGAAGCTCTGGGATATTTATTACAGGGGCCCCCAAGCTACCCAAGGGAGCATTTTTCAGGTAGGGACATACCTTAGTTTAATTGGGTTTAAGGCAAATGCACATTTAGAAAAGCAATCTTTGCTTCGGTATTTAGCCTGAAAGCATGCTCTTTTCTGATTACAATATAAATAAATAAATACTAAAGGTGTGTGTAATTATGTGTGGGTGGGAGGATTTTTACTATATGAGAGGACTTTCTCACTCTGAGCACTGGTTCCTCCCAGTCACAAGTGCCACTTAAGGGCTCCTACTCTGGAGTCAATTTTCCTCGTGTGAATCATACTGACCTTCCAGGAATGGGCTTTCTGTTCCACTATCTTGTCACCTCTGGCCTACTTGAAAGGTTTCCTGGCACTTTGGGTTGAAGTAACAGCATCTTGGATTGAGGGCAACATGGCCTCCATATTTCCCCGATGAGCCACAGAGTAAGTACTTATCAAGAAAGAGGATCACTTTCCATTGTCGTGGGAGACCCAGTTAACTCCCCAAATGAACCTCCTGTTTTGGCAATGACAAAATGAGAAAAGCTCATTTTGAAATGAGAAAATGAGAAAAGAATCATGCCATCTATGACATTCAATGTTTGAGCACCAGGGTCCCTTTGACAGAACAAAAATGTACAGCTGAGGGTCAAACACCAAGCTATACTTGGCCTGACGGGATTTCTTCCCCCTTTGTTAAAACCAACACCCACCTGTAGCTTCTAGGAGAGCAGAAACTGGGTCTGTATTGTTTGGCACATTACCCCTCCCCCTGCAGCTCCCCCTCCCCAGTAGCTGCTCAACAAATATTTGCTGAACAAATAAATAAAACAAAGCCACGTTATAAAAGACATGAAAAGCTGGAAAAGAAAATGAATCATTCATAATTGCCCCACTGTGGGTATTTTGGCTTATTTCCTTCAAGTCTTATTTCCTGTGAATATGCTCTTTTCTATACATGTAAACATAATGTATTATTAGATTTAGCTCTGGGATGTGTTTTTGTATTTCTCTATTAATATGAATGAAATGATGAAACGAGATGATGCGGAAATGCATTGAAGACTGTAAAATGTTTAACAAATATCTTGTTATTAGTTATAATAAGCGGAGAAATACGGAAATGAATGAGGCTGACTCGCCATCAGTACTCTACAGCACAAACAGCCGCTCCGCTCTTGGACGCTGCAGATAGGTTTCTCTTCATCCTGCTCACCATGGGGAGCCCCTCTGTCTCATCTTGGCAAGAGAAACACTGACTTAAGCTTCTTAGGAATCATCTGCTCCAACTTCCCACCCAGCCTAGAATTTTCTTCCATGTCACGGATAGAGGATGAGCAGAGGAAGCCTAACCATGTCTCTCAGACTGCTGAAGAACAGCCTCCACCCACGCTCTCCTCTCCAACCTTTGCTAGTGGAGAAAGAAGTTATGGCTCACCTGCTGAGGAGCACAGCACACTTGCTCTGTGCACGAGCAAGGTAGACCCCAGAGGGCTGTCTCGGGAGGCACATCCAGCAGACCACAACATCAGGTTTGCTTTGGACAAGTCATAATCATCCTCTTCAGCATCCAAGAACTCCCTGGCTCATCTATTGGCCTAACCCATGCTTGGCTCTTTAAAGCCCTGTGGGCTTGCTCCCCCTGTACAAAGGAATGCCGGGAGAGCTCTCCTTGCTCACATCCCAGCCTCTTCACTGGCTCTCCATCTCGACCTCTGTAGGCTCAAACTAACACTGACCAGTTTCTGACAGCTCATGGCTATATCCTCAGGGTGGCTCTTACCCCCCCCCCCGCCTTGAAGGGGTCACTCTGAAGAAGGCAAAGTGCTGTCAAAAGAATGAACCCTTCCATTTATGTACCCCAGAGGATGGATGGGGACCAGTCTCCCAGGCTCTTTGTGGGGAGAGGAACCCCACTTCTGTCAGCACCGGGAGCATGCCCTGATGGGTTTCACACGGACCACACCCCGTTTGGGTTTCTACAGTTTTTCACATCTCTGACTCTGCTCAAGTCCTTTCCATCACCTTTCCTCATCGACCCTCTAACTCCCAATGATCTCTGTACAAATCCAAGCTGAGGGCCCTTTACTCTGGACTCTTGGCTCTATTATAGAAGAATACTGCTGATGGAAATGTGGCTTTGTTTACATCTGGCAGGATCCAGGAGCCCACTGAGGCTAAGACCTTAGGCTTCAGGCTCTCTCAGGCTGTCTGTCTGTCTGTCTGTCTGCCTGCCTGTACTGGGCAATCCAGAGTCTCACTCTTCTTAATTGTCACATCCTTAGCCCAAACCTTGGCCCAGCTGTCCATCTTGAGTCTTTCTTTGCCCTCACACCACTTATCTCCATCTCTGGGGGCTGTAGAGTCCAGAGTCCATGCCCCTGCCCCAAAACTACCATCCCTGCCACACACTGCAGTGGAGGCTGACCTTGGCCTAAACCAACTGACCAGGCGTGTGCACAGAATACAGCATGTATGAGATGGGCAGTACTAACACTTCTTCAGAAACTTAAAAATCTTAGCTAGTTTATTGACAGATCGAAAGCCAGTTTTTAATTCAGAGTATCACTTTATAATGTGGCTAAAGAGCTGTGATCAGCACCAGGCAAAACTCTGATCGCACTCTAACAGCAGAGTCAAACTCTGATAGCATGATGGGCTGAGTGGTGTGGCTTCATCTTTAGGCTCTGCAACCATTTCTCCCCCTCTCACAGAGGGCAGCAGGAGCCTCCCACCACACACCCAAGAAGCTGTCTTGGGTGACCTGGCTGGGGACTCCCTCTCACTCCAGGCAAAGCAAACAGCAGACATCCAGGAAGTTGGAGAGAAATCATGCTTGTCTCTGGCTGTTGGGCTTTGAGACTGCCTCCCTTCTGAGAGTCTGAGCTCTCCCTCCTGAGATGTTAAAGCCCACTTTCCACAAGACTTGTGCCAGCCCTCTCCCTGCTTCTCTGCAGATCCCGCTGGCTGGGTGGGGCTCTGCCCAGGGCTACATCAAAGGGTGGGCGGGAAGCCCACAGAGGAGGCTTCACTCTTCTTAGGTAGGTAGGGCTAGCGGCTGCTCCATCCCTTTTCCTTTGTAGGCTACTTTGAATTTCGTTAATACAAATGAGAAGACTATCAAACTTGGCTTAGTGGTTTGTTTTAACATTCACTGGCAAAAACTAACTAACTAACTAACTAACTAACTAACTAACTAACTATCTAATAAAAGGAGTGGTGGAATGTTCTGGGGGGAAAAACTCAACCATTCAGTGAAACAAAAAAAGTAAGTTACGCTTCTTGCACAGGTGACTTTGGGAGTCAACAGAAGGTTCTGGAGCACCAGTGAAGATGTTTACTTAGTATTTTCTCATTTCTCCTCCGCATGCTTCTGAGGTAGCTGGAGTAACCTGAGGACCCATGATCTGGGGAGCATGGGGAACTTACCCTCTGCTCTTGTGTGGCCACGAAGGTCTGGAACCCCGGAGCCACCCCAAAGCCCAGCTCTTGGATGAAAGGCGGCTCAGACTGACTGTGGATCTGAACCTTCACTCCTGCTTCAAACGTTGTTTCCTCTGAAAGAACAAATATGGACAGAGCCGTGGGTCAGGGACAGCAGGTGCTCATGGGACCCTGGGGCTGGGCAGCTCTCGGGAACACTAAAGGTGTGGCAGGAATAATGGCTCCACATCTGCAGCACTGAACCCTGAGCCTGGGGCTTTCCACAGAGATGGGACAGTGGAGGATCTTGAGACAGAGGGTAACCTGCATTGTGTGGATGGGTTCAGTGTAGTCATAAGGGTCCTCGTGAGAGGGGGCAGGAACCAGAGTTAGAGAAAGAAAGCATAGAGGCCATGCTTCTGGCATTAAGTCACCAGCTAAGAGATGGATGAAGTTTCCAGAAGATGGAAAGAGCCAGAGCATGGATTTCCCTGCAGAGCCTCTAAAAGCAACACAGCATACCCTTGTGGACAGTCTTGGTTTTATAAGCCTATGAAAGACTTTAGAAAGTGTGTGTGTGTGTGTGTGTGTGTGTGTGTGTGTGTGTGTGTTGTATATTATATGTGTGTGAATAGCTCGTCCATGCGGGAGCCTGTGGAGGCCAGAGGCTGAAATCAGGATGTCTTTATCAGTTTCTCTTCATATCATCATCATCATCATCATCATCATCATCATCACCCATTACTATTTTGAGACAGTACCTCTCACTGAACCGGCTGCTCAGTATTTCTGCTAGGCGGGATAGCCCCTGAGATCCACCCTGAGATCTAAGCGATTTTAAGCCACAAGTGCTGGGATTACAGGTGCACACCACCATCTCCAGCTTTTTTACGTGAGTTCTGGGTAATTGAACTCATGTCTTCATGCTGGCATAGTACTTTATCTACTGACTCATCTCCCTAGCCCAGGACCTTAGGACTTTTTATCTTTATTGTATGTATGTATGTATGTATGTATGTATGTATGTATGTATGTATGTATGCATCTATCTATCTATCTATCTATCTATCTATCTATCTATCTATTTTTTTTTGAGACAAGGTCTCACTATGAAGCTTTGGCTGTGCTGGAACTCATTATGTAGACCAGGCTGGTCTCAAACTCACAGTGATTCACCTGCCTCTGCCTTCCAAGTGCTGGGATGAAAGGTGTGTGCCACTACGCCTGTCTAGAATTTTCTAAAAATATTTATTTTTATTATTTTAAGGTATGTGTGTGTGGTATGTGCACATGAATGCAGATGTTTACAGAAGCCAGAGGAGCTGGAGTTGAAGGAGATTGTAAATTACATGCTGTGGGTTCTGGGTGCTCTTCCTCTGGAAGAGCAGTGTATGCTTTTAACCAATGAGCCATCTCTCCAGCCTGTGACCTTAGAATTAAAAAAAAAAAAAATTGTGTTGGTTTTGTTACAGCTGGAACGTGAATCTAATTCAAGTCAATTAGGCTAACCCCCTGTCTCAGTCACCGTATTTGTAAAAGGTGATTATGAGATGAGTAACATCCCTTACCAAGCTCCCATCCAGCCTCCTGGATAGAGTCTCTGAAGCTCTTATATTTTATTTACTAAATTCTTTCCTGGGCCATGAACAGGAGATGAGAATGTCAGGAAGAGAAAAACAGTGTGTAGAATTAGAAATGAAAACACAGGGCTTGCTTGAATGCCTGCCTCCTCTGAACTTCAAGAGATGGGCACCCAGAGCAGAGGCCACCCTGACAGCTTGGGTGGGAGAAATGGTCCTTGGCAGTGACTGGAGAGGCAGAACCTGGCTTCTCGGTAAGTTGTGCTCACAACTGGTGGAGCGGAGCAGGCACCACGGGGGTTGCATCAGCTTACAGATGAGGTTCTAAAGTACAAACCTGTACAGCTCTCCCTCGGCTTATGAGAGCCTGGCTCCGCAACCCTGCCCTCCCACCCCCACTTCCGGCCTTGCTCTAGACACAGTTCTGTTCCACAGCCCATGTAGTCAGGCTTCCTAAGGCTGCCTAGATTGGCTGTTGTTGGTTCCTGTAGCACACACACACACACACACACACACACACACACACACACACACACACAGAGATCTCCTGCCTCAAGTGGCCTTCTGCATTGTCCAGCTGATCCTTACTGAATTTGCCTTGAAGGCTGTGGTGGTATTGTGTTCCCCAAAATATTGTGTACCTTAATAAACTTATCTGGGGTCAGAGAACAGAAAAGCCACAAGATACTTAGGCTAGAAAATGTTAGTACACGCCTTTAATCCTAGCATTCCAGAGACAGAAATCCCTCTGGATCTCTGTGAGTTCAAGGCCGCATTGGAAACAGCCAGGCATGGTGACACACACCTTTAATACCAGAAAGCAGCCTTTAATCCCAAGGAGTGGTGGTAGAAAGCAGAAAGGTTTATAAGGAGTGAGGACCAGAAACTAGAAGCATTTGCCTGGTTAAGCATTTGCCTGGTTAAGCATTTGCCTGGTTAAGCATTTGCCTGGTTAAGCATTTGCCTGGTTAAGCATTTGCCTGGTTAAGCATTCAGGCTTCTAGCAGCAGTTCAGCTGAGAACCATCGGATATGAGGACACAGAAGCTTCCAGCCTGAGGAAACAGGACCAGCTGAAGAATTGGCAAGGTGAGACAGCTGTGGCTTGTTCTGTCTCTCTGATCTACCAGCACTGACCCCAATAACTGGCCTCAGGTTTGATTTTATTAATAAGAACTTGTAAGTTTCATGCTACAGAAGGCCCTCAGCCCCACCCAAAACAACTCCTGTATCCATATGCCAGAACTTCTGTCACACTCTGTGTGGCACACTCTTATCTGCCTGTCTCCTTGCTCAGACTGCAGCATCTTGAAGCCCAGAGCTGAGCTTGTCTGTGGGTCTCAGAGCCCTTCACCAGGACATCCAGGGGTACCTGCTGAATGAATGAGTGGGTACTCTGTAATTGAAGCATATCCATTTACTAATAGGCAAGGTGCAGTCTGGATTCCAAATTAAATGTTTCAAAAGAAAAGAATGAGGAGAAGGTGGGTACCTGCAAAATGGGGGGGGGGGAACTGGAGTAAAGGGGTGGGGATTAGGGAGGGAGGAAGGATATATCAGTGCTGGGTCCATGGCTTAGGGAAAGTTTGGGGGTGCACCAAAGCTGCTGGAAGAAAAGGGCTGGGGGCAGCTACAGGAATATTAAGACTATAGAATGTGTGGCAGTCACTGACTGAGACAGGCTTGGTCTGTGGTTTGGAGCTGGATAAGACTCCAGGGTCAAGGGTGTATGGACAGTAGGGTCCAGCGGGCAGAGAGAACTAGAGAAAAGATAGGAAGCACTGTCATAATTTAGATAAGGAATCCAGTGGCTGATATGGGGCTTCATGAAAAGAGGACCTTTGCCAGGATAGGGCTTCATACACTGGGAAAGAATCATAGGCAAGCTATCTATGTATACACCCCTCCTCCTTCCTGTGGGTCAAGTGTTCCATGGTTTCTTCACCCAGGTTTCCCTATCTGCGATTGTATCAATGAGAATGGCCTCCATAGGCTTATCTATTTCAATACTCCGTCCCTGGTTAGTTGAACTGTTTGGGAAGGATTATGAGGTGTGGCCTTATTGGAAGGAGTGTATTACCGGTTGTGGGATGTGAGGTTTCAGACACCCATGCCATTCCCAGTTAACTCTCTCTCTCTCTGCCTCCTGCTTGTGGATCAGGATATAAGCTCTTAGCTACTGCTCCAGCACCACCATGCCTGCCTGCCTGCTGCCATGCTCCCTGCCACAATGGTCACAGTCCTTCTGAAACTGTAAGCCCCAATAAACTCTTCTATAAGTTGATCATGGTGTCTCTTCACAGCAACACCAAGTAACTAAGACGCTATCCAAACACCCATACACACAGGTTCCTGTTCACCTATGGTTTTGGATCACCTGCTCACTGATGGTGAGATACAATTCCTCAGAAGAGGACACTTTATTACCCTTCCCAGCTCCTGGCCTCGCCCATGGCTGGTATATTCTCAGTGAAGGTTTTTAGGACAGGGAGGAACACTGAGTGATAGAAGGGTATCCAGTGGTCCACTTACAGCAGCTCTGCTCTCTAAACTCTGCCCAAGACAGGGAAGGAGGAGCCCAAGCACAGGCTGAAGCAATTGAGAACAGTGGGACGCTGAAGTCACAAGGATGCTTGTGCTGTGAGGAAGTGAATGATTTCAGGGAACCCTGGGAAGGAACTGGCAGGCTGCCCAAATTTGTTTCCAGCTAGTTGAAGCTGCTATACAACTGGGCTTAGGAAACCTTCTAGCCAGTAAAGACAGGCTCAAAGCACGGCTTGTGGCCTCCAGGAAGAAATGAGAAATGAAGCTTTTCTGTTGGAAACGCCACGAGTAATGGGCAAAACAATCAGCCTGGGGAACCTGACCAGTGAGAACTGCCCGGGAATAATCAGACTGGGTTAGGGGTTTGCAAGAGGCCTTGGTTTATTCTAGAAGCAATGGTAGCTGTAGCAGAGAATAAAACCAAAGCAATCTCATTTTATTTTACATTAACAGCAATTGGATGGATGAGAGGAGCAGAAGATGGATGTCTGTCTGTCTGTCTTTCTCTGTGTGTGTGTGTTCATTGCATTCATGCTGTATGTACATGTTTATATGGGTGTGTGCATGTATACATGTAGGTACATCTGCACTATGATCACTGGGTGTCTTTCTTCAGTGCTCTCCAACTTATTTTTTAAAAAGCTTTCTTTCTTATCACTTCCCCCTCCTGTGTGTCTGTGTCTGTGTGTGGGTACGTGCATACCCATGGGGCCTAGAGGCACTGGATCCCCCCTGGAGCTGCAGTTATAGGCTGTTGTGAGCTGCTCAACATGGGTGCTAGGAACCAAGTTCAAATTTGAGCCTTCTGCCAGAGCAGTGCACACTCTTAACAACTGACTCACCTCTCCCGGCCCTTCAAACTTAATTTTTAGAGACAGGATCTCCTACTCAGCTGGAACTCCTCACAGACTTGATAAAATTAGCATGTCCAAAACCCTTCAAGGCTCCAGCTGCCTCTGCTCTGTCAGCTCCAGCCTTACAGATGTGTGCTGTTCTGCCCAGCTTCTGTGTGGGAGCCATAGACCCAAACTCAGGTTGGTGAGGTTGCCCTCAGAGGCCCCTTCACCAACCGAACTGTCTCCTCAGCTCCCAGTTTCTGCTCGTCTAGACCAGTGCTGCGCAGAGGAAACTTCTGCACGGAAGGAAGCATGCTCTGTAACTGTGAAGTGTGTGGCTCCAGGGACTGAGAAACTGGACTTTTATTTTAACGAATGGAAAGAAACTGGCAGAGCCACTCTGTAGCTAGTGACTTACTGGAGAGCATGGTGGTGGCTCATCCAACCACGAGCCTTCCCAGGGCTGCAGGAATGATGGTGATTCCACAAGCTACTATTCTAATAGCTTTCCCTGTGTCTCCCTTGTCCACACAGGTTCTGGGCTATTTGGGTGTAGATCTGAACAGCTGACGCTGGTGTATTCATGGGTGGATCAAGCTGTAGTCCGAGGTCATCCAGCTTGGCTTTCCCCAAGTGTCGTTCTCATGTCTCTAGACAGATTTTGCTTCTGTTCCTCCTCTCTAGAGCTGCCCTTTATTTCTCTCTGGATCGTTCTCTAGATTGCCTTTGAATGGCAGCCCACTCTAGCCCCTGCTCCTCTGCCCACCCTGGTCTCCATCATTTCCTGAATATGGTGCTTTATTGAGAGCTGAGTTACCAAATACAGTTTGTTAGAACTAAACATAACCTCAGACCCCCTACCTTTAAGGTTCTAGAATACTCATTGAAATTACCCAGAGAGATCATATATATTCCCCCCCCCTCTCTCTCTCTCTCTGTCTCTCTCTCTCTGTCTGTGTGTGTGTGTGTGTGTGTGTGATACCTAGGATGAATATATCACTAGAAATTCTGACTCAGGCATTATAGGAAGAACCAGGAACCTTCACTTCCAGGTCATCTGAGCCACATTTGGAGAAACAGTGATAAAGCCCAGAGAGAGAATGACTTGCTCAAGGTCCCTCAGCAAGGTAGGGGTGTAGCTAGGGCTTAAAGTCAAGTCTCTTGTTTTTTGTTTTGTTTTTTGGTCTTTTTCGAGATAGGGTTTCTCTACGTAGCCCCAAGTCTCTTGATTTTCAATCTAGCATTCTTTGTGTGGTTCATTCAGTGTGAGCAGGTGCCCTGTAGCTCTGGGGGTCTGAACGGGGAGCGATGAACAAGCTTATATATATATTTCATTGTCAGATCCCCAACTCTGCCAGTACAGGGCTGACACAGAGCAGAGCTTCATAAATGTTGAATGAACAAATGAATGAGGGGCTAACCTCCACATATGCCTGGCCTTGGGACCTGATGCCTCCACCCAGGTTCTGGAGGAGCAGGGAAGCACCAGTGCCTGGGACCCACAGCTCTCACCTGTGAGATGGCAGGTGGGACAGCCTACATAACAGCCACAGTGAAAACAGTAGCTGGGACCACCGCATAGAACAAAATGCCAATGTGGGCCCCTTGTTGAAAGACAGTGTAAAAAATAATAGGATGCCAACATTTACTTATAAAAATACATTCCAAATAAAAGCCCCCAAGAATTCCCGGGTGGTACTGACAGCACCACACGAAGCTGGTGGCCCTTCTGAGCAGGGATCCAGTGTGCCTGCCCTGATAGCCCTACTGTTGCTCACATCACTCTGTCCAAATGCTACAACACCGCCCCCTTCAAAAGTGCAGGCCCCTAGCTCTGAGAAGGATTTGTTTACACATCCTTGAACACCGGGATTCAAAGCCCCAGAGATGGAAAGTGTATAAGAGCAGAGACAAAAGGAAAGCTCCCCCATACACAGCCTTAGGAGCTCATGCTCACTGGGATGGTGCTGAACCCCAGATAGCTGAACATGAACGATCATGCTGAATCACGAGGAGCATGGCTCCAGAGTTCAGCCTGCAGAAGCCAGCCTTCTCTGGGAGCACGGCCTGGCACGCACCAGGTGAGATTTACCTGGGGAGGTGTTTTCTGTGCGTGCAGAACGGATTTGGGAGCTCTGCGGGAGGAGGCAGGAGCGATGGGCAGAATGCATAATGGGGCAGGGAAAGTACACGGCAATAAAGAAGCTTAAATCTTTAATCTTTGCAAATTACAGGAAACACGCGGAGGAAATAAGCACTGGAGAGAAGGAGGAAGAAGAACGCGGCTCTGAAAAGCGGAGGGAATTTTCTGGGCTCAAGCAAGGGATGTGTTGCTACAAAGCGATTTTGTTTTGGACAAAACTGACTTTATTACAGTGACTATGTAGGGGGTGTTGGGGGGAGGCAGCTTCAAGGGCAGCTTGAGACAGGAGGATGGCACTCTAGAGGAGATGTCTCTTAGTGCAGGAAGGCCTTTGCAGGATAGCTGCTGCTCACTCACCCCTGTGCCATGTCTCCCCACTGCTCTCTGCTCTGGGGCGGGGGTGGGGTTATATTGGCGGGGGTGGGGTTATTGGCGGGGGTGGGGTTATTGAGGCTTGGACTGGAAATTTACTGGTGGATTCTCTCTTGCCCTCTGGCATCTGGTTGAGGAGGTAGTCAGGGAATGATGGATTAGGTAGAAAACTGGTAGGACAGAGGAGTCTCAGGCTGGCGTGTTCAGCCCCCGTGCTGGCTAGTCTTTATGTCAACTTGACACAAGCAGGGGCCATCTGGGAAGAAGGAACCCTAATTCAGAAAATGCTTCCATAGGACTTACCTGTAGGCAAATGGGGCGTTTTCTTGATTGATGATTGAAGTGGGAGGGCCCAACTTCCTATAGGCAGTGCCACCCCTGGGCTGGGAGTCCTGGGTGCCATGGAAAGTAGCCCAAGGAAGCCATGAGGAACAAGCCAGTAAGCAGCATCCCACATTGGCCTCTGCATCAGCTCCTACTCCCATTGGAGTTCCTGCCCTGACTTCCCTCCGTGATTAACTGTAAAGTGGAACTAAGCTGAAATAAACCCTGTCCTCCCCAAGTTGCTTTTGGTCATGGTGTTTTATCACAGCCATAGAAACCCTAAGGCGGCCCCTGTTTGCCAGGTCACTATGGTCAGATGCTTGTCACTCTGGAAGGCCACAGGTCAGACCGGGGTGGTGGGGTGGAGGCTGGGAGTTTGGGAGAGCTTCTGCTCTTTGTTTTCTTTCTGTTGCTGTGATAAAATACTCTGACCAAAACCAAGTTGGGGAGGGGAGGACAGGGCTTATTTGGCTTACAGTGACAGCGCATCATGGAGGGAAGCCAAGGCAGGGGCTTGAAGCAGAACCAAGGGGGCTGCACTCTCTCACATAGATCATTAATCAAGAAAATGCCCTAAAGACGTGCCCACAGACACATCTAATGTAAGCAGTTCCTCAAGGGAAGTTTCCTCTCCCCACATTAGTCTGTGTCAAATGGGCCCATGTTCTCTCTGACTTCTGACAGCGGCTCTCTCCCCTCTTCCCTCGTGGGCAGTGCCCCTCCCTCCCTCCCTGTTCTCAGTCCCAGACACTGAGCATCCCTGTGCTTTCCAAAGCTTTTCCTATTCTTTTGTAAATAGTCCTGGATTAACCTCTTTTCCTATTATCCAGTCTGAGGGTGCTCCTGAGTTCTGCCTGGGTTCTGGTTGGTAGAACCCCCATGGAGTCTCACTTAACTCCTGAGAGATAGTAGAGTTCCCACTGGGCCACTATTCCCAGAAGAACTGTCGTTTTGTTGGGGCACTCTTAAGGGCAGAAATCTAACTCTCTGTCTGTAGATTGTATCACCAGGCCTAGGTTCACACACACATCCCGCCACCTTCCTCTACACACCCCTTCAACGCTCACCCCTGAGATGGTGCACCCCTTTCCCAAATGAGTGAGCCAGATGTTTTGAGCAGGCAGAAACACGTGGCTCTCCTACCTGGGGGGTGAGAACCACGGAGAACCTGGGATGGATGGTGAACTGCTTGGAGGTCCAGGACTAGGCAGGGTGAAGTCAAATCCATCTCTCAGACCTCTCACAGGTTATTCACTTTCTGGGAGTCTCACTCCCCGCCCCCCTAGAACCAATTCACAATCAAGCCTTGGCCTCCCTGCTCTTTACCTTTTTGTGTGTGGCTTTACTTAGACACTTGGAGCCTCTTGGTATCCCTGGCCATGTTCTGTGCTGGGTTGCGGTCCACTGAGCCTGTGTAGGCCAGGATACTGAGCCTCTTGGGTTTTCAACCTTCTCTGGGACACATAAACCACAATACTGGTACGAGAATAGTAAGCTTTGGCTTTTCACAGACTAACTGGATTTTTCCAGTCACGCTGTGGCAGCTGCCCATGTCTCCATGGAACTGTATTTTATTCATTTTTTTTATGTTATGTTCATTTTTCTGATGAAGAAATCAAAACCTAGGGAAAGTCACAAACAGGTCTAGAGCCTAGGGTTTGTGGCTGCAGAGGATTTTGGTGTGATGAGACCTCTAGAACCTTCATCAATTCAACAAACTTGGCATTTTTCGGGTGAGAGGACTGAGTGGGGCTCACGGAGGAGGGAGTGGCCAGGTGGCAGCCAGATAGCACCAACATCCAATCGTCTTGACTTCTCACATCCCTCTGTCCTTTATCAACTGGCCACGTGACTCATCGCCCCCACCGATAACATGCCCATAGTCTGCAAGCTGGACAGGGATGGAGGGGAGAATATTTTAACTAATGGTGGGCTCGGCAGCTCCTGCTCTTCCATCTCTAAGTTCTGGGGAAGCTCAGTGAGAGTTTAAGAGTGACCGTGGTGCGGACAAGAGTCCCAGCCCTGGTCCTCAAGAGACCAGGTAGACAGGGACTGTTGAATGCTCGTTGAGTTCAACCAGAAGCATTGTTTTGGTATCTTTGCCTGTGCAGGCATTTGAGAAATCAGAGGGCCCCAAGATCTGGCAAGGGAGACAGGCAGGCTCATCACCAGACATTCAGGCATTGGAACCAATGATCCAACTGTTTTCCAGCCATGTGGTGTAAGAGCCATGTGGTCTCAGATAGGTTGCATTCTCTCTTTGGAGTCTTACACCTTTTTGTTGTTGTTGTTAAAAACCAAGTGGGGGCTGATCTACTGGTTAGTTTTAACTTTAACTTTCTGTGAGCTAGCGGCTGTGGTGCTCAAATATTTGAATACTTAGTCACCAGGGAGTGGAACTGTTCGCAAGAATTAGAAGGATTAGGAGGTGTGGCCTGGTTGGAGGAGGTGTGGACTAGTTGGAGGAAATGTGTCACTGTGGGTGGGCTTCGAAGTTGGGTTTTTTTTTTTTTTTTTTTTTTTGGCTTTGAAGTTTTAAAAGCCCACCCCAGGCCCAGGCTCTCCTGACTGGGCCTGTGGATCAGGATGTAAAACTCTCAGCTACTTCTCCAGTGCCATGTGTACCACCATGCTGCCCACCATGATGATGATGGACTAACCCTCTGAAACTATAAGAAAGCCCCCAATTAAATGTCTTCTTTCATAAGAGCTGCCATGGTCAGCCTGTCTCTTCACAGCTACAGAAAAGTGACTAAGATAAGGGTGAAGTGTAAATCTCTTAACCTCGCTGCATCTCATTTGAAAAAATAGATTAAAAAAAATAGACACGGCTGTTCAGAACTCATATCAAGTCAGATGGGGCTGATTTTTTCCAAACCAGAAAACCATGAATGGCTGTCTATCTAAAACTGGAGTGTGCATGTTTGGCCTTTGTCTTTGCCCCTGCCTGGTAGGCAGACCCCGGAAGACAGTAGCCCCGAGTAAGAAAAGCCAGATGGGCCAGAACAAGCCCCACTGATTCCGGGTGACAGTTTGAGGCTACTCCAGCTTCTGGTGGAAGACAAATCAACACTGGCTCCCCTTCCTACGTGGATTCACCTGTCTGTCCTGGGCCACTGTGACATGTGAAGCGTAGTGTTCTCACAAGTGACTGGTGATCTGGGAGGCGCTATTGAAGGGCTACAAGAGTTTGGGGAAAGCTGCAAGCTCCAATCCCTCCTGAGGAGGCTTGGAACACACTAATATTTAAAGACCCTAGGACATCCTGGAGGAAAAATGTGACACTTTGTTGAACTGTTATCCAGAGCAATCTTTTAAATATTTCTCTCTCTCTCTCTCTCTCTCTCTCTCTTCTCTCTCTTCTCTCTCTCTCTCTCTCTCTCTCTCTCCATTTCTTTCTTTCTCCCTCTCTTTCTTTCTCTCTTCCTTTCTTTCTCTTTCTCTCTCTGTTTTCTTTCTCCCTTTCTCTTTCCCCTTTCTCTCTCTCTCCCCCTCTCCTTCCTTCCCCTCCTTCCTTTCTCCTTTCTTTCTGTGTGTGACTGTGACTTTGTGTGTTTGTGTGTGTATACATGTATGCGCAGCTGCCCATGGAGACCAGAACAGGGTACTAGTGTTATAGGCAGTTGGGAGCTGCTTGATGTAGGAGTGAGGAACCAAACTCAGGTCTCCTGCAAGAACTCTTAACTGAGAGCCATCTCTCCAGCCTGATACATGTTTCATTTTAAAATGGAAAGGACCAAGGTAGACCCAGTTCGATGTGGATCCCAGTCCTGGTTTCAATACTTCTTAGCCAGGACACCATGGGAGAAACTTGCTTCCTGGCAGCTGTTAAATATATTAACCGGTGAAAAGGTTAGAATTTCCTTGTGTGTGTGTGTGTGTGTGTGTGTGTGTGTGTGTGTGTGTGTGTGTGTAGGAGGATCAAATAGCACCTTCTATAATGCAGGGTCAGATGTCCACGCTGGAAAGAGATAGGAATGTTACATTTTGGTCAGGCAACCAAGAAGTGTGGCTCCACTTCGGTTTCTGTTAAACAGAATCTTGGCAAAGCAGGGATCAGTGAAGGGGCCAGGTATGGAGTTCAATCCAGTTTCGTTAGGAAAAGATTTACCCCAAGGATTTTTTAAAAAAATAACGTGTTTCCCTAGTGCATTTGGGCTCAGAGACGATAAATTGCTTGATAAGAAGGCTTGAAAGAAGGCTGATCACTGGGTTGGATGATCAGCATGTGGGAGACACCACCTTTGAAACGCCACTGAGGAGGCCCATGTCTCTAAAATTGTAGAGGCAGTTAGTGGATGAATATGATTCTATTTATGAAAATTTTGACAGCAGAAGTCAGGTTTGGTGAGGTTGCTGAATAGATCTTGTAGTGTATTGACCGATAAGTCTACCAAATTCAAAACCTATCCTAAGTGATACAGAATTCATAGCAACCTTGTTTGACTATTTTGTCAATCAGTGAATATAAAAACATGGAGGTTTTCATGTGTGGTGATCTAAGAGAAAGGTTTTGCTGTTCAGAAGGCTTTATCCAGCCTCTGTGTGGTGGGAGACAGTGGTTTAGGCCTGAGCTTCCTACAGCTGAGTGTCTGTGAGTCTCCCAGGGACCTTGGTGCAGTGAGGATTCAGGGCATGTCCTGAGATTCTGCATGCCTAACAAGCTACTAGCTGAGCCTAGGCTTCTGGATGAGGACTGACTTCCAGACCTGCATTAATAATTATCATAATAATTATTATCATTTGTGTGTGTGTGTGTGTGTGTGTGTGTGTGTGTGTGTGTGTGTGTGTGTGTTGATGTCCCAAGGAGGCCAGAAGAAGGTGTTGCATCACCTGAGAGTTATAGGCAGTTGTGAACAGCCCAACATGGGTGCCCGGGAACAGAACTTGGTTTCTCTGAAAAAACTGCAAGTGCTCTTAACTGCTGAGTCATCTTTCCAGCTCCCACATCTACATTTTGGCAAAACACAGCAGGCCAGTTACCAGATGGTTTGGCCTCTACCTAGAAGCCAGCCTAGCACACTCTGGGCTGATCTTGGCTTTCTTCTCTATGTACTGGAGATTTCAGCAACCCATAACCCCACAGCCTCCTCTAACTCCCATGTATTGCCTAGCAAATGAGGAAACCAAGGTCATTTTTCTCTGCAGCTCCCCTGAGACACTCTTTTCCTCCCTTCTGAACTGACTCCTCCTCTCCTGTTCTCCGTTTTTATTCTAGTGATTATAGCACCTAATGACACTCACTCATGTTTCCTGACCACAATGTGAAGACTTGGCCACTCCTTAGACACTGGAAATGAAAGGTGTAAGATGAAAAGATTTTGAACCATGACAGAATCATATATGTATTCCTCAGAAAGTCTCAGGATTGTGTACTCTTGAAAACCTAGCCTGGACCTTCCCCTGTATCCCTGTGATGCCCGAGCACACGGTGGGTGCTCAGTGAAGATTTTTTAAAGAGAAGAGATGAGCATGAAGGGTAGATATCTCTGTTTCATCAGCTCCCTGGGTATTCTCTTTGGACTGCTGGCTGCCTTACTGGGACCTCTAGCAAGATAATATATATGCTTTCTGCATCACACTTAGCAAGTCTCCAGCCAGATAAAAATCAGCTTGCTTCATAGATGCCTGCCTCCAACAGTGCATCTAATTAATAGCATCATTCCTCCTGAGTCTTCAGGCACCTGTGGAGATGCCCATCCAGCACAAAGCCCTTCTCTGGGAGTAAACGGGCCAGCTCAGCTGGTGGCTGCATGTCACTGTGCTCTGGACTCTCAGAATTCAGGCCAGAGTCGCTGCCTCTTATTCTTGACGTCCTTAGGACCTGGCACCATGACAAGAGTTTTTACTGGGAGCAGAGATGCTGGAGAAACCATGGCAACCATCAGTCTCAATCCTGCCATGTCACATTTGTAATGGGGGTAGGAAATGTACTCTCCCTGATGGCTGCCCAGGCCTTCCAGCTATGGTAAAAATTTATGGTTATTTTTAATTTAACTTTTATATTTATCAAAGCAGTCTATGTACATAATTTTAAAAGCTAAATGGTGCTGCAAGGCACTGAATGATCCATCTCTGCCCGCCCCCCTCCAACTAAGTCCCACTCCTCCGACGCATCGACTTTAAGCCCACTCCTTGAGCTGTGTTTTCTGTGTTCACGTTCATGTTCCACAGGCGACAACTGCTTGCCAGTTACGTCCTGATGGTACAACTTTGACGTGCTTTCTCCTGAGTTCTTACCATGGAAAATGAATATGTGGGCTTCTTCCATGGGATGCCTATGCATACTTCCTTTCTGGTCACTCTCAGAATATCAGAATGCAAGTATACGTTTTGGTTCAATTAGTGCTTAGCTTTTACATAATTATGACTATATAAACGTTGTCCCCAGTCCAGTCTTGTAACGTAGAAAGGCATGTGTTTGTGTGATCTTGTGGGTGTGGGTACGTGTGTGTGGATGGACGGCACATGTGTGAAGGTCAGAGAATAACATCAGGAGTTGTTCCTCAGGGACCTTCTCCCTTCTGTTTGAGACAAGGCCTCTCAGTGGCCCGGAGTTTCATCAAAGAGGTCATGCTAGCTGGCCATGGACTCCCACCGGTCCCTACCTTCCATCTTGCTATTGCTGGGCTTTTAACCACAAACCATTGTGTCAGCTTTTGGTTTGGGTTCTGGGGATTTGAAGTCAGGTCCTCGCACTTCTGAGGGAGGCGCTTTACTGACGGAGTCATCTCTCTAGCCCCCCAGATGATCATGATCTCTGTTTTTCTCATCCCCCCCCCCCCCCCCCCCCGTCTTTTGGTTTTGTATGGCTTGGAGTTCTGCCTGCTAATCTCTCTTATCTCCTCTCCCTGGAACCCTGGCCTGGGAGCAGAACCCTGCAATGCCTCTCAGGACGGTGGCCAGATCCACAATAGTGGTCCCTCCTGGAGCCCACAGCTGCCTGCTCTGCTCTGGACTCACTGCCCCCTCCTCACACCTGCCCTTTGCTCCATCCACATCTGGAATTCTCCTTAAGCAGGGGTTCTCTGTTTCCAGACTCTCATAGGAGCCTCCTCCTGGCTTTATTCTCTCATCCTTTAGTAACTTCTAGAAAAATCTACCCCAAACACATTTTTCTGAAGCCCAGTTCTGTGCTCACACCTCATTTGCAGTCTGGTGAGTGTAGGATCCTATATCGGACAAGAAGGATCATGGCCTCACCTCTAGAGATGCTCTGCCTCCTGTGTGTGGTTCTGACACCTGATTCTAGACCCCAGGAGGATGACCATTTTCTTCTTCTCCAGAAACATTTAAGATGTCCTTTTTTTATTTCTGCCAGCCCAGATTTTGCGAATGTGTGTCTTGGCCTATGTGCTCTGTCCCCACCACAGACAGGACTTGGTGACCTGCACAAAAAGAGTTGCATCAATTCCCTCCCAATGTCCGCCCCCCCCCCCCTCCGGCCCTTTGATTCTGTCATTCTAGAACTCCTACTTTAGAGATGTGGGATTTTTTTCTGCATCGATTCTTTAATTTTTATGTTTTTTTCCTCTCCCATTTACATCTGTTGGTCTTTTAATTTTCACTTTTGGGGTAGAATTGTTAAATTTCAGCCTTTCTATAAATTGCATTTTAATATATGCAATCATATTTTGATTTTCAATTTCTTCTTCTTTTTCTCAAAATGTCCCTTTTTAATATAGTCCTGTGCATCTGTGGTTGTATTATTGCTTCTTCTCTCTGCTGAGGATGCTAATTAAATCATTTTGATGCTTCTGTTTTGTGCATTTTTTTCATTTATTAAATACTATGTATTACTTAATATGACCAAGGTTCTTTTCTAAACCCATCTTTATATTAACTCATATTTCAACCCATCTAACAACACGATAGAGTAGATATTATTATCCCCAATCTAGAGGTGATAAAACATGCCCAGAGAAGTTAAGTAGATCACCTTAGGCCACACAGCTGGGAAGCAGCACAGCTGGGATTTGAACCCCAGCAATCTGGCTCTACAGCTTCTGCAACAATTTCTGCAATAATTTCTACCTCACACTTTGTTTGTTCACTTTTGGGTTCTTAGTCAGTGTCACCCCTCAAATGAGTGGTGTCCCTCAAATGCCTGGCTTTGTGATTGTCCCTTCATGGGTAAGAGGTACTTAAAGGCTGTAGACTTTCTTTGTGGCTGTTTGGGGACTTGTCAAGAGATGTCACACAAGCATGATCTAACTAGGTCATTTAGTCTGAGCTCTCTAACCTGTCCTGACCTGTCTCTTTAGCTTCCAGGCGTCCTCAGATCTCTGTGAGGGGTGGGTACAGCAGATAAGCCTGGCTGGGCATTCCCCTCTCAGTAAGTAGGATTTTGGCTCCTTGTGCCATTTTCCATTTAGCTCCTCACCCTGTCATCTGCTGGTGAGGTGACCACCCCAAGCCCAAAGTCCATCTGTGCCAGTGTCACCTTCTGCTGGGGTGAGAGAGATAACTCTGTGACTGTTTGGATCACAGAAAGATACTGGGGGTGCTCACAAGCTCACCCCCCAGAATTGGGAGGCCCTGCTGGTCAGAGGTTGCAGTCTACCCATGGCCCAGCAGCTCTCTCTGAGCTCAACAACATGGAGGACTCCCTCCCCATTGAGGCTTCCTGCTCTCTACCTGCCCTTGTTTGGAGAAGGTCTCTAGGCCTGGAGGCCTGCCCTTATCTGAAAGCTGTCTCTAAGCCTGGATGCCTGATTTATCCCTTGTGTGACCCTTGGCATAGTTCCCTGCCAGAGCTTTCCCCCTACTGCCCGTATGGTATTTAGACATTGTGCTAAGAGCTTTACAATAGGATCGTGCTTCCACAGATGATAGCTAAGACTGGTACTAGGAGCTTTATAACAGGAGCGTGCTATTCAATGCAAATTAGGTGATTCTCCAGCTACTGTGCCCAATCTTATATATTCTCTATACTCTGGAATAAAGCTGACGCTGTCCCCCAGAGAGCTATCTCCGTCGACCCATAAGCAGGACCCACAAGCCATCAGACCCTTATTCCCTCCCCCCTCGTGGACCAGTGACTGATGATCCCTGAGGAAGAAAGAGAACCATACCCCAGACTTTAAATGAAGCCCCTAACTTTACTTCAGCAGCATATTGTCTTATTTAGCAGCTCTTGGGGGGGGGCGTCTGGCCCCTCATCTCGGGGGGGGGCGGTTTGTGGTGGGAATGATGGGGTCCTGGCTGATTTGTCAAGGTTCAAGTCAGTTACTAGCAGTCTCCCTGATTCCTATCTTCCACACTATGACACCTGCCACTGTCCCTGTGGGTTTACCAAAGGCAGTTCCTTTGGTGCCCTTTGGGAAGGCTTTGGGAGGGAGTGTCTCGTAAATTTGAGTGTTCAGCCCACTGTGTTTATACATAAATCTCTCCTGGCAGCTGCCCTGAGGCTCAGCTGCTCCCCAGGTCTGTTGGGACCCCCTTTCTCCATCCCAGCAGGAGCGGGGTGAGATTCAGAGTAGCTCTATGAGCTGGACACATGGCATAGCATCAGCCATCATGTTCCTATCAATAACCTCCAATTCCCCTCTAATCCCCTCTCTTTGATTTTTTTAGTGTGTGTGCTTGTGTGAGCGTGTGGTGTGCATGTGGGTGTGGGTTGCACATATGGAGGTCAGAGGCCAACTTTGGGTGTCATGCCTCAGGAGCCTTCTACCTTTTAGGTAAGACATGGTCTCTCATTGGCTGGAAAGGTCCCCACATAGACCAGGCTAGGCTAACTGGGTACTACAAGCTTCCAGAATATTCCTGTCTCTACTTCTCATCTCTTTATCTCTGCAATGATAGGCCTGTGTCGTCACACCCACTTTTTTATATGGCTTCTGGGGATCCAAACCGGGTCTCTCACATTTGCAAGGTAAGCACTTTACTGACTAATCCACCCCACCAGCCTCTCATCCAGTGGTTTTCAAACTGGGTTCCCCGGAGCCCTGGAGCCCTGGGCTTTCCCGGGATGGACCAGGGTTGGCCATAAGGAGAAAGGGAGAGAAACAGACTGGAGTCTCCACCTCCAGACGACTCAGAGAAGCTTCGCTCTCATCTCTTTCCTATGTGGGGAGCACCTTCCCTTCAATATAATGAATGATTCCACTCTTAGAAAGGCAAAAGGGCCGGGCGGTGGTGGTGCACGCCTTTAATCCCAGCACTGGAGGCAGAGCCAGGCGGATCTCTGTGAGTTCGAGGCCAGCCTGGGCTACCAAGTGAGTCCCAGGAAAGGCACAAAGCTACACAGAGAAACCCTGTCTCAAAAAATCAAAAAAAAAAAAAAAAAAAAAAAAAAAAGAAAGGCAAGAGGACCAGGAAGAAAAGGAGGCCGGGCAGACCTATCACCATGTCTATTACCCAAACCATCGCTCTTCAGCTTCTTTCCCAACAGGACTTTGACAGTGACAATTTGCACATTGAAAGAGTTTGGTGGATAGAGAGCATTGTTGCTCTGGGCTTCCGATGCAGTTTTAAGCTTAATTCAGCTGCTTCATCCACTTAACTAGGCTGCCCCTGGGGAGCTCACTCAACTTCTCCGGGACCTCGTTTCTTCGTCTTTCACTGGGCGCTGTAATACCTCATTACCAGGGGATCAGGAAGGGGTCATGAGACAGAATGTTTGTGGCACACAGTAGCTGATCGTTAATGCTTGTTTCATCTTGGCTCTGGCAGTATGCATAATTCAAGTGATTTTTTTTTTCTTCATCAACTAATACTTATTGTCCTGTGAGATCCAGATCCAGGCCTCTAGGGGCTTGTGTTTTAGAGGAAGGGACAGACCAAAATAAACCAATAAATCAGTAAATCATGTAGCATACTTGAAGGTAGGACATGTTATGGATGCAAGGACCACTTAGTTGAACAGGTGAGAGGTAAGGAGTGAGAGTAGGTGAGGTCACAATTGTAAAAACAGTACCCAGGGTATTTAGGCCACACCCAGTAGGTGATAACAGAGCAAAGACTGAGCAGAAAAGGCAATTAGCCAAGTAGATATCTGAGTAATAGATTATAAATAGAGAGAATAGCAAATACAGATGTCCTGAAGGAAGACAGTCCTGGAGCATTTCAGAAGCATCAAGGAAAGCCAGTATATTCAGAGTCAAGTCAACGAGGAGGCATTAGGAGCAAGGAGGACCCAAAAGATGATGGGGGCTGGCTTTACTGTGCTACAGCAGAGATTTCAAAAATAATTCCTCTGCTCAGAAATACATCTGACATAATATCACATTCATGCATACTTAACACTAGGATTTGGGAAAATCAAAGCAGATTAAATTTGATTACAACAGTGTATTTTGCATTGAAATCAACCAGAGGTGGGAGATCCTGGAAGAGGGGGCCCTGGCTGTCATCTTTCTTGTGTTTGAGCACATGCACTAAGAACTGAAGTCCCCTAAGCAAATTCTGGTCTCTTCAGATACAGCCCCTCTCAACCCTCTCCCTGGCTCACCTCCTCCAGCAGAGTTCTCTGAGGGACTCCCTCCTCTCCACCTTCGTCCAACTTCCTCAGTGTCTATTGAGAGTCCCCACTAGAAGGGCACTCCCCTATTCACTGTTGATTGGCCCAGGGGTGGGTCACTCAACTCAGTTGGGCCAATAACTACTGTGTCTTTGCTCTTTTTGCTGTGTGTGTTTTTAATGGGAGATCAGTGGTGCAATCAAAGTAGTCTGGCTGGTGTGGCAGGATCTGAAACATAAAAATCTTAGTAACTGCTAAGAGCCACATGAATACATATATGCATAGAAAAAGCCTGTATCTAGTGAGGGAGACGGGTAAGGATTCAGAGGGAGGCAGGTGAGAACACCCAGGGTATAGGCACCTTGGTCCCAGCACTCTGAGCTGCAGCCCTCTCCTCCTGCCGGCTGGTGGTTGGAGCTTGTCTCAGATTCCGAGGGCAATGCAATTCTTTTGATGCCTGAGCGTGTTTGATTCAGGCTCCTCTCATGTGCAACCCAGATAACCCACTGCCTATTTCTTTTATCTTTGAAGTTACTCAGAGGTATCTACACAGAGTTTCATTTTTAACAACCTCCCACCTGTCTTCAATTTAATTTCCGTTCGAAAACTCTGGCCGTGAAATCTGTACTTCTCTGGTCTAGGATGGCTTTTTCCAGAAGTATATTTTGTGAGCTCCTTTATGGAAAAGGAGGTTTCCATGGCCAAAGGCATTTAGAAAATAAATGCTGCGTACAATATATCTGTCTTGGAGATTCATGATGTAGCATATTAAAGAATTCCTGCAATGAATAAAGGTGGATTACACGGTCTAACCAGGGCTCCCTAGATTCTTTTACTGACCCCAGATTCTTTTTATTTGTGGAACATATAAAGTCCCAGAACTTCTGATGCTCCACAGGACCCATTTGGGGGCACCCTGTCTAGGTTCACATGTAACATCAAAATGGGAGATTGTCAGGGTGCCCCACTTAGAGATGTTTGATGCCCTGGGCTCCTTAATATGGGCCATTAGCAGCCTGGTGGAAGGGGCATTTGCAATCATTTTCATGGAGTTACCTTCTATTTACTAAGCATGAGGCCATAGCGGCTGCCTTTTTCTAACTCATCACATGTGTGGTCTGCCAAACCAGTGCCCTCTCTTTAGTTGGAATTACAACCAGAGGAGGGTCCTTGCTTTGCCTTTGATTCTTTTGCTGTCTGAGAGTGAAGCTGTCCACAGACAAGGCAAGAGTCTCAAAGATTCTCTTCCAGCAGGAGGGAGTTTCCCCATATCAAGGCCATCCAGGAACCCTTGTGACAGTTGTGAGATTTCTAGATTATCCTTTCCTGTGGAGTATGAGGAGCACTCTTCTCTGAGCCCCTCAGCCACCCTGAACAGCCAATGAATTTCCGTTGTATTCACTGAAGTTCCTCTACTTTTTCCAAGACACACAGCTAGAAATGGAAGAGCCAGATTTGCCCTTTGGTCTGCCTCAGCCTGTGAGGCCGTTCTCTCTGTTCTATTACACTGTCTCAGTCCTCACACCACCTGTGGCCACTCCCATGGCAGTCATTTTTCTCCTCCACCATCACGCAAATATTTCCTAGGGGGACCTGGGCTCCTTCCTGCAGGAATTGAGAAGTAAGGCACCCACGGAAGCACGATGGCATCTGTGTGGGTTGTTTCTGGGGGTTGTGGCAGTACTTTGCTCATAGACCTCAGGACCAACAGCCAAGTAGATATCTATGTCCCTACTCAGATAGCTTCACAGAAAAGTGTCCCACTGAAGTTCATCACCCATGTGGGACTCACCCAGGAAATAAGCAACTTTAAGTAATCAATGTCTCTCAAAGGCAGTCATTGCTCAGTGGCTTCTCAGTCTAAAGAAACATAAAATGGAGGGGTCTGATATAAGAATCCAGAAGTTCCTACTGGGTGGCCTTGGGGAAGGGCCTTAATCTCAATTTCCTTATATAGTGAGCACAAGGAACTCTGCCTGACACTCAAGGTCATGGTGAGGGGAATGGGCAAGGGTGAGTGGGCCAGAAGAATGTGAGAGGTCGCTATGGAGACAAGATTGAATGGAACCAACTACAGTTTGATGAAGGTGTATTCCAATATGCTAACTGCTCCACAGTATGGTAGCACAAGCCTCTTGGAGATATCTAGTTTTAAATTAATATATTAAAAAGGTGATATTAAACATTTAGTTCCTCATTTCCCCTAGCCACAGATAATATACTGAACAGCACAGAGAACATTTCCTTGATCCCAGGAAGTTCTACTGGACAGTGCTGATCAGATTCTCCCGTGACCAGTTTCTTGCCTCCACCTGCTTTCTACCCATTCCCTGCAGAGCCTTGAGTTGCTGCTCGGTGTCCCCCAAATGTCCAACTTCAAAAGAGAGCATAGAGCTCCTGGCAGGAGTGAGAGTCAGTTAATCTGCTTCTAAAAAGGTGGGGCCTTCATCTTGCATCTTCTGCATCTTTGACAACAACCCAGTCCCTGCTCCATGTTAGAAATGAGGCTTGTTCTTTATCTTAGTGAAGAACTTCTCTGACTTGGCATAGTTCATGGTCAAGCCTGGTTCACAGCAGGCTTGGCTTGGCTGTGAACTTACTGAATGATGTCAAACACATCATTGTTTCACTCTGGGCCTCAGGTAAACAAACAGGCTGGCCTAGTATGGAAGACCTCTGAGGTTCATTCATCACTCATGTCTGTGGAGGATGCTGACTTCCTAGGTGGCTCTGATGACAAAGCCCTTGCATCATCAGAGTCCTTTCTACCAACAGCTGGTGTTCAGGTTCAAGATCCTACTGATGTCGGGACCTGGGTTGCATGAGGATGTCTGTGATGGAGGTCCTGGCGTTGTGTGTGCATTGTCTGTACATATACTTCTGTTCCCGAATCAAGGGATCAGGATAGCACCTGCCAAGTGGCTATGGAAGGACATGACTAAGTTCTGCTTAGGCAGGGCTTCAGCCCTCATTTGATATCCCTGTTTCTCTCTTTTCCTCCAGGTGATTCAACAAGCAAGTATGCTTTGGCTTCTGTAAGGAGGGATACCCTTTGGGAAACTACCCCCAGGACTTAGGGTTAGAAGATCAGAAGTCCCATGGTCCAAGCATTCAGCCTAGCCTCAGAATGTTCTCAAAAGCCTGGTCCAGATGACTAGCTCTCGGGGATGCCAGAGCTAAGTGGGAACACAGACTTTTATTCTGCTGCATGTAGGATAGGGAGATTTTACTTCTCAGCTGAAGCTGCTGAGAGATACCCATCATGTGGGGTCAATGGCCACTGTCACCTCTCTCCATCCGGGTACTCAAATGAGAGGTGCTGGGGAAAAGGAGACAGTTCCATTGTGAGAGAATGCTTATCATTGCAGCTGGTCATCTTCAGGGTAGGAAGCCTCCTGCCTTGGCAGCTGGAAGGCAGGACCACAGAGAAGCCGGGCCTCAGGCTCTTCCTCAGTGAGAGTAAACATAGGGTGGGGCAGCAAAATATAGAGTCAGAGCTGTCTGGCCTCTCTCTTCCTCAGCTCCAGCCTGAAGGCTCAGGTTCTCCCTTCTACTAGATCTGTTATCCACTCCCTCTTCTCTACGGGTTTCTGAAGGCTCATCTCACTCTTTCAGCCACAGTCCCTGTGGTGGTTTGAATAAGAATGGCCCTCATAGTCTCATACAGTTGAATGCTTAGTCATCAGGGATTGGCACTACTTAAAAGGATTATGAGGTATGGGCTTGTTGGAAGAAGTATGTCACTGGGGTTGGGCTTTGAGGTTTCAGAAGCTGAAGTCATACCCAGTGGCTCTCTCTATTCCTGCTGCCTGCTGATCTGGATGTAGAACTCTTGTCTCCTTCTTCAGCACCATGTCTGCCCGGATGCTGGCATGCTTCCTGCCATGGCGATAATGGACTAAACCTGTGAAACTATAAGCCAGCCCCAATCGAATGCTTTCCTTTATAAGAGTTGCCATGGTCATGGGTGTCTCTTCACATCAAGAGGACAATGACTAAGAAATAAGTTAATACCAGGGAGTGGGGGGATTATTGTGATAGGCTTGATCATGCTGTTTGTTGGTGGAGTATGGATTTTAGGATTTTGGATTAGGAAAGCAGTTGAACACTTTAAGTGGGACTTAATGGGTCATACTAGTAGGACCATAGAAGACAGTGCTGAGGGCAATTTGAACTGTAGGGGCCAAGCTCAAGAAGTTTCAGTGTGGGAGAATATAAGTAAGTGGCCCAGAGTCCATTCTTGTGATGCTTTGGCAAAGAATTGGCTGCTTTTTGGCTTTGTCCAGAAAAGTCTGCCTGAGGCAAAATTGAAGAATTTTTGATTAATGGTGTTGGCAGAGGAGATTTCAAGACAGCCTACTATGGACTGTGTCATGTGGTTATTAGTGGTCACTCTTATGCAGATCTGTAATGAAAAGGAGGAAGATGAGCAAGGAAAAATATAAAATGTACAGTTTGAGGAGAAAGGGAGCACCAGGAAGTGTGATGGAGCTAAGTCTAGTGCTCAAAGAGATAAAAAGTTTAAGGAAAAATCTGATGCTAAATTGCAAAGAGGGAGCAGTGACCTCCTGGTGAGACCCCACCCAACTAAGCTTCCAACTAGTGCAAAGGAATTAAAGAAAAGCGTAAGCTGTGAAGGAAACCACAGAAAACAGAAAGCCTATGAAAATGTATTTGAATGAGGGGGCCAAATTCCCAGCAATCAACAGAACTTGGCAGCTTCAGCTACATGGTTCTGTCTTTAGAGTCAAGGATATTAGAAAGGTGTTGTGGAATCTCCCTCTACAGCCAGAGAAAGCTGCTGAGGCCAGGCATGTGGCAGAGGTGTTCTTGAATGGAGGCCTAGAGAGATCATTGCATGAAGCTATGAAGGTGAAGCCTGGATTGTGTTAGAGAGCCCAAGGTGAAGCCTGGATTATGTTGGAGACCCCAAGATATTGGAGATGCCAGAGCCATGGGATACTTGCTGAGAACTACAGACTAAGTATGGAACCAGCCCAAGAAAGAAAAGTGTGTTCCAGTCAACAAAGCTGAAAGTAGTTGGAGATCTGAAGAGCCCTTTGACATCAGACATGGAGATGCACAGTTTGGAATTTGCCCAGCTGGTTTTCAGACTTTCTTTGGTCCAGTATTTCCTTCTCACTTTGCTTTCTTTCCTCCCTTTTGGAATGGTAATGTATATCCTGTGCCATTGTATGTTGGAAGTGTATGATCTGCTTTTTGATTTTGATTTTACAGGAGGTTACAGTTAAGAGATTTCCTTGAGTCTCAAAAAAGACTTTGAACTTTGGAATTTGAAACAGTGTTGAGACTGTGATAGACCATGGGGACTTTTGAAGTTGGACTGAATACATTTTTTTGCATTATGATATGGCTACAAGCCTATGTGAGCAAGAGAGTGGGAATGTGGTGGTTTGAATAAGAATGGTCCCTATAGACTCATATATTTGAATGCTTGGTCACCAGAGAGTGGCATTACTTGAAATAATTAGGAAGTATGACCTTGTTAGGGTGGGTGTGGTCTTGGAGGAAGCTAGGGGTGAGCTTGGAGGTTTCAGAAGCAAGAGCTAGGCCCAGAGGCTCTCTCTTTCTTCCCTCTGCCTGAAAACCGAGATGTAGCACTCTCAACTACTTCTCTAGCACTGTGTGTGCTTGTATGCTGCCATGTTTCTCACCATGATGTCAATGGACTAAACCTCTGAAACTGTAAGCCAGCCCCAATTAAATGCTTTCCTTTATAAGAGTTGCCACGGTATTGGCATCTCTTCACAGCAATAGAACACTTACTAAGATATTCCCTGCTGTGCCTTGTGCACAACATTACTACTATATGGATCCTATTTATATCTCTGGCTGTTACTCTTGGACACATCTTGATATTCTCTTTCTGGTGAAATTCTAGAAACTTTCTGCATTCCTTGGCTTATGGCTACATCACATTGCCATCTCTTCCTGACCTTCCTATGCCCCTCCTATAGACAACTTTTTGATGACATTAGTCTCATTTAGATAATTCAGGACAATCTCAAGACCCCATTCAAAAATACCCTGTGTTTCCAGAGCCTTTTCCTGTGTACCCACTTCTACTGTGGTGCATTTCTTCATTCTGCTAGGTTGTGATCAATGACTTAGTCTCCCCGCCTCCCATGTGGTAGTTTGAATGAAAATGGCCCCCATAGGCCTGTAGGGATTGGCACTATTAGGAAGTGTGGCCTTTTGGGTTAGATGTGGCCTTTTTGCAGAAAGTGTTTCACTGAGGGTAGGCCTTGAGGTTTCAGAAGTTTATGGTAGGCCCAGTGGCTCCCTCGCTCTTCTTGCTGCCTGCCAATCCAGACGTAGAACTCTCAGGTACCTCTTCAGCACCATGTCTGCCTGCATGCTGCCATGCTTCCTGCCATGATGACAATAGACTAACCTCTGAACTGTAAGCCTGTCCCAATTAAATGTTTTCCTTATAAGAGTTGCTGTGGTCATGGTGTCTCTTCATAGCAACAGAAGCCTTAACGAAGACACACCATACCATTCTTACTTTGATTGCTAATGACAAACTACAGAATAAAAAGAATAAATACTTGAACCAGGCACTTAAAGAACTCCAGGGCCTTACATGGGCATGGTGCCATATCCCCAGGTCCATGTTCATTGATTTTCCAACACCTCATAACTTCCTCTACTTGTCCCCAGGCATATCCTGGTATCCTTTCAGTTGGACTTTGTGAATAGATCTGGTGTTTGGGTTGGCTCAGAGAGGAATATGTTGGTCTATTCTACCCTCTTCTCCCCAAATCAATCCACTCACCCACCCAACCATATCAGTTCCTTTGAACCTTCTTCTATATCTCCTCTCTCTGTCTCCTCTCTCTCCTCAGTACTCACATCCTTTATCCTCTCCAACCCGGAGGAATCTGAGGGAAATAGGGGCATAACCATGCTAGGGACAGCTTCACCAACTGTCAGAATATCACTAACCCCTTGCTAGAGAGCAGCCCACCTGGCTCACACCAGCCTTTCTGAGGGAAGCCTGCATCCCTCGCCACCACCCGGTGCCAGTGTCTCTGGGCCCAGCTCACCTGTCTCTCCCCAGATGGGCAGGTACTCATCTTGCTGAATGTCCAGCATGATCTCCAACCCGTTGCCCGTCCCCCCCTTGACTGTGGTGAGTAGAGGCTTGCCGTCCTCGCCTGAGTTAAACATGTAACACTTCCCATATTTTGTAAACACCTGAAGGAGAGAAGAGAGAGAAAGAAAAGCACATGGTGACATCACATTGAGCTCCAGGGATGGGCAAGACCCTAGAACTGCCACAGCAGGCTGGAGTTCCTACAGCCCATTAATCTTAACCCCCTTGTACCAAAGATTTCTCCAATGATTCCTTAACTTGTCAAATGGCTGGATGTTTGCCAAGTAGGATTTTGGTATCAAAGAAGAAACATGGGTATTCCCTGGGGTTTGTTGAGTGGTATTTGACCTCTTCTCCTTCTGGGCACTCCCCCTTGAAAATGGCACCCACTTCCAAGCATTAAACATCATCTTAAAACTCTTGACCCTCTAAGCCATACCCCCAGCTTTAGGCTCTTTCCTAGGCTGCAGACACAATGATATTACTTCTGATAAACACCTCCTAGATGTCCCACAGATGCCAGGTACTCAGCCTGTCCCAAAAGGCACAGGACTTGCTCCAATATTCTACTTATGTTGCTATTTCCTTCACATCAGAAACATTTTCTTCTGAAGGCTGGAACAAGGTACATTAAGAGGCAGGAAGTAATGAAACTTACAAGGCACAGGAAGTAAACAAAACTCAGAAATTACAAGATGTTTCTGAAGTTCACAAGAGTCACAAGGCACTTCTGCAGGACTTTATAAGTAGTAGCAATTGCTGGGCAGAGGACAATCTTGTACAGGATTGAGCTGCCTGGAGGTAGGATAGGGAGCTCCAAGGATGAAGCTTCATGAGTCATCTATCAATCACACTGGGGTGAGCTTTTTGGTGATGTCACTGCTTTTGGGCCATCCATATTTTGTAAGCAACCCTTCCCCTGCTCAGTGGCAACCCCAACAAAAGGCACTGGTTCACTAGGCTACACTTGGGTGGAACTTTGTCTTCAGTGCCCAGGTGAGTGAGTAGACTTTTGTTTGCCTCTCCCCAGGAAAAGCCACACAGCACTTCAACCAACAGTTCCCAGAATTCCCATCATGGGGAATAGCATCTACTTCTCAAGGGGCTCAGGCTAGACCTCCCCGCCCCAGTCTTGCTGTCCAGCTTTTCCTTTTCTCACCCCATACATAAGCAGCCAGCAAGGTTCATCAATATCCTTCCCCATCTCTGATGGACTTTAGGACTCAGTCCTTTCTTGTCCTAGCTGGCTCGTGGCATTCCAGACATCTCTCTCTAGCCACCCTATAAGCTAATCTTTCTGAAATTGAAACCTTATTGTATTGATCCTGTGCTGAAAATCTATCGAGGCTGGTCATTTCCTTCAGGGTAAAATCTATAACCTCTTCACCTGACGTCCTAGGATGTGCTCTTGACATACCTGCCACTTTCTGCCCTCTTCCTGCTTGCCTGAGCCTGCAGGTATTGTGAGATGGTCAAGTCCATGGTCTTGGGGATTGCATCTGCTTGCACATTCATGCATCTTCCCCCAGTAGCTCACACAGTGTCTGGCACACAGACACCATAAATATATGTTAAATGAATGAATGGAAGAGAGAGTGGAGGTGGAGTCAGACCAGTAAATCTATGGCATTGGAGCACACCCTGCTTGTCTACCTGCTTCTGCCTTTCTACCTGCTGCTTCTGCCACCATTCTCCTCTGCCTGGATAGCTGCTCACTGTCTCCAAGGCTGGACTGATGCCTCTTCTCCTCCAGGAAGACTTCCAGGCTGGGTGACCCTCCCTTCTTGCCTCTCCTTGTGTCTTCCCCATGGCTCCCATCATACTGAATGCACCACTCCTGAACTTGACTCCGCCTTTCACTTCTGAATCCGAGCCCTTAGCTGGCACACAACATGGGCTTGCTCTATTTTTGCCTGATGAAAGCATGATCATAAAGATGTCGTGTGGAAAAAGTCCAGGGCAAGGGATGAGAGATCTTTGTCCAAGTTTTCATGTTGTCCCTCAGTATTTTGGTATTGAATGAATCAAATAAACTTTGTATGTCACGGTTCCTTGGTCTGTAAAATGGGGGTTCTAGTCCAGGCCTCTGTTGCTTCTCAAGGTCATTGAGAGGATCAGATGAGATAATTCATGCAAAAATGCTCTAAAAACTATGAGCTTTCTGAAAATGCTAATTGTGTGTGTGTGTGTGTGTGTGTGTGTGTGTGTGTGTGTGTGTGTTTTCTTTTTTTTGTTATATAACCACTTTGCAACCTCAGGCTGAAGCCAAATACATCTGGCAAGATTGGCTGGAAGAAAGCCATGTGGACTGGATTGGATTCCTGCAGCCACTGAGATCTGGGTGCAGGCCACTTCCCTCTGGCTCCCTGCCATTCAGTCAGGGCCAGGTTTAGAGCAAGTGCAGCAGCATTAGGGACTGCCTTTCTTAAGGGCCATAGGAATCCAGGAAGACCAAGGGCACCATGTGTCAGTCACCGTGTTGAACTTTGGCTTGTTACTGCATTTGGCCTTCACAGATGTGACCGTGGATGGGTATTGCAGCTCCCTCTGTGCAGAGATGGGAACCGGGGCCAATTAAAGTCTCACAACTCATAACAAGAGAAGCTGGAATTCAAATCCATGTCTCTCCCTGGGTGTGCTGTCCCAGAAGGAGGAACACAGGGGTCTGGGTCAGCGGGTCACCTCCCAGAGGAAGCACCTTCCTCTCTGCTCCAATTTGCTTCTTTTTTATCAGCCAATCATTACTCACGTGTGTGTGTGTGCTCCTACAATGTGCAAGGAACAGAGTGGTTGCAAAACCAGGACCTACTGTCTGCCTTTAGCATCTGCAAGAAGGGTGAGTAGAAGACAGGGCCTACATCTTCTCCATTAACAACTCCAAATCGCTGACTAGCTGTGCTGTTTCAGGATGGCCAAGTTGGTCTCTCAGCTTCATGGTGGGGGAGAACAGCTAGAGTGACGCAAAGTCCAAAGCAAACAGTTTCTCTAGGAACTGCACTTTCTCCTCACTGGTGCACATAGTGATGGGACTCAGCTAACGAACCTGTCCCCGGGAGAGACGCTCTTCAGGCCACTGTAATGAGCTGAGTATGTTATAGTGAGCACATCTATCGCAAGCGGTTGAATATGTCAGGAATGACTTCCGGGGTGTTTCAACAAAGCTCTCCCTTCTTTTTCTTAATTTGTGTAGACACTCTATAAACACCCAGTCTCTAAAACTGCCCATAATTACACTTGGCCTATCCGCACGGCAAGATTTGTTGGTAAAAGTAAATTCCAGTTTAGTGTCTAATTATTGCACATCCCAGCTGCCCCAATTAACTTCTTTTTCCTCCACTATTTAGCCCTTGACCTTTAGAATGTTGGGCTGAGGATAAAATGTACTGTCTACTTCCGAAGTCAGCCCAGATCCTAGCTCTGCCACACAGGTGCTGTACCAAGTGACTTGATCAAGGCAGTAATTCCCCTCACCCCCACTCTGAGCAACAGAGGAGAAGGATGGACTGTGGGAGCTCAGTGTGGTCTAGGAGAGCATCTCATGCATCCCCCTTCCTTTATAGATAAGGGCATGAAGACCAGGGAGGTTGTCAGCTGCCCTAGGTTACACAGTGAGGATGTGTCCAAGGGGAACATTGACTCCTCATTGAAATTTCTCTCCTTTTTTTTGTTGCGGCCTCCCTCAGTTGGACAGGATGTAGGGGCTTTCTTTGGTCCCTCCCACATGAACTTCTGTTAGCTACTGGTTGTCTGCTCTATGCAGGCTCAGTGGGAGCCGAATCCAGGGAGCTGTAGTCTTCCTCTGTAGAGAAGGGAGTGGAAAGTCCTTTATAGGAGGGTGCACAGAGATTTCCATCCTCCCCCTTGGCAGGCCCTTGCCAGGCTGGGTCCTCACTCCAGTCCAGGTGGTAGATTCTGTCAGTGCCCTCATATCAGGCTGATTTGCTGCCCTTACTCCTAGGGGAAAGGTGCTGGGGCACGTTCTCCAGTCTTCCTGTGTGAGCTGATCTGGCAGAGTGGGTCAGGGTTGGGTACCAGGCTGACCATTGTCAAGTCTGGTGACCAAGGGGTGGTCTATGGCGGCCAAGAGCTTCTTCCAAGGCAGGCTGTTGTGTTGCGCTTCCCTCCAAGCTCAAAACCTTCCATCTTGGAGGGAAGCTCATTAAGATGTCTACAGGGAGGTAAAACAACAGGATGTTCTAAGCGGAGGTGCAACACTCCATCCCACAGGGAAACTCATTAGGACAGGGAGTAAACAGCTCAAAATAGCTTCAGGAAGTCTGTGGAACTGACCAGATTCACTGGGCCCCTCTCTCCACAAGCATATATAAGCTGTAAAGATTGTGGAGATACTGTCAGATGAGCTCAGCTGCCCAGGAGACTCCCAGAGCAGCCAAGCAGCCTGGAAGAAGCAGAGCTCGGAAGACCTACCTGCAGAAGACACACCCCATCCAACCCATTGAGCGGCTGCGGGCTGTGCAGAGCACTTCCGGTTTCTTGCTTTTGTGAATGTTCAGTCATGCTGCAGTGGGCTTTGGGTGGAGTTGTCTTCAAGTCATTCTTGCTCTTGCAAGTAACCTCCCACCCACATTCCTGTAAGTAACCCCAGTAAAACTCATTGGTTCACCAGGTGAGACGGTGGTGGTATCCACACTTTGGTCTGTTTTCATTGGTTCCCTGTCTGGGGTGAGTAGACTGGTTCCCATCTCCCCAGGAATAGTGTCACACAGCACAGACCCTGCAGGAAGAAGCCCCAGACCCCCTGGAGTCTTGTGCATCCTCCTACTCCCTTCTTCCCCTTTATGTTTCACACTTTCTTGGCCAATTCAGTTCCAGGAGGTCCACAGGCTCTTCTCCCCCAGGGCCTGTCCACAGGCTGTTTCTTCTGTCTGGAATATTCTCCCCACATACTTTGTATGTATCAGGCTTCTGCTTAACAGTCATCTCCCCAGACATGCCTCATTCACCCATCTCAGTCTTTGGCTCCAAAATCTCCTTGGGCTCAGCCTTCTTGCCTTATTCACACACTCTGTGTTTCTCTGCCATAGGGTGTAACTAGATCATTATTTATTTATTGGCTATGTCTTCCTCTAGACAATAAGCTTCCAGAGGACAAGAAGTGTGTATTTTGTTGAATGGGTGAATGAATGAATGAGTGAGTGAATGCATGGGCTCTAAGGTGTTGCTGCTCCACATCCCCTTGTCTGCCTCTGTCAGGTACACTTGGGAGCTGGCTGGACACATGGTTCTGTCCAGTGCTCATGCTGAATAGTCTTATCCAATCCTCCTCCCTCCCTCATCTCCTAACCAGCTTCCTCTTTACCTGCACCAAGCATGTTTGCATCTCTACGAAGATGCTAGAACAAATAATTCTATCAGGAGCTAAGATGATGGAGGAGACAGTTTACCTTTGTGTGCGCAGCCCCGGGGGCTCTGAGAAAGCACAGTGCCTACTGGCTGGTGCCTCCGCTGCCTCTCTCCCTGGGCTGTGGAGTCTGCCACTCCTGCCTTGTTTTTCCGAGGATTATTTCCCTCCCGGCTCAGCATCAAAGGCTGCTGAGCTATTTACACAGAGCACAATTTTTCTACAAACTTCGGACAAGATGCAGCTCTCCTTCCCCATTTCAGGACATAATGATGGGTAAGTGTAACACACGCTTCAGATTTACACCTTATCGCCCCCGGGCAGAAAATACAATTTATTTAAGTCTAGACTGTCAGGCCAAGCTCTCTGCTTCTCCAGACCTGCCATTCTTCCTGGCATTTCTCTGCCTTAGTGGTAAGAGCTGACAGCCCCGTTCGTGGCTAGCAGGGATGGGTTTGCCGATTGCTGCAAGTCTAGAGTAGCTTTGAGTTGGATTGGCTTCTAAGTTTAAGTAAGAATCAAGAAATGTGCATGCTTCAAACTGGAATCTTTAGATGAACTGAGAATGTGACTCATGACCATGATGCTAATTGCTAGTATCTTCATGATGCATTGTTCTTAGGCTACAGTGTCTACAAACCCCTTCAACATTCTGAGTGGCTCCATGAGATTGGAGGGAAGAAAGCTGGCAATTCTGGAGTCTGCTCAGTGCTATCCATGATTGGCACTTTCACAGGTACTATCTCATTCTTCCTTAGGTGGTCCTAACCATCCAGAGAGTCAGACATCTTATATGGTTGTGGAAATAGAGACTGGGATCTTTCTGTCAACAAAGTTAAAAAGAAGGAACCAGGGGCTGGAGAGATGGCTCAGTGATGAAAAGCACCTACTGCTCTTCTAGATGACCCAAGTTCAATTCCCAGCACAGACAAGGCAGCTAACAACTATCTATAACTTCAAAATCTGACACCCTTGCACAGACATACATGCAGGTAAAACATCAATGCACATAAAATAAAAATAAAAAATTATTGAAAAAAAAAGAAGGAACCATAGGATTTCCCAGACAGACAGAATGGGGTCAAAGCAGCTTGTCAAGTCTGTGGCCCTGAATAATCATGGGCTGTTACTAGGTCCAGTTTTCTTTTTTTTGCAAATGGGGCATCATAATCTCACTTGGGCTACAGAGCCTAATGGAGAGAATGGCCATGGCTGTGCTTGAGAAATTGGTAAAACAGTAGGCACCATCACTTTAGGGATCACACCAGAGAGAGGATCTGTGCCCATCCTTTTAGCAGAAGAGAGATGTGCTATAGAAAGATGCACTATAGAGAGATGTGCTATAGAAAGATGCACTATAGAGAGATGTTCTGTAGAGAGATATGCTATAGAGAGATGCGCTATAGTGACATGCGCTATAGGGAGATATACTATTATAATGGCAAGAAGCAGGAGACTGAGGTGAACTGAAGAATGGTAACCTTAAGGCTCCCATCTTCTGTATCCCCACCCTACCAAGTTCATCTTAAAATGGTTAGAGGAACAGAAAATGGTCCTGTGCCATTGACTTCTTGTTTCTTAATGGTGCTAAGCTTGTAGCTGGAAGTCTGGGAGAGCTAGTGGGATTTCCACAGGCTAACGAGTCCTGGGGAAAGCTCAATGCTTTCACACATACAGCATAATATGAAATCTACATTTGGATCTCAACAACTAAGTCAGATGTAGATGTTGGCCAACCCCGACTGGATGTTCTAAATCAATGAAGCATGGGGTCAGGGGTGGGGACAGTGTACCTGGCTTTCCAGAAACTCTTTCAGCAGCTTGGAAGCTGTAGACTGGCTTTGTTACCCTCCATCTCCCCTAGAGTGCCTTAGGTGACAATGGCCCTGTACCTACTGTCCTTACTCTGCCCTGTGATGACAGGAATGCAGTCCTTCTTTCCAGATATGGAGGGTGAGGCCCGGGGAGGCTGAGTCAGGCAACACAGCTGATAGTCGGAAACCCAGGGTGAGTCTCTTTCTTATTCCAAAGGCCTGTGCTCTTGGCCTCACTGTCTCCCAAAGCTGCAGCTCACACCCAAATGCCTCTCCCAGCCTGCTCAGTTCCCAGCAGACTGGCAAGCCCGTTTCTTGCCTAAGGCTCTCCCATCTGGCAGTGGAAAAGACATATCTCAGAGTCAGAAGAATTCTAAAAAAGTGCCAGACACCAAGAGTCCTCCAAATTTCTCATTTCTTACATGGGGAGTCTAAGGCTCAGAGAAGTGAAATAATTTATCCTGGAACACACCGCTACTCTGGGAAAGGTATTAAAATCAAACTTGGGCTTGATGGCTAAGGCCAGCTGTTTGCACCTGTCAGAACCTGGACACCATATTTGGGATCCTTTCTGGAGCACTGCACTTGGGCTGCTGGGCCCTGCTGTTGGGCCTGCATCTGGGTTGGCATGAAATGTTGGGGGATCCTGACTCATAGGTTACAGGAAATACAAAGTGGAGTTCTTGCTGGGAAAGGTCAGGAATGGCTGAGACCCACAAAGACACAGTCTTTGGTCAACTTTAAAGTGCAGACAACATTGCTACACCATGGATCTACTTAGGAACATCAGTTATGGAGATGCTCCTTAGGAACCATCGAAGCATCCACCCTGCAACATGCACCTGGGCCTGCAAACTTTGAACCTTCTAATCTGCTCGTTAACCCTGACCTGTAGGTGTTTTCTAGGCAGTGTGCTTGCTTCTCTTCCTGGCTTACACATATTACACTCAAAGGAAACAAAATTGCATGGCTCTAAACATCCCCCGAGCCTCAGCCTCATCCTCACTCCCCCATTCAGTTTTCCTCTCAATGAAATCCCTGGAATTTCTCATTGGGCTGGTTTTAGCCAAGATAATGTACTTGTTAAGAGTTCATCATTGAATTCCCCCCACCCTCTTTGAAGTTCTTCAAATACATTTCACACAGTGGCAAAGTGAAAAGGTCTTTATTTGACTTCCAGGAAACAAAATGAATCTGTTTTTTGTATTCTGAAGTTGCAGTAAAGGTGTTCGGAATGAAATACAGTGAGAGAGACGTATTAGCACGGAGTCTGAGCAGCTGGCTAGCTCTGGGAAGGCCAGGGCAGTATTTTGTTCAAGCACCTGCTTGATAATTCATTTGTTCTTGCAGCAGGATGTTTTGACCACTTCTCTTATTCTAAGAAGTGTGAGTGTGCCTGTTCCCCCCCCCCAAAAAAAGATGATGCTGGGGACTGGGAGCTGGGGAGGTGATAGTAAAATGTCTGTTGGGCAAACATGAGAGCGTGAGTTCAGATGCCCAGCACCCACATAAGAGCTAGATGTGGCTGAGTGAGTCTATAATCCCAGCACTGGAAACATGGGGGGAGGGGTGGGAGTCGGTGGGGGGGGGCAGGTGGAGTTCACTGGCTTGCCAACCTCAGCGAATCGACAAACTCCAGGTTTCATGAGACGCCCTGTCTCAAAAATTAAGGTAGAGAAGTGGTTGAGGAAGACACCGAATGTTGACCTCTGACCTCCACAGGCATCTGAAAACAGGTGCAAATGCATCCACATGCGCACACACCACACACACACACACACACACACACACACACACACACACACGACTTTAGCAAACACCCATGAGAGCACCTCCATGTGGCAGATGCTGTTCCAGGGAGTGAGAGACAGAGAAGATACAAGCTCTCTCTTGTCCCGCTACTCCATCAGGAGACCTCCCTCTCTCCCGGAACATCAGTCACGCCACTGAGCATGTGCCGTGAGATGAGTGGGCACTGTGCCAACTTCTTTAAGCACGCTCTCTTTTAAGATTTCCAGAGCTCCTTGGTGTGTCATTCTCCCAGCTTGCAGATGCGGAAGCTGAGAGGCTCTGGAAGGTTGAACTACAGCGAGGGAGTGCCCTGCTGATGCGTCACTTTATGTGGAGGAGCTCTTAGAAGAGGGCTTTGGGAAGTAAGCGATGGGCTCAGCTGTTTGTGGAAACAGTCAAGTTCCCAGAGGCCCAGAGGACAAGGTAGCCAGTCACAAATGGCTGTGTCAGTGGATAAAGAAACGGGGCGAGTTTATGAGTGTGTGTAGCTAGAGTTTTCCTGCCTGGCCCACAGTCAGGACAAATCTCTCTCACCTGCCAGTCCCACAGCCGCTCAGACCCAACCAAGTAAACACAGAGACTTACATTGGTTACAAACTGTATGGCTGTGGCAGGCTTCTTGCTAACTGTTCTTATAGCTTAAATTAACCCATTTCTATTAATCTATACCTTGCCACGTGGCTCGTGGCTTACCGGTATCTTCACATGCTGTTTCTCATTGTGGCGGCTGGCAGTCTCTCTGACTCAGCCTTCCACTTCCCAGCTTTATTCTCCTCCTTGTCCCGCCTGTACTTCCTGCCTGGCCACTGGCCAATCAGTGATTTATTTATTGACCAATCAGCAACACACTTGACATACAGACCATCCCACAGCAAGTGTGCACAAAATTTTCTGCAGGAAAGAGATAACTACGATTAATAATAATAATGTATCACATATTTAAAAATAGCTTTAAAAAAGGAGGATTGAAAATCTTTGTACCACAAGGAAAAGATAAATATTTTCAGGGAAAGATATGCTAACTAATTTCACTTGATCATCCACATACAAAGAGGCACCATTTTGTACCCCACATATATGCACAATCATCACTTGTCAATTGAGAAAACAGAAAAAAAAAACCAACCAAACAAAAACAAAAAACCTAAGAGGCTTAGCATTATTTGAATGTATGGTACGGTTGTGAGACCCCTGTGCCCAAAGCCCATCTGTCGCCTTTTTATCCCATGTGACATTTGCTGGGCTAACTCCTCTTAACTTCTGTCTCCAAGAAGCTGGAATGCAGCCGAGGCCTTTCTAGAGAGAAAGAGAGCTAGAGCTAAGCTAACCCTTACCTAAACACCATGCGGGAAGAGGTGTTGAGCACTCATAGAAGACAAGTATCACGAGGTGGCAGGCCTGTCTGCTACGACAATAGCGTGCATGCAGGGAGCCAGGGAGGTGAAGGCTGGCCTTCTTCAAGGCCAACACAGTGCAGGCAGGTGTTGTCTGGGTGGGCTGAAAGCACCCGGAAGGCCGGTGAGTCCTTCAAGGCCATTCTCCTGGAAAGACATTCAAAATACCAGGCTACTGCTGAAGACCCTTTCCTACCACTCATTAAGGGCTCTCACATGGAGGCCCACCTGAGGTGACCCCTTGGGGGAGTGGGTACCAGAGTTCTTTTAGGTCTGATTGCAATGTGGCTGGCTTGGGAGGGTCCAAACAGACACCTGAGCCTGATTTCAATGGATGTGAGGGCAGGTTTGCTAGTATTTTTCTGAGGTCCTTAAGAACCGTCTCCCATGGCCAATAGGAGGAGCTGGGTTATTTTCATCTCTGGATTCCCAGAGCCTTACCTAATACCTGGCACACAGTAGATACTTCATGACCTTGAGATCAGGTCATCCTGGCTGGCATCCTTACTATGTGTTAGGCACCATGCACAGTGATGAGCACGGCTCAGCTGTGGGACAAAGGTAATGATGAAGGCAGAGAGAGGCCAGGATTGAGAGGAATTAGCATTAGAGTCTCTCTCTGTCAGCCTGGCCCCTTGTTTTGACCACCGCAAGGATGCTACCCAGAATGGGGCTGAGGCGAGTCAAATCCAAATGAGCACATTTGACATGAATTTTATGGGTGTAACAAACCACTTTTTGATTGATTGAAGACCCACTCTGCAGGATGAAACACAACCGGAACTCTAAATCTGTTCAAGAACCCATGGCCAGGGGGGAGCTCAGAGGTCCCGGGGGTGAACATACCACCATTGGAGATAGTGTCAAACTGCCCTCTGAACTCCTATCTTTACCTGCAGATTAGCGTCCCTCTCAGACTTCATCAGAGAGGTTCTTGTGTAGTGGACGCCAGGTAAGTGTCTGTGGGATACTCAGCCACAATGGGACATCTACATCACCCCCTCCCTCAGGGTTCAAGGTCCATCAAAGAAGAGGGGCAGAAAGACTGTAAGAGTCAGAGGGTGGGGTGGGCTGCAGCGAATGGTGTCCTCTAGACACAGTGGGACTCCTGTACTCACGCGCTCACAGCGGTTGTGGTTTCCTGCACAAAAGCTGAACCCTATCAAGCCAGTCCACATTCCGGCGTGGATGAGGGAGGGACTCACAAGCCCCAACTCCTGGCTGATATTGATGGTCACTGGCTTCTGAGGGAGAGAGGGTCAGTTTTCTCTAAGGGCGTGGCCCCTTGTCAGTTGACCATGCTCCAAGTGAAGGGCGCAGCACACAGGGTTTATGAGTAGCACAAACAGGATTAGTGGACTATTCAGAAACAAATAAATAAATAGAGGGTGCAAAGTTGAGAAGGGGTGAGAGAGTTGGGGGTGGATCTGGGAAGATGTAGGGGGAGGAGTGGGGTTAAATATGATCAAAGAACATTATGTGCATGTGTGAAATTCTCAAGAGTAAACAATATTAAACAAGCGACAACTAAACTGAGCACATTTGTAATGGGTCAAAACAGACTATACAGAGCACCCCATTAGACATAGCCAATGTAGGGACTGGGGCTGAGGGCTAGGCCCCTCGCTTCAAGAAGGAGGACAGGGGCTCAGAAAGAAAGGAAAGGAGAAAACATGGCCACAAAACGCCCACTGTCCCTTGCTGTTTCCTTATTTCTGCTCCTTCCTTCACTCTCTGCTTTCCTACTGTGCTGATGTGGAGGTCCTGGTCCCAGCCTTCTCCACCTCCCAAGCAAAGCAGGCTAGGGGCATGGGGAGGAGGCTGGGAGTCCTGCTACACTCAGTGGCATGCCTTAGTCTCCGTTCTCATCACCCTGGAGACAGTAGATGCAAAGAGCTTTGCAGAGGGTGTCGACTGGATAAAATTAGCCCAGCATTTTTATTATTGATAGGAATTCTTCTCCCAACTCTGAAATCTGAGCTCCTATAGAATGTGATTCTGGGTGCATGGTTCTTATCATTTATTCTTTTGTTACTATACTTGATTTAATTACAGGTTATCCCTTGATGCCTTGTGATATTTTGGTACGTGGTAGGAAGGATCCAATATGTTTACATAGCCATTACCTCACACACTTGTGTCTTTGTGGTGGAAGCCTTTAAGACTCTCCCAGCAAATTTTGGAATGTGCATTAGTATCTAGTAGTCACCAGGCTATGCAGCTCACCGTCAGAACTTAGGCCTCATGTCTAATTAAAACTTTGTGCCTTTGACTACAGTCTCCCCTTCCCCTGTCCACTCCCTTCATCCCTACACCACCCAGCCTCTTGTAACCACCATTACAAATGGCCATCAGATATTTGAACAAATGCTCATTACCACTAGTCATCAGGGAAATGCAAATTAAATCCACAGGCGCTTAACGCCTCACACCTGTGGAGATGGCTATTATTAAGCTCACAAAAGAGAGCAAGTGCTGGCAAGGATGTGGGAAAAAAAAAAAAAAGCAAGCCCTTGAGTACTGTTGATGGAGGTGAAAATTAGTGCATCCATTGGGTACGGCTCAAAAAAAAGTCTGGAACTTCTATGTGCAGCAACCCCTTGTCTATGTACATATCCATGGGAATTAAAGCGGCATGTCAAAACGATACTTGCTTTCCCATGTTACAGTATTCACAATAGCCAAGATATGAAATCAAGTGGAGTGCAGTGACTGGGTGAAGAAAATGCGAGATCTGTCTGTTTATCTATGGTCTACCCATCCATCCATGATTAAATACTATGCAGTCTTCAAAAAGAAGTAAATACTGTCAATTATGAAAACATGGATGAATCTAGGTAGTGTGGTGCTAAGCGAAATAAGCCAGATGGAAAGATGAATACTTCATGTTCTCACTTCTATGTGGACTACAGGACAAACGTGTAAAAACGAAGAGTGGCATCACGGTTACCATTGCCAGGTCTCTTCAGCTGCTTGCCTGATCTCATGATTACAGGCCTATTCCTGCTGCTATTACAACTGCCATCTGCTATATCTATAGAAATTCATGACTACTTGGTGGTTACTTCCTGTGGTTTGCTCAGATTCCTCCTGGAACATTCCTTGGGTATTCCCAAAGAGGAAGTTTGTATTACCCTAGTTGGTACTTTTATCAATCCCGGGGGCTTGGGTGGGCTCACCTTCCTGCCATGAGTGTTTCATTGTTTGGTTTTCTTTTTAGACAAGGTCACATTATGGAGCCTTGGCTGGCCTGGAACTAACTCACTTTGCAGTCCAGGCTGGCCTAAAATTGTTAGAGATTCAACTCTCTCTGCCTCTGAGTGCTGGGAAAGTGCATTCTCCCACGCCCCCAGATCATCAGTGTGCTTTGTGCCTGGATGACCAAGCCTGCATTGAGATCACACAGGCCTCCATGCATCTGTTTCACCGTACCTGCTGGAATTTCCTCTCTGTGTAGGTGAAGAATGGGGGGAGGAAGGACCCCTACTCCCAAAATTGAGTTATGGAGGGTTCCTGGGAAATTTTGCACCATCCTTCAGGGCCGCATTGAAGCAATGCATCAGTGGAGACCAAATGATGGTTTATGATGTTTACAGAGGAAAAGCAGATGTTCCCATTAATGCCAGGGCAGGAAACAATCCCATGGCAGGTTTATTGTCAAAGCTTATCAAGAAAAGGTCAGACAGGTGACTATCCACACAGGGCCGCCGAGGCTCTGAAATCCTCACACTGCATTTCACTGATTCTTTTTTGTTGTTGTCCAACCTATTTCAGTTCTTCTGTGAAATTCTCCGGGAACACCATTGCTGTCCACTTCTCTCCCATGTCTGATCTCAGTCACTGAGAAACTTATGATTTTAGTAGCAAAGCTTGCATCATGAATATTCAGTTTCTGTGGCTTCACCGGGGCGAGAGGGTTTTGTAGTTTAATGAGCCTGCTTTCCTGACATGTGGGATGTGGATCTGGTGGGCAGAGAGGCAGCCTGCTTGGTGCCATTTTCCTTCCCAGGTCCACAGCAGACAGATAGATCACCACAGCAACCCTCTCCTCTGTGGCCTGCAGCTTCTCTAGTCTAGCAATTCTGGCTGCTGTGAAGGGGCCTGATAGGGTTAGTAAGGGAAGGCATCTCATTTGCTATCATCATACATGGAGGTAAGTTCTGCCATGCTGCCACGGGGACTCTGATTGGTTAGGTAAAAGGATCTCTTGTATGACGGAAGCAGACTTTACATGTTTTAAGAATATTGCCACAGGTTTGGCCCCTGGTCTAGCTCAGAGAGAGCATAGATTTCCAAATAATATCCTGACTGCTGGACTGGAGAGATGGCTCCACACTGAAGAGCACTTTGCAGAGGACCTGAGTTCAGTTCCCAGCACCTACCCTGGCTCACACTACTACTGGTTCACAGCTACCTTTATGTCTAGCTCTGGGGAATGTGATACCCTCTTCTGGCTGCCTTGGGCACTTGCATGCATGTATACATACTTGCATGCAGATATATGTATATATACATGTATATATACACACACATATAAATAAAAACTTTAAAAATAAATCTTAAAAACAGCCTGATTCTTCTGCTCATTAACTTTGTAGTTGGGCTAATGTTTATTGAGCAACCCTTGCTTTCTGATCTACTCTGAGGTTGACAGCTGGATTTTCATGTGGGTGTGGTTCTCATGGACTACAGGACCTTGGCTTATGATCTGACTATCCAAGTTTCTAAAGTGAATGGAGGCTTTGAAAACACAGGACAAAACATTCTTTAGTTCACATCACATCTAATGAGGAACTGTTATATTTCAACCACCGTGCTAGGTCCTGGGATCGCACAGGTGGACAGGACATAGATGCTGCCCTCAGGTAGCTCAGGAACTGCTGAAGTGAAAATGGAAATAATATTGTTTCTGATCATCAAGGACATAAATATCACTATAGACTCATGCACATCAAGGTGCAGGATGCAGTTCTTCAGCAGTGGGTAAGTCAGGTAATGCCCACCTGGGAGGAGTATAGTCCAGCCCATGGTATCTACTGAGCACCTACAGGGGTAGGGTGTGGGGGCAGTAACTGGTTCTGCATCAGCACACTCTTCAGCCTGCCTTTCCTGTCCTCTCCACTCGGCACCAGACCCTACTCTCTTCTCTTCTTTTCCTGGTCTCTGAGTCAGGAGGCACATGAGGACTTTGGGGCAGAATCCAAAAGGGAAGCTGTTTTTTAGGGCTGACAGTGGGAACCTCCTTCACTTTTACTCTCCTCTTCATGCTGGCCCTGCTCCTGACAAAGCCACAAGGAGATGCGCAGAAAGACAGGACCAAGGTGAACTGACAGGTGGTTCCCATAATACATTTATAAAATCGATTACAGTCCCATTTACAGATGAGGCCACGGAGGCTCTGAGAAGATGAGTACTTGCAGAGGCACCATGAAATCCTGTGTTGCAGGCAGGCATTGTAGAAGAATACAGGATTTTCTTTCTTTCTTTGTTTGTTTTTAAATGGGGACAAATCAAAACGTGAGAACCAGTTCTGCCTCCCTTGAGCCACATGACCTTGGGCTGGTTTCTAATTTTTCTCTGATCTTCCGTTTCCTCATTGGCTAGTGGGGATAGTGACCAAGTGAATTCCATCTGAATGAAGTCCAGGCTCTTCCATTTCAGGCCCCATGTTGCTGGTCTGTCATGTGCCAAATGATCTGGCCATTCCTGCCTCTCTCAGTTGTCCTGGGGACCAAGGAGAAGGATGGCTGTGCCAGCTGACTGTAAGTTCTGAAGAGCTGTTTGGAGGATCCAATATCAGTTTCTCAGTGGGCTTTGTGGTGGCTCCAGCCCTGTCCGCTGCTCATGCTGGGGTGAACGGCAGCCATGCATATGTTTGTCTGGGTCTCCGATGCAGATCTTTCCCAGAGGGGTAATTAGATTGATCTCTGCTGCATGCCAGGTGCTGTGCCAGACATCTCACACACCCATTGAGTACTCCCTCACCCTCAGCACCCACTCTCACCCCCACTGTTAGAGAAGAAGATACACAATTCTCAAAAGGCAAAACAGTCCTCTGAGCAAGTCAAAGGCAGCCCCAGGACTTCCACCCCAGCCTGTCTGATGAAGCCCAGGTTCCATGTATCCCACTCTATGAAACAGCATCAAAAAATACACACCAGTATTTCTTAGCAATGTAACAAAATTCAAGTTTTGCACATAGTACGTTCCAGCATGTTCACATGTAAATTGAACTAACCATGAGTCAGTGTTCAAAACTTGCAGTGCCCATGGCTCCCAGGCATGGCAGAGGGAGGGGCTGAGACTCTTCAGTGTGGCCTCCTGCATGCTTCTGATCCATGGTATGAGTCTTGGCTGTATCTCCCAAACTCCACTGAAGTTCCCCAGCCCTGGCTCTCCAAGGTAGAGGTCTGAGGGGGCAGGCGAGCAGCAGTTCTGTACAACTTGACATTCCTTGCTTCGGCTTTGAAACTGTCCCTCCAGTTACCGCCCTGCCTGGCTTCAGCCCTGCATCAGATTGGAGAGTGTCATCTCTGACCTAGTGAGCAGCAGTGCGTCCTATAGACCCTCCCTGATTGCTCCCTCCCTCATCCATCAAGGTTCTACACACAGCAGTCAGGAGGATCTTTCTGGAAAGCTTACTGTTTTCCATGGCTTCAAATGCTTTGGTGGCTTAGCCTACCTCAGAATGCCAAGGTCCTGGGCTCATAGCTCCTTGTGGCTTCTTCTTATCTGTGTAAATAAGCTCTGCTTCTCTTCAAATAGCCTGCATCCTTTGAATACTGATCCCTCTGCCCAAAGACCCTTGTTCTTCCACTGAGCACTCACTCACTTCTCCTTATACTCCAGCTTGGGCACGCCTCTTTCACAGTACCCGCCCAGGCTGGCCACCTCCCTTCTCAGAATGAGAAGCTCTCCCTCTGGTTTTGACCAGCACTCCTCACTCTCCTCCATCCCAGTACACTGTTAGTTTGCTGTCGGCCCCTTGAACATCAGAGCTCATCTGCTGATGAAGGGACCCTCTTTCATGGCACTGTGCATTCTTCCTTATGGCTCCGATGGCCTTGTGTTTGTGGGATCACCTGGTGGATGCCGTCTCTCCACTCCAGAAGGCAAGCTCTCAATTGTCTCACTTTTGTTTATGTGCCAAGTTCCCTGAAGATGGAGACCTGCATAGAAGGACCATCTGGCAGGATTCTTCCAGACACACTGAAGGGGGCTGTAGTGGGAGGAGTTAAACATCCACCTAATCATGACAGAGGCCAGAGCTGATCCATGCAAGGGGCTGGCTGTGGTGCCCACATTGGATCTGAGCTACTGTTGGAGAGAAGATATGATCTGGAGGGAAGATATGACCTCTTTTTAGTAGAGTGCAATTCCCAAAGAAGGAGTTTCCAGAGTGGGAACTGTCAGCTGCCACTTGCTGAGAGGATGACAGAATCAGTTCTTAAAATAGTGACCACAGCCCAGCATCTATTGTGCTGCCAGTCTCAGGACATGTCCAGAGGCTTAGCAGTAACCAACAAATTCCAAATAAGGGATACCTCCATTGTATTGGTCTCTCTTCGCCCTATCCCTGAAGTGTGAGACTACGCCTTACTGTCTATCCAAGCGTTCTTTACAGGGCCTGTCTTAACACACTTAGTGAAGATTTATTCACCGAATGACTAAATTAAAAAGTATGAATGAAAGAGATAATGCTGAAATTCGTGTTTAAGAAAAGATTAGTTTGCACACGGCTCAGCTGTCCAAAGGCTGCAAAAGCAAACACACCTATCTGGTCCTGCCCAGCTTTGTGCACCCTGGTGGCTGGCAGTTGGGCGGCACCTCCCCCAACAAACCTCTTTCTGTCCACTTGCCTGAATGATGGATGTGCCGGGGAGGAGGCCGCCAAGGAGGCGATCAGGCCTCTTTCCGGATCACTGTCAGATATAAAGAAGAAATGGCTGGTGCAACAGGGGTATTTAGAATGGAATGGAGCAGATTTAAAGAGAATCACAATGGCTATGACAAATATTTGAGGAGAGATCATTGAGACAGAGAATAGCTATATTCTGTACCACCAGGAAGAACAGATCAAGGGTTTGGGCTATACTTGGGGAACTCACTTAACAGGTAAAGTGACCAGTGATCTTTCTAGAGAGGTAGGCATGTTTAATTTGTGTGTGTGTGTGTGTGTGTGTGTGTGTGTGTGTGTGTGTGTGATATTTGTACTCATTTCTGTGTATAAGTGTATACATACTATGACTTGAGTTGTAGGTCAGAGGACAACCATGGGCTTTGGTCCTTACCTTCTACCTTGTTTGAGGAAGCATTCCTTGTTCAGCATTAGGCTATCTGGTCCATGGGCTACTAGGAACTCCTTTGTATATGTCTTCCTTCTTGCTGTAGGAATGCTGGGTTACAGAAGTGTGCTACCACATAGGATTTACTGTGGGTTCTGGGGATCTGAACTTTGGTCCTCATACTTTGGTTTGAAGGACCTATAATGCTGAGGCATTCTCCCCAGCCCCACCTTGTTTTTGAAGGAAGGGTCTCTCATTGATCTGCAGCTCACCAAGCAGTTAGGCTGGGTAACCAGTGAGCACGGGGTCAAACAACCATTGACATAGCAGATATTTACATTATGGTTCATAACAGGAGAAAATTAGCTATGAAGCAGCAGCAAAAACAATTTTATGGTTGGGGGTCACCACAATATGAGGAGCTGGATTAAAGTGTGGAAGCATTAGGAAGGTTGAGAACCACTACTGTAGACCCACACATGAATTAGGACCAGGGCTTCTCACTTCAGACAATAGGAGGTCCAAGTGTGGAAGCAGGAAGATGCCCAAACCCTGACCTTGAGATGGGGGTAGAGTAAGATGGCACTGTAATTCAGGATGGAGAATTTGAGGTTTGGAAAACAGTCTGAACCTATGACACTGTGAGTTTGGAGTTCCTGCCTGTATTCTTTTTATGGCTGGTGATGTGAACCTGAACAAGGACCCTGGTCTCTTGGAACCTCAGTTTTCTCATCAGTAAAACGGGAGAAGGGATGATCTCAGAGGCTTAACTGAGGCTGGGCACCTGGCATACAGCCAGATAAGCACATTATGTAGCCAAGCTTAAGCAGAGGCGGGGGCTGATGGGGAAGAGGGGATGGGACTTGAAGGCCAGCCCACACGTTGGTAACCATCAGAACTCATGTTTGCAGGATAGCTAAAGGATAAGTCATGTCTTCACGGGTCACCCTGACCCGTGAAGCAGTATGAATGAAAACTGACAAAGACACTTCATTGATAAAAATCCCAGCTTTCTAAGGGATAAAGGGATTCCAATCCCCTTCAAAGGGGAAAATTGCTGGTTTACAGGCTGGCCCAGTGGGTAAAGTGCTTGCCACACAACCCTGACCACTTGAGTTTGGATCCCCAGAACCCATACAAAAAATCCAGACACAGTAGCATCTAGACATCTGAAATCCCAGCATACCCCTATGGTGAGATGGGAGAGAGAGAAGAACGTCCAGAGGCTTGGGGGCCAGCTAGTCAAGTGTGTGAAACAGTGAACGACAAGAGAGACCAAGGTCTCAAACAAGATGGAAGATGAGGACCTACTGTAGAGGTTGTCCTCTGATCCCCACACGTGCATTATGACACATGTGCCTGCATGTACACCCCACCACACATACACACACACATACACACACACATGCATGCATACACACACACACACACACACACATACACACACACACACACACACACACACACACACACGCACACACACACAGTAACTGTTGCTTTTCTCCACATGGTGTCATTCCCACCTCTCCCTGACATGCAGGGTGTTGGAGAGCTATTTATCTGTCTGTGTTACTAGGACACAGTCCTCCACTGACACACCCATTCAGCACAACTTTGTCACCTCCTCCTGGACCCTGAGCCAGTCCTGGACGGGTCAAAAGTCATTCTCAGTGAGGGGCAGGAAAGGTATTTTTCTCATTTCTCTATCTCTAGCTGCTACGCCACGGGCGCCTAACTGATGTGTTCTAGATAAAATATAACATAAAATGGGTGAGCACTGCATGGAGACAGGTACTTTGTGCCCTTGGGGCCCTGGAGAGTTGGGTGTAGGCCATTCCGTTTGGGGCAGTCTTTTCTCTCCCTGGTGGGGGACTACAGAGAGTGGAGGTGGCCCTTGGGGAGTACTCATTACCAGGCAGCATTCTCAGGGACGGCAGACGTCCCACGGTCAAGCACTAGGGTGGTTGCCACGCCGAACACAGCATACATCAGACGCCTAATGGTGCGTTTGAGAACATAAGTGGTGTGCACCAAATGGAAGCTGAGAAGGGAATTCGAGCCACATGCACAGCAAGGAGCAGAAAACACCCAGAGCAGCCCTGGAGACAGTGGGCCAGACACAGTCCTTCAGACACAAGGGGAAAGCATTCCTCCAGAGGCCAGGAGCTGTCCTCTTTGGAGAGCTGGGCTGGGAGCTGGCTCCTGATCACTGCTGTCTCTGCTAGGCCTGCTGGCCTGGCCCTGACCATGCCACCATGGAATGCTCTATCAGCTCTCCTAGCCAGCTTGGCAGGTCTTCCTCCTCTCCTCTCTCACCTCCTCCTCTGCCTCCTCTCCCTCTGTCTGTTCTTTTTCTATCTCTGTCTGCTTCTGTCTCTGTCTCTGTCTCTGTCTCTGTCTCTGCCTGTGTGTGTGTGTGTGTGTGTGTGTGTGTGTGTGTGTGTGTGTATGTGTTCGTGTACTTGGGTGTGGATGCCTTTGGGTGGATGTGCCCATGTAAGTAGAGGCTAGAGGACAGTCTCTAGGGTTGGCCCTCAGGATCCACCCACCTTTTCCTTCATTTTGTCCTGATACAGGGTCTCTCACCAGCCCAGAACTCACCAGGTAAGCTAGGCTGGCACTAGTCTGTCCCTCCTTAGTACTGGGATCACAAGTGCACCTCAGCCACGCTGACTTTTTTCCTCAGGGTGAGTTCTGGGTATTGAGCTTGGGGCCTTGTGTTTGCAAATCACACACTTTACTGACTGAGCCCTCTTCCCGGATTGATGTAGGCTTTTACTCAACAAATATGTTGGCCTACCTATTAAGTGGCTCGTGATTATATACCACAGAATTTATACCTACAAGTCTAGAGCCAACCCACTTGCCTTTCTGGTTCTGCCATCGACCCAGGATGGTTACTTCACCTGCCTTGCTTCAACTGTGCCTTGTGCCACCCTCTGCCTTCAAGGTTGTCATGATGCCAAACCAGATACTATGGCCCAAATATTGAGAGCAGTAGAGAGTAGAAAGTGCGTTCTCCTGTGGCACATGTGCCACCCTCAAGTATAAGGAAGAGACAGTGGGCCAGAGTTCCAAGATTCGGATGTCCAGCTGAAGAGATGCTGGGGAGCTTTAACTGGACCCAGCATAGAGCAAACGCATATATACACACGCACACAGGCACATACAGCTACGTGTGTACAAAGGCACACACAGAGACACACACACATACACAAACACACATGCATACATACATACAGACAGACGGACAGACAACACACTTGCCACCTGCAGTGGAGCCCCACTTCCCTGTTCAGTAACCCTTCTCTGCAGAGGCAGCCCTTCTGGGGCCTGACTCAATGCAGATCTCTGGGCTCCACAGCTCTGCATTCTAATGTGTTTAAATTGTGTCTGCACGCCTGTGTATGTGTGGCAGGAGACAGGTGTGTGCTGGTTCAGCCTCTCAGTGGCAGGGATGAGAAATCATGACCTGAATTTCAATCTGATTTGCTCATGCCCTCCCTCCCTCCTCAAAGATCTGAAGTTGTTTACTGTGCAGGGATGACTAAGAAATGGCTCCTACCTTGGGGAACTGTAGGGTCTCTTTCAAAGGAATGAACGTGTAAGCAAATGAACAACAATGAACAACAGCAAAAAGAAATATATGGTCAGCAGAAGAATCAGTCATACACACACACACACACACACACACACACACACACACACACACACGCACACGCACAATGAGACCAACAGCTGGACTGAGGGACCACAGACATCAGAAAGGGATTCACGAAGGAGCTGAGATTTTCACTGTGTCTGGCGGGAAGGAAGATCTCAGGGCCCCAGGAGTAGGGAAGGGTGGAGGACAAGGAATGCACAGAAGTGTGAGCCAATGTCTGTGGTTCTCTGGGAGGGAGTGGTGAGCACCTTTGTGGGTTGCTAGCGAGGTCATGGAGCAAGGAAGTGCTGGTAGAGACAGGAAGTGCTGGATTGATCCATACTGTGAAGACCCTGGGACTGGGCTTGGACCAAATAGTGTACAGCACAGCTGTGTGTTGTTGGGTGGCAAGTGTGTTGTCTGTCTGTCTGTATGTGTGTATATGTGTATGTGTGTGTCTCTCTGTGTGTGGTTTTCTGTGTTGTGCCATACTTATGTTAGGGATGGAAAACATGGACACCAAGAGGCTAAAGGGCATTCTGCCATGTACAAGTGATTCTAGGCTTAGCCCTGCCTGCAAACAAGTAGAGGCAGCATTAAAGTTCAAATCTACGAACCCCTAGCTCCGCATGACCCCCAAGTGAATGCAGTGAGCAGTTCAGGGAACAGTGAGGACCTTGGGAAATATAAAAGCAGGGTGTGTCTTGTGATCGTCTTCCAAGTGAGATATTGGAATGGCCACTTCCGACCTCTCACTGCCATCAGAAACAAAGAAGCCAAGTGGAGTTAGCTGTAGAGGGGGCAGGAGGGCAGGAACCTGTCCAGCAAGGACCAGGCAAGGGCCTAGATGGGGTACGTGGGTAGGTGGGAAGAAGGACAGAAAGAACAGATTGTCTCAGTTCATGTGGAAGAACTGGGGTGCAGAGACAAGCCCCAGTTTCTGTTCCTGTGCTTGACTGGCTGATGGACTCACTCATTCCTGCATTCAGCATCCAGCCCCAGCACAGAGTATCTTGGAATTACCAAGGACATAGGCGGATTGACACCCAGTGCTTCGCTGGGTTCTCCAAGAGACTCAGTATGGAAGATGTTACAATCTATCCTGAGAATAAAGGCCACGTCCAGAAAGGTTAAGTCATTTATGCAAGACAGAGCTAGTATTAACGCCCACAGTAGTATTTCTGTGCTGCAACTCCTGCCCTGAAAAGAAACAGGGCCATTGACATCTTGGGGAGGTCCCTGGCAACCTAAACAGAGGCCATTCTGAGGAATCACTCCGGACAGCAGGTGTAAGCTGCCATTGTCCTGGGCAAACAGAAATGTAGGGCTCACTGCACTAAAGACAAACTGTTTATATATTTGAAGGGCTTTAAAATGCTGTAAAGCATTCTACTTTCATTCATGCCTCGTTTATATGCCGAAATTGGGAAATCTCCCCTATCACCTTTTAAATGTTAACTGGAATAATCTGGAAGGTAAACTTTGAAAGGAAGGGCTGTGGTGCCCCTGAAAGAAGTACTCATTCTGAGCTATCCCTGAGCTGGACACAGGGCCAGGGAGACTTTCCTGGCCTGCAAGGCTCAGGGCAGATCTCTGAGAAGGGTACTTAGTGCATCCCCACAGAGCTAGCTGTTCTGAACGACTGAGATGCTCACACCCAGATAGGTTCTGTAGTGGGCTCTCTCCACTTCCAGCTCATCTGGGAGAATCCCAAACCTGCATCCACTAAGTCAGGCACAGGGCAGCAGAGGAACAGGAGAAGCCCCTGGAAGTGGGTGCGAGGGTAAACTTTAAGGACTTTTAGTCACTGTGGCTAAGAGAAGAAAAGCCGCATGTCCAGAGCCATATGCTACAGAAGGGACCGTAAAGCAGGCTTTCCGTCTCCTGGGCTCATCGATGATGCGGCTTCCCCTCACTGCTCCTGTGAGCCTTCTCTGCTCTTCTCTGTCTATTCCAGCTATCTAGGACCAGCACCCGGGGACACTTTTCACCCTCTCATTCCTCCAGGCCTCTAGCTCTGCTGTTTCACTTGCCTGGAATGCCCTTCCAGGAGTTGCCCTCCTGACAGACTCGTTCCCCTTCAAGAGACAGTGGAGGCATCCCATCTGGGCAGCCTTGTCAGGATCACGGTGCCTTGCTGAGCCTCTCTGGGCCTGGTTCCCAGGTTAATTGCTGGCATCTATCGTGCTGTGGGATTTATGTGTCTCTCTCTCCACTTGACTCCAGGCTCCCAGAGGGCAAAGATTCGCTCTTGTTCATCTCTGTACCCCAGTGCCCTGTACAAGCAATCCAACGAGCCCTCAATCATGGTTACTGTACTGAATTGAAATGTCCTTGCTGGGGGTGGGGGGCGCATTATAACCAGAGAGGATGGCTGAGAAGAGGAAAAAGACGGAAGGCGGGCAAGAGGAGATGGGAATTCATGGCTGACTTTACTTCCTTGTGTCCTATGGGGCAGAGGGTGGTCCTGTCACAAGAAGGGGCTCAGAATAGGTTTGAGGGCATAGGGAGAGAGGAGAAGAGGGGCTGGCTGGTGGCCCTCGAGACTGCTCAACCCTGCATCTGCCTGTTGGAGTCAGTCTCTGGAAAAGTACCAGTGAATTAAAGCCCAATAAAAAAGTCAATTAAGTCCAAACTCGTTTACGCCTTAAGCTCCCCCAAGCCAGTGAGCCAGAATGCAAGCTGGGCCGATATTTCTCCATTTCCCTCCACGTCTACATTGGTCTCCAGCGAAGCAGCCGTGACACATTTTATTTCAACTATAAATGGGGCAGATAGACTGATAGCAAAGTAATGGCTGCCGGGGGCTCTCTGGATGGCAGCCAAGAGATTCTTGTCAGTAGGGGTGATGGCATGTTCTGACCTTGGGCTCTGGAAGGACATTGGGGATCTATGGGTGTGCATGTGTTCCCAAATGCATGTGGGTGTGTGTGCATATGTCATGTGTGTGCACTTTTGTTCAGTATGTAGGTAAGTGCAGTTTTAAAGATCTTCATTTGTACATTGACTCACTTTGTATTCCAGACATATGTGCTATATGCACTTTATTTGACCCTCGGGTTCTTGGAGTGAAAGAGAGAGTTTCAGCCCTTACCTTTGTGGGTTATGCAGTTCAGAGGTCTTGAAGAGAAAATAGCCATGAATTGATTGTTACATGAATGAAAGTGTGTGCATGGATGCCTCAATATGGGTGTGTATGCATCCCTGGATATCATTGTGCATATGTGCTTGGATAAAGTGGTGTGTGTGTGTGTGTGTGTGTGTGTGTGTGTGTGTGTGTGTGTGTGTTATATTGTGTAAGCTAAGTGCCCAGATGACCCATGCCCTGAAAAACTTCCTTGGAAAGCAGTTACTGATCAATGATAGCTAATGTGACTTGATATGTGAGTGGGGCAGGGGAGAAAGGGAAAAGAAGAAAAAACCAAAGGTGTCCAGAGCACTTGGGTCAGAACCAGAGACAGGATGCAAAAGAATACACATGGCCCTTGGGCTCTGTATCTTGCTCTCTCATGTCCTTGGAGCTCTCACCCGCCTGATGCTCGCTAGCAGGAGCCCTTAGGAGGCTGTGGCTGCACCATCGATGGGTGGCCCGAGAAAGCCTGGGGTGAGGTGATGTGGATTGCAGAGGGCAATGTGGAGTTTGGAGTCCTGAGATTGATGCTTGCTAGCTCTGTAATCTTGGTTAAGTGTCTTGGTCTCTCTGAGTCTAAGTGACATATCCCTGATACCATCACAGGATGGCTGTGACAATCCAGGAGTTCTGAAGTGACCAGAAAAGGTGGAGTAAGTGAAATAGTTCTTGAATTTTTAGGGACAAGCCATTTTTTCCTCACACCATCCTCCTCTTCCTTCCTGACCACCTCCATGTGTATGTCCATGCATGTGTAAGTAGAACTCAGAGGTCAGTTTTAGATGTCTTCTTCTATTGCTTATATATATATATATATTTTACGTGTATGGATGCTTTGCATACATGTGCATGCCTGGTACCTCCAAAGACCAGAAGAGGACATCAGATCCCCTGGGACTGGAGTTATAGACAATTGTGAGTTGCCACATGAGGGCTTGAACTCAAACAAGATCCTCTGAAAAAGCACTTCGTGCTCTTAATTGCTGACCTATCTTTCTAGCCCTTCCACTTTCTATTTTGAGACAGGGTCTCTCATTGACCTGGTGTTTGCTCATTGATTAGATTAGTAGGCCAGGGGTCCCCAGGGTCCACCTGTCTCCTCCCCACCCCACTGCTGGGGTCACATGGCATGCTGCCATGCCTGGCTTTTAGTTGCATGTTGGAGTTGCATACTCAGGTCCTCACACGCAGCAAGCCATACACTGAGCCTTCTCCCCAGCATGCCTTGTATTTTTCAAAAGCAAGCTATGATTTTCCTCTCCTTGATTGCTTGCATAGCATTTTCCAAAGAGTCTTCCAAAAAATGCTCTTTCTCTTAGATGTTTGAGATAAAATGACCCTGTTGGCCAAATTGGTTAGGAGATGCTAACCAAAGTTTAAAAGAATTTTCTTTTTGGTTACAATTTTAAAAATTCTTTGGCAATTCCATACCCATATATACATGGTATCTGTTTATCCCCCGTTCCCATTCTGACCTTTCTGCCTTTTTTTGGTCTAACCCCAGGATTTCCCCTTCACACCTTCATGTTCTCCTTTTCTTTTTTTAAAACCCACCGAGTCCAGTTAATAGTACCTGCTGCACACAAATATAGGGCCATATAGGGCAACATCAGCAGTCTACCTGCAACCACACCTCCAAAAAAAAAAAAAATCACTTCTTTTCCCCCAGTAGTCATCAATTAGCAATGGCTTGTCAGCTATGGCTGGAGCCCCATGAGCGCTCCCACTCAGGTAAAAATTTATTTCTTGCTGGGCGGTGGTGGCGCACGCCTTTAATCCTAGCACGCGTGAGGCAGAGGCAGGCGGATCTCTGTGAGTTCGAGGTCAGCTTGGGATAAAGAGTGAGTTCCAGGAAAGGTGCCAAAGCTACACAGAGAAACCCTGTCTCGAAAAACCAAAAAAAAAAAAAGAAAGAAAAAAATTATTTCTTATAGACTCTGAGAAGTCCTTTAATACATTGATGTGCATTGTGTATTTGAGGATGCTGGGGGAAGAGTGTGTACCCCTTCTATCTCAGATTGGATTTACCCAGAGGCTAGGATTTATGGGCAGTGGTATGTTTAGGTGACTCAAGGAAGCCATAGGAGGTGGTAAGTGAGGCAGGGAAGGGGACCGGTTCCTACCAGTTCCTGTTCTGGATGACTGGGGCTTAGTCCTGCAGGGGACTAAACCCTCTGAGAGATGTTAAAAACACATGCAGGAGCAGAGAGAGGGAAGACGTGTGCCTGATTGCTCCTGCCTACCGTGAGTGGTGGGCTGGTACCCCAGAATGCTGTAGGCAGCAGATGCTCTCACAAGTTTTCAGAAAGTGCCTGAAAACAGACGAGATGAGTGTGCCAAGGGGACAGGGTGCTGACGGCAGCTGCCTGACTTAGTCCCCACACCTGCCAGAACCAGAGCTTGCTTCTGTGGTCCCCTCTTTCGGTAGCACTGACTAAAAGGATAAAGTGTGAAATCACTCCACGGATTAGCCTTAAGCTATTTTTCTAATTTTATCCCTTCCCACTCCCTTTTAGCCTCAAAGCCAAGGTATTTGAATTACCGCAGTGGCCTGGCAGCAGGACTAGGAGAACACAAAGGTCTCTTCCAGTTGGGATTTCTGGCCTGGAATGTAGCTCAGCTTCTGTTCAGCATGCACTAAGGCCTGAGTCTGACCCCTGCCATCACATAGCCTAGATGTGGGGAGATACTATAACGCTAGCACTCATGAGGTAGAGGCCGGAGGATCAGGGGTTCAAGGTCATCCTAGGGTAAATAGCAAGTTGGAGGCCAGCTTGAGATACACCAGGCTCTCTCTCAATAAAGGAAAAAACCAACTAACCAATCAATCAAAGCCAAAACCAACTAGAATTTCTGAGGATATTTCTAACTCTCTGCCTCTCTAGGTATGTGCTCTGTCCTTGAAGGAGTGAGCACTGTGGCTCATTGCAGGACAGGGGCAATGACCAAGGAAGACGCTTGAAAGTCCTGGCAAGTGATGTCTGGCAGAAGAGCCACAATTGTGGTTGAAAGAAGCCAAGATGGAGGCTGGTGAGTCAGAGCCAGGCTTTGGGCACACAGTACTTGAGAGAAACAAGGGGTGATGGGCCAAGGGGTCAGCAGGTGCCGAGTGGCCCTGCTCTGAGTCACTGTCCTAGGGGCTTGCTAGTGTCTTGAAGGGACCACAATGTGTTATACAAAGAGAATGTCCATACCAGAGGTGGTAGAGAGCTGGTGACCATCTAACCCCAGACATTCACTTGAAATATGAGGAAAGCCGGCACCTGGAGAGGAGAAGGGATTTTCTTGATGTCACCCATCAATTCAAGAGCAGAGCCCGGGTCAGCACACATGTCTGTTGTGTGTAGCCGGGATTTCCTCCACTTTAGATTCTGCAGCTGAGAGTTTTCCTGCTTGCCCAGAGTTTGACCATTTCTCCATGAAGAACAAAACAGAACGTGGATTTCCCCTTGCTCTGCCGCCTTCAGCCTATGATGAAGGCCATACTCCCTCACATGGCACCTCTTCTGCCATTTCCATGTGCTCCTGGGGTGTCTCTCTGCCACCTCAGGTAGTAATAACATTTTCAGTTTTTAGAAACCTCAGCAAGTTTTGCCAGGCAGTGTGAGGGATCAGGAATGCTAATGCGCTCATCTGGGGATTATGTTAATACACTGTCCTGAACTGACATTTGAAAAATTGCGTATTTTAATTGGCTGCCTTTTCTGTCTGCAAGCCCAGGGTCGGATTGCATTGCATCAGGGTGGTAGAGGTTGTGTGAGACAGGCCCGATGTTGGGTTGGAAGGAATTGGCCTGGGATCAAGTCTTGGGTGCCAGCCCCCAGGTCTGTGACCTAAAGCAGGCTGCCTCCCATATTCAGGCTTTAGTTTACTACAAAGTGAGAGGAGTGGGGTTCATAAACTTCTGAGGCTTCTCTCAGCTCTAACCATGCATGACTCTTAACTACAAGATTCTCCTTGAAGCTCTTGCCTTTTTCTATCCTTTGGGTTAGGATGTCAGAGTTTTGTTTGCTGCTGCTATGATAAAATACCCCAACAAAAGTAACTTAAAGGAGAAAAGGATTAGTTGGCTCATAGTTCTAGGTTACAGGCATCATGGGGGAGAAGTCAAGGTGGCAGGAACTCAAAGCAGTAGTCACATCACACCCCCTAGTCAAGAGCAGAGAGCAAGAGGTTAATGCATGCACGCTTGTGCTCAGCTTGCTTTCTCCACTCTTACAGTTTGGAATGTCCTGCCTAGGGAATGGTGCCACCCATAGTGGGTGGGTCTTTCTATCTCATTAATGTAATCAAGATAAAATCCTCTTCCAAACATGCCTACAGGCCAACCTAATCTAGAGAGTTCCTTATGGGGACTCCTTTCCCAGCTGATTCTAGATGGTGCCAAGTTAACAATTAAAACCAACCTTTGCACTGGATTTCCAACCATGTCACCCATCCCTGGCTTTGCCCTTGGCAACGAAACACTATCTGTTCTTCACCCTCCAGAACTCTCTGCCTGTGCTCAACTCTCTCCCACCACTAGAGTGAGGGTGGAGCTAGCTGCTCAAGTCATTTCCCCAGACCTCTCTTCTCTATGATGTCTACGTGGTTTTCTAGGAAAGCCTTTTTGAATCTATTCTGTCTTTGACTCTCCAGGTCATGGGTTGCTAAATGGGATCTTCTTTTTGCTCATCTAATAATTAACGATGGCTGTCCTGTATAGTATTGTTTGGGTCACAGGGTCTCCACTGTCTTTTCAGTGATGACCTTGGGCATGTCTCCACTGCCTCTTATTTGGACCACTGGTCCTCAGTCTTGCTCCCTTCTGGCTTGTCACTTATATTGCCCCAATTCCCTTTTGTTACTTAAAGTGGCCCCCTACTGTAGGTCCCCACAGACAGACTCTGGCCTCAGTGTCCCATTTCCAAACACTTCTCCACAGGCTGTATCTCGAAGGATGCCTTCATCTCCCACACAGAGTTGAGGTTGCACACCTGAAGAAGTGTAGATGCTGAAGGCAGAGACTTCAGTGTCAGCCCTGCTCTCTCCTGCTACCAGGTCCTACGGAGGCTCCTTACCATCTGGAGACTGCATCTTCCTTAAAATTGGCCAAAAAGACCTATTTACAGGGCTGTAGCAAGGATCAGATGAGTTGAGGCATGCACATGCATTTGGGAAGGACCATACATTAGAAAGATGGTTATCTTCAAACATCTTTTGGGGTCCAACTTGGGATGGTGACAAAATGCATGTCCCCAGGCCTTGCAAAGACTTTGTGATAAGGCCCAGTCACTTGGGCTCCAAGTGGATCTCTTATGTGATTCTTAGGGGCCCTCAAGTAAAAGCATTGCGGGTTTGTGTTATTGCACCCCACACCCCCATCTTGAATGATCACCTCTCCATTTAGCTTCTAAGGCCCACTGATCAGGAGTCATTCTCTGTCCAGTTGTTTAAGCATCTCTCTCTCTCTCTCTCTCTCTCTCTCTCTCTCTCTCTCTCTCTCTCTCTCTCTCAACTCTGGGACAATTTTTGAGTATATGTAAGTCATTGTGCCATCACAGAGAAAACAAGAGCTTTGGGAACAGACTGGTAAAGTTTGAATACTCTCTGCTCCTGATTATCTTGTGACTTGTGGTAAACTGCCTCCCCTCCAAACCTTTGTTCACCTCTCTGGAATGGGAATTACAGCAATTAACTCAGGGCTGTGGCTAAGAGTGCAGGAAATAAGCTCACATAAGTAAAGTGACTCCTACATTGTACAGGGTCAAAAAAAAGCTAGTTCTCTGCACTCTGGGGTCCCAAGACCTGCTGTTGTGAAGACCTGATTTGCAGAGTCTGGCCATAGCTGAAAAACTTACAGTGAATCCCCAGAGCCCAGATCCTGTCATGAGGGAAACCAACTACTCCCTGTTCAGGGCTAATGAAGTTTAACTACTTCCTCTGGGAAGCAGTTCTTATTATGTGCATACAAGGTTGGCTTATCATGGGGCTCCCATGAGTCATAGCCACAAGGAAGAGCCAGAGCACATCAGGGTGAGGTAGTGATAGCTTTTGCCGTGGATGGGGGTGGGGAAGCTTGAATATAGCAGCCTATGGCCTCCTGCAGAGTTCTATGGTTGTACCTTTGTGGTGAGCTTGACAACAGCTCCAAGCAGTAGTTTTTCATCTGCAGAGAATGATGGCAACCTGTCTCTCATGGACTGCATCTGATCCACGACAGTTATAGCTCTCATCAGATCCAGACTCCCCCTTAAGGCAAGGATGGTCCTCTCCCATCAGACTGGAGCCCTCTAGGGTTGGGTTATGGAGCCTCTTCCATTAGACTGTGGCTCACACTAGGACTCTACTGTGCTCTCACCATTAGAATAGGCGTGATGGTCAAGAGTGAGCTGAGCACCAACATTTGTCTCTTCCTGCTTCTTGACAACATAGGAGATGTGACCAACTCCTTCATGTTCCTGCCACCATGGTTTCCCCATCACAATAGATGGTACTTTAGACTGTGAGACCAAAGAAACCCTTTCTTCCTTGAATTGCTTTCTCAGGCATTTTGTCACAGCAGGGAGAAGAGCAAATAAAACACTAAACTCTCTGGGGAAAGCTCTCTCTACCATCAGACATAGGATTTTCTCCCCAAGAGTGAAAGCTACCGTGGCCTTTGCCCCAGAGACTGTCTAGAATGTTTCTTTCTCTCATCTATAAGGCTCTTATTGCTGTGGGGGTTCTGCCCTTGACTTTGTAAGCAGAAAAAAAAAAACCCACCCTACACCAGAAGGCAACCAGCTTTCTTTTACAGGTTGGTTGTCGGCTTTTAAGTAAAGATAGTTAAAATAATTTATATCCTGCTCAGGGAGAAAACTGGAGAGGGGAAGGAGGGGTAGGTTTTCCTGGCACAAAAAAGCACCATAAAATGTCCTGCTAAATGCTCACTCAGCGGCCTCCATTCCTTCCAGTGCAGAGCAAACACCATGATTTAAGCTGTGCTCTAGGGAAAGGTTGGGACCAGAGCTGTGCCTGCAGATTTGACCCAGACACTTTGGGTTGGAGTCGGGCCTCTCCAAAGACAAAGGACAGAGAGGCATTGGGCTCCTGGACCAGGAGAAGGGGGTCTTGACAGGGTGCTGTGGCTCCCAGAAGATATAATTCCCATTTCATGAGCTTCTACTTGCGTTCATTAATTTATATTCAGAGCTTGAGGGCAAGAGCTAGAATAGGAAGCAAGGAGCTAGGTTTCTCCCAGCTCTGCTATTAACTAACCATGCTCCAATGAACCAATCTCACACTAAATCTTAATCCTTACTGACCTGGGATTTTCTCAACATGGTCCACAACTATTCAGGATATTAATGGGGCCTGGAAACTTTAGATGAATGTATGTATGATAAACAAGGACATCAATTTATCACAAAATAAAAGTGTGTATGTTTATAGACTTCCATAACATATAATTGTGGGTATAAGATTATTTGACAAGTATCTCTGTCTTTCATTGTGCTGTAAATTCTGTGTGACCCCCACCTCCCCCGCCAACCACCACAATCACCTCTTTAGCATGCTGTATAGGTCTTGCCTTACACCTAGAGGTGGACAGCAGTGGTTTTCCTTGCTGTGAATCATGTTGGTATCATGACTGCATTTCAATTGGATTTGGGGTTGATTCCACAGGAAAAAATCCATAACTGATACTATAAATCCACTTAAAAGCCCATGGCAAGGGACATCATAGACCATGGGAGATGGGGACTTAATTCTGTTGTTTAAATAAATTGACACAGTATTGAACTGCCTTTTAACTATATTATTTATACCCATATACAGTTAACCACTCACAGTCTTAAATTACTCTCTTTGCAGTGAATTAGGTGCTGAGAATAAGTGACATAAACAAGTTATTCATATCACCAGGGTTCAAGAAACATTGCCAAGGAGCAGACAGAAAGAATGTAAAAGCTGGAAGATAAAGAGAAGAGCTGCAGAATGCCAACTACTGGGATAATACACAGTCATGGAAATCAGTGACTGTCTTGGGTCTGCACAGATGAATCTATAAACAGCCAGGCATGGACAGAGGAGGCGCATAGGGTTCTGCTAATCTATTTCTACTATTATATTCAAGGAAGGGCAAAGCCATTGCCTTCAGTTATATATCCACTGGTGACCCACCAGGCTCCAATGAATAGTTCCAATCCAGTGTCCACACAGATGACCCTGTTTAAACTGAAGGAGTCATAAAACAGAACAAAGGTCATGCATCTGTGAAAGAGACAGGTGGTAGTGGGTTAGTAAGGGTGGGAGGGGGATAAGAGAGGATAGAGAGAAGACAGTAATCAGAATGCATCATACACGTGTATGAAATTATCAAAGAGCTAACTTAATTAATAAAAACAAGTCAGCGACTAAGTGAATAGCAAAGCTTCTCTTGGGAATGGAGGGACTAATGCAATAAAGTGAGGACTCCAAAAGTAGGCTGAGAACATGCTCAGATGTCTGGAACACCCATCACATTAACTTGAAGCTCCACGGTATCTAGAGGCAAAATTTCTACCCAGAGGATTCAGTTGTTCTAAAAGAGACTCAGATGGAGAGTTAAGAGCCAGCGTGCTGAGATGAATCCACTCTTATCGGCCAGCTTCCTCTGAACGTTTATAGATCCATTCTCTACCTTCAAAGGCTAGCTGTATCCTTTCATAGAGGATTAAACTCCTGCCCCAGGGATGTGGACTATGGTAGGTCATCATCTGCCCAGGCAGAAGTCATCAGAGATGCAGAGCAGGCTGTTTCTCTGGAGAGAACAGGGAGAAGGGAGATCAGGAGAGACTGGGGGTCTTTGAACAGGAGCTTCTTTTCCCCAGAACGTACAGCGCCTCCCTAGATCACATGACTCGACTTTCCAAGACTCATTTCAATGATTACAGTCCCTACTCAGGAAGAACTGACTACTTCCTTTGTGTCTCACTGGGAAAACACACTATTTTGCCATGCGTCTTAAAGTACTGACAATAGCCATTTGTGGCGCATGTAACAATGTTTTCTGGTTTGGAGACCACCTCTATGATTATCTTATAGATGGTGAACTTGGTGTTGCCAGAGCAAAGTCTTTCTCATGCTGGGTGTACACATCTCTGTCCACTGTTCGGAAGGACAGGCCTGGTGCCTTTCTGAATCCCAGAGTGCCCTGGTATTCCTTTATTTTCCACATAGAACTCAAAAAGCTCACCAAAGGCCTGGTGATGGGATGAGAGAAGAATGGAGCACAGTGAGCCTTTCCTGGAGGCAATTATTAGTTCTGTCTATTTTCTGAGCCTTCAAAGGCTCTAGCTTGCTACCTGGCGGTAGTGATTGAGGCTGCAGAGCAGAGTGGTAGTTTACACTTTTCATTCTTCCTGAATGCTGACCAAGTAGGTGAAATGCCAATATCTTGAAATTTAGTTATTCTGATGGACCCCATTTAAGAGCAGCTACAACCTGGAATTGGGTTATGTCAAGGTCATTTGCATTCTATAAGGCTAAGAATTAACCATTTTGAACAGTATTAATCTCATGATAAAGGGTAGTTATTATATTCTTTAAATATGATTGAAATATCCTTTTAAAACTGCAGTTTATTGAAGTCTTGTTAGGTGCCAAAATTGCAAGAATTACTTTTGCTTTTCATATATGGTCTCTTATTCTCAAAATAATTCAGTTAGAAAAACTATGATTATCTCCATTTAGTGGAGAACAGAGAAAGGCCATAACTACTGAATAACTGGTTCAAGGTCACAGAGCCAGCTAAAGGTTATCTGTAGACCATTGGTCTCCATAGTGTTTTATTAGTCTACACTGACCAATCTTCTTACCAATTTCCCAGCAACAGACAAAATAGTTCCCATAGCAACAGTAGTAAAATCAGTACTAGTATTTGGATAATATGATTTGTAAAGATCCCTTAAGTTCTAAGTTAGTATTCTGTGCCTGGGAACATATATTAAAAGAAATTAGCCTAACTGTGGAGAAAATTTATGCACAAGGCAATGTCCATCAAAGCGCTTTTTGATTGAATTGAAGGCCCACTCCATGAGATGGAACCCATATCAGACACTGCTAAAGTAACCAAGAGCTTGAGACATGGGCCTTATCAAAAACCTACTACTATGTTTCTACAGACACATAGTAATAAAATGGCTCCTAATGACATCCTGTTACACTAATAGATTAGTGCCTTGCTCAAATTTCATCAGAGAAGTTTCTTCTTGCAGTAGATGGGAATTAACAGAGACCCACAATTAGACAATGTGCACAGAGAGAGAGACTTTGGAGCACCCAGTCCTAAAATGGGATGTCTTCATCAAAGCCCTCCTCTCAAGGGTCAGGATCCATGTGGAAGAGGAGGTAGAAAGATTGTAAGAGCCAGAGGTGGTGTATGACTCCAAAGAAATAGTGTCTTCTAGACCCAACAGGACTGGTATACGTAAGAACTCACAGAGACAGTGATAGCATGCACAGGTTCAAATCAGACAAAATCCAGACACTGAGAAAGGGAAGTGGACTCAGAGTCCCATCCCTGACCAAGAAGCTATTTGCAATCGATACATGCTGGAGAAGAAAGGATCTGTTTCCTCCAATAGAGTGCCACTGGGTGTATCAACCACACACACACACACACACACACACACACACACACACACACAACACACACTCACACACACACTTTCTGTCTTGATTTTTTTCTCTTATTGATTTTCTTTCTCTTTTAGTTTGTTTTGATTTTTGTTTTTTATTGTTTTTCTTATGTTTTTACTTTAAGAGAGAGAGGACATGAAGTTAGATGGACAAGGAGGTGGGGAAGATCTGGGAGAGTTGGGAAAATAGAAAGAACATATCAAATGTATCACATACAAATTTTAATAAAACTTCTTAAAAAAGAATTGAGACACCAAGATTCAGAATACACACCCGTCATTGGCTATCAAGTTCCTACTTTAAATCTTTACTGTCAGATCACATTAGTGTCAAATGGCAGCAAGATTTTTTGCCACATAAAGTATGTTATGGGGATGTTTGCTAAGAGATTTGTAAAAATCAAAAATGCAATATAGAAATAAAAACACTAGTTTTCCAGTTAAAATTCGGAAATTCATTTTGCTAATTTCAAAGTAAAATTCAGAAAAAAAATGCCAAGATTTTTTTTTTTTAAAAAAGAAATGTCCAACAACAGTTGGATGCATGGTGTCTAATATTACAAAAGCAGCAACAAGTCGTAGCCAACATCAGGAGAATGCCTTAATACTATTCAGTGGAGTGGAAAGGCCTGTGCTGAGGTGGCTTCCACTAGATGCAAGCAGATTTCTGTCCCCAGAAAGGGATCCCCTTTTCTAGGAACTGCCTGCATGGAACAGGAGGAGGAGGAGGAGAAGAAAAAGAGGAGGAAGACAAGGAAGTTTGAAAACAGTAAAAGCAAATGTGATGTCCTTCTTGCACCCCCCATGACACCCTTCAACTCTTCAGAGAGCCCAACAGCACTTGAACCCTGTGAGAGCCCCACACATTCTTCTACTAAGTCCCCCCCCCACCCCGCTTGTTCAAGCCAGCCAGAATTTGTTTTCTGTTAAGTACAAGAGTTTTAAATTAAGCAGCAGAGCTTTAATTTACAGTCTGGATTACAGAAAGAAACTGTGACGACATGTTGATGAACAACGTGTGGATTCAAGACAGCCAATCAGTGGACGACGAAGCAGCTGCCTGAAGAAGGATGGGACATGATCACAGGAGGAGGTATGCGCTAACTCAGATCACAGAAGCTGGGGAGCCAAGCTTTATGGGTATCAGTATGGGGACTAAATGTCAACTCTAGGATGTATATCAAGGCTCCTATCCTCTTTTAAAATTCACCCCTGAAAGTACTGTGGCAGAGCCACACAAACATGGGAGGGACCTCTACCATTGCCTCTTCATTCCATTAATCCGGAAGCTACCAGCTACCCAGGACTACTACAAGGGCCTGGTACAGAGAGATGCAAAGTTCACCTTTTATAGATGGTAAGCTTGAGTTTGTGTGGTCACATGTTTCACTGTTCACGGTTCTGAGGCTGTAGACTGGGTGCTTTCTGAACCGCAGGGCATAGGTGTTTCCTCGTCCCTTTTCATGTATAAATTAAAATGCTCACAGGGGTAGGTGATGGGTAGAGAGAATAGTTAATGGTGTCTAGTGAGACATAAAAGAGGAATAGATTCATTCCACCTACACAGACCCCCTTCTTACGGCAGATCCAGGGCTTCCACTTATGTGTACTCTCTCAGCTTCAAGTTCACCTTCCCAATTTCTTCTCTGAGAATTGTGTAAGGCACATTGTGAAGATGCATCTTGAAGGAGACTGGCATGTTGGGATGGCCTTGGAGGAGGCTGGAGACTGGACCATCATCTACCATCTTCTAGCTTCACTCTGCACCCTCCCTAGCATCTCTAGCTCCTTTATCTCCTCCAGCACCACAGCAGAATCAGCTACACTCTGCCCCTCCTCCTCTGGGTCCCTGTCTATGTTCGGAGCATCCACCTTCCTGCCTGCATCATCTTCTCAGTACTTACCCAGGAGCACCCCCAACTCCATGCTGGTGATGTCCCTTCTTCTTTTTCCTTCCCTAGTCATAGAAAGCCATGGTTACCAATCCCCTAGACCAACCATTGCTAACTCCCTTTTGCTTCTACAGTCATCCAACAAACATGTAATACACTTCTCAGATTTAGTGATCTCTGTTTATATAACCAATCTAATGCTTCTCTAATCTCAGTTTCTCCATCTCTAAAAATGGAGGCTAGTCTTTAACTCATGAAGCTGTTGGGAGGAGTCAGTGGCATGGCAGCCAAGTGACTGGCACAGAGCAATGGCTCATACATGAAGCCATTCCCTCCCCACCAGTACTGAAATACAGATGGCCCCTGACTTTGCAATGGTGATTAACAGCGAGTAGAGATGCACCTCGCATTCTGAATTTTCACCTTTTCCTGGCCTAGTAGGACACAGTGCAGTGCTCTCTTATGAAGCCGGGCAGCAGCTATTAAGTCCGAGTGCTCAGGTTAAGACCATGAGGGTCAACAACATGCTACAATTACCTGCATTGTCTCTGTGTGTGGCTACAGGGATTCAATGCATTGAATGGACTACCTCATGCTTTATTATAGTGTAGGCCTTGTGTTAGATGATTTCACCCAACTATAGGCTATTGGAAGTGTTCTTATATTTAAGGTAGGCTGGGCTAAGTTAGAACGCCCAATAGGTCAAGTTTATTAAATGCATCAAGCTTCTGTAATCCACACACCAATGGGAGAGTTTTCACCCTTGATTTTCTTTTTTAAAACTTATTTATCATTATTATTATTATTATTATTATTATTTTATTATTATTATTTGTGTGTGTGTGTGTGTGTGTGTGTGTGTGTGCGCGCGCGCGCGCGCGCGCCAGAGGTTGACTATAAGATGTCTTCCTCCATTACCCTCCACTTTATCTTTTGAGACAGAGTTTTTCATCGAAGCCAGCACTTACAGATTAGCAAGCCTGCTTGCTCCTGATCTCTGGGGACCCTCTCGTCAGTACTCCGACCTGCACTAGCACTACACTTTTATGCTGGTGCCATGGCTCGAACTCATGTCCTCACACTTGGGCAGCAGGCACTCTGTTGACTGAGCCACTTCCTTTGCCCTCTCCCTTGATTTTCTGTTGAAAGAATGGGTCTTCAGGAATTGGGTCCCAGTGAATCAGAAGCCATGCCCAACAGAGCCCTTTGCCCAACTGCCACTGCAGTCCGGAGTCACAGCTGGTAGACACCCACAGCAGGCAGAGGCAGAAGTGTTCAGGATGAACTGCACTGCTGAAGCAGACCTCCTCTCCCATTCTCTGTCTTAGTCACTGGAACAGATTCTAATTTTGTCTCAGAAGCATTCTTCAATGGCCTCAGGCAAGTGCTGCATTTCATGACAGAAATGGGTACAGGGAACTCAACTCCAGCCCTCCTTCTTGAAGTCAGTGACGAATGCCTGGAAGACAGTTGGGTGAGGAAAGAGGGAAAGCTACTATCTGCATGACTAGGAGGAAGGAAGGGAGGGAGGGAGGGAAGAAAGGAAGGAGGGAAGGAGGGAGGGAGGGAGGGAGGGAGGGAGGGAGAGAGGGAGGGAGGAAGGACATCTCTGGCTGGATTCTGGGTTGGGTACTCTGAAAGCATCCCCTTCATCGAATCCTTCCCGCTCATTTGCCCATACTTCAGATGGGGGTAACTGGAGGAACTAGGAAGGTGGCCCTCAATTTATAGTTAAGGTGACAGAGGTGGGGTTTGAAGCCCACTGGGCTGGCTTCAGAGTTCCTTGGTGCAGGGTGACAACTAGGCTCTGAACAGGTGACATTCTGCTCACATTTCTCCCACAGAAGACGCAGAGCTGAATAGCCGGAATGGGCTATCAGTTCAGACCTCACAGTGCAGGTGGAGCAGGAGACGATGCTGAGGATGGATCACACCTCTGGAGCTCGGAGAAGACTTTCCTGCTAACAAAAACCACATCACACCCATGTCCTGAGCACTTGTACCTTGATTTCCATCTAGTTGGATTCCAAAGAATAGCTGAGGTCTATACAGGAAGGAGGGAAGAATGAGGAAGCGTCTGGAAGGGCTTAGAAGCCTACACGAGAAGCATAGGACGGAAGCTGCCTTCTTGGGGGCTTTGACGAATTCAGTCCTTGTTGGAGGTGGGGGAACCATCTTCCACAAACTCAGCCTGGGGCACCCTCCCGTGCTCGTGTCGACTGAGGGGTCAGATTGGGCCGTTCTGGTTTTCATCCGAGTCTGATTGGCTTTTGTCTTTTGATGTCTTTCAAAGAACTGCTCTCCCCATTCTGAAAATGCACTTGATTGTTTGGGTTCTGCATTTGAAACGAGGACAGATAACATCTCAGTCTAGACGAGGCTACACTAACCAGAGCCTATTAAAAGAAAGCAATGGTAGACGGGAAGAATGGTCCTTTGATCATTGCCGAAAAATTGAGGAGACCCAAATGCTTTAGGAAACACAACAGAAAAAAAAAAAAAAAAACAACTGGCAATTATGAGAGAGAGAGAGAGAGAGAGAGAGAGAGAGAGAGAGAGAGAGAGAGAGAGAGAAATATAAAAGCAGGAGAGAAGCTAGCTGAAGCAACATTTGAAGTGCCCTAGTAACTGCACATTTCAATTTGCTGGAGACAGAAACATATCTCATTGTTCTCATGCAAGTTCATCCTGTGTTTAAATCTAGAAAAGACAGGACCAGTGTGGGATCACCAAATACTTGCAGCTCCAACTTCACTAACATGCGTACACGCACACCTAGTTGGTCCAAAGCTTCGAGCATCTTCAAGCAACTTTCTCTGCAAGCTTCAACTCTCTGTCAGTTTTTCACATTTAATGAGACACAGCAGGACTGTCCCAGGGAAACTGCGATGTAGCAGCACAGAGGAGGCAAAGCAATCTTTTCTGATGTTTCTACTGTAGGTTTTAATTGAGGGCGGATCTGCTAATGATTTTTCTAATGAGCAAAAATGACCTCACACTACAGTGAAATTTGGGGCTGGCGCCAACTTAGCTGGCAGGCAGAGGAAGGAAAGGGGCTAAGATTTATTGAGCATGGTATATTTATCATCGCTTTTGTTTGTTTATTGGAGACTGGGTTTCATGCATCCCAGGCGGGTATCAAACTCACTACACAGCCAGGATGACCTTGAACTTCGGATTCTCCTGCTTCCACATCCAGAGCACTGGGGTGACAGGTGTGTGGTGCTGGAGATGGACCTAAGGCTCTATGCATCCGGACCAGCACGCCACCACCTGGCTGTATTCCTGACTTCTCACCAGCTCTCTTTCAGTGCTCATATTTGTGAGCCTATGGACCCGAATCCTGCTCAGACTTGTGGGTTTCCCTCTCCAGTTGGAGCTGACACTTTGGGTACTGACTTTATCACAGACTGCAGGGCTTGAGGTATCTTCTTGGAATCCCATGAAGCCCAGTCCAGGGGAACTTTGGGGGTCAAGGAGATTATGGTGCTCGCTAGACAAGAGGGGAGGTGAAGCCTGGTGAGGGATAGATGGGAGGAGAACAGGCTCTCCACTTAGAGCAAGAAGGGCCAGCATAACTGCACTGTGCAACAGTGATCACACAGGTACCTAAGGGCCTTATTTGCCATGTCATTTCCTGGGCCCACAGGCTGGCAGGGAAATGATTAGACCTTACGCTTATACGGTGCATCATATTGTTCAAAGAACCACGCACACACACTGCACACTCCTTATATTAGCCAGGGCAGTGATTATTAAACCCACTCCCTAGACAATTAAATGGAGGCTCAGACAGGAGAAACCAAGTGCCCAAGGTCACACAGGGAGCAGCAAACTAGGGCTCGAATCAAGGTCATTGACTTTCATAGACTTGGTTCAGTCTTGGTGTGCCATGCTCCCCATCTTATTGGAGGTGGGCTATAGGTAGACATCAGTTCCCAAGTGCACGGTGATTAAGATCCTGGGGTCCGAGGTTCAACTGCATGGGCTCAGACTCCAGTCCTATCCCTTCTCATGCTGTACTTCTTACCAAAGCTCTCTATGCCTCACATTTCTTATTTATACATTGCACGACCCACTGGTACCTTCTTTATTGCTTTATTGTGTGGATTAAATGGCCAAGCTTAAAAGCATTCAGATGAATGTCTCTCTCAGCTCTCAGGCAATATTAGCTAACAGCATTTTATTATAAAAAATAATAAGTAATAAAATAAAAAGTTGAAAGCATTTCCCTGACATCTTAGTTTTAGACTGCTATTTTGTTCAGTAGAGAAACAGAAAATACAGAAACACCAGGAGAAAACAAAAGCTCACTACAGCCTCAGCACAGAGTGATAATCAGAATGCTTTAGTATATATGCTCCAACTATATATTTTTTTCTGAGCACATAGAGAATGATATGGAGTCAGCCCTCCACATCCATGGATTCCTTATCCACAGATTCAACCAACTGTGGATCAGAAGTATTGGAAAACAATTTCACCTGTTCTGAAAACATGCAATTTTTTTGTTGTCATTCCTTAAACAGCATAGCAGAACACCTATTTACATAACATGTACTTTCCTGAGGGTGTTACAGAGACCCTGGAGACTATTTAAAGCATATGGGAGAAGATACTTAGATTCTCTGCAAACATGATATCATTTTATCATTTTACACAAGGCTCTTGAGCCCCTGCAGGAATTGATATCTTTGGCGGGGGTGGGGTGGGGGGGGTGGAAGGGATGGGGAGTATCTCAGAACCCATCCTTTGTAGATCTCAAGGAAGACTGGTCTTTTCCCAGTTAGCCTTAGAACATGACCACTTTCCTATAGCATTAGACAGTGGCTAAAAACATAACCTTCACCAGCGGTTACAAAACTACACCGTTCTGTAGGTGAGCCATAATTGAGGTGGTGGCTTGCAGTGGACTGTTTACTCATCCTCAAGTGTGGACACCAGATGTATGTGCCTTGTTGTCACCCTGACACTAGTGCTGTGCCGCCTACACGGTCGTCGCTCAACACACATTCAGCTCCATAGGAGCTCATGTCTTGGTAGACACTTCCATATATCCACTGTATCAGTGTCTTTCTCCTCCAGCTCAGCAAAAACAAAACAAAGCAAAATCAGTGTCAATTTTCTAAGTAAATTATGGGATCTGGTTGTTTTAATTATTGATTTGATTAATAGGATGAAAGTTGGTGCATATTTTAGTCTGTGCTGTCTTCTCCCACCCCCCTTTCTTCCACGCTCCTCTCTGTCTGCCTACCTGCTTTTGAAAGCACCATTGTTGAGGGGACAGATACCAGCTCAGTCATCCTGATCACATTTCCCTGGGTCCTTTTGCATTTCCAGATCATCCAAGAGGTGCCTAACAATGAACAGAGTGCCTGCTAATTACTTTAAGGTAATTGCTTTAATAAGTTGTATTCTCATTAATTTTGGGAAAGCTGTGACAGCTCTCAACTATTAATGAACTTCTCCCTCAAGTTGAGGGTGTCGACAGTGAACACCCAACTTCCCCGACATCTCAGCTACAGATTGCCGTTTTGTTTTCCTGTAACTCCACATACACCTTATTAAAGTTCAATTATGGCTTAGAGGAACCTCCACAGAAGGCATTAGCATCCAGGTAATTACTGAGAAGTGATGGCAATTGAAGAAAAATGAATTTTATTTCCTTTCATGACAACAGATCCCTCCCACCACCTGCCCAGCACAGGTGTGTGTTTCTTTGGCACGCTGCCTTTCCTGCTGTTCAGAGAATTGATGGAGAATCACAGAACATTCCAGAATGGACAGGGATAGGATATTATATCCCATGCTTCCAGGTGTATGCCCAAATCCACCAGGAAAGGCTGCTTATTATCTTTTTGGAATATGCTCAGGAGTTAAAGCATCCCTTCTAGCAGCTGTCACTCAGTCCAGGGTTTATTGATGAGTAAGAAGGTCTTTCTTTAATCAAAGTGATGAAGTCACTCTTGCTTTCATGCACACCAACTCCAGTGTGACTTTTGGAGGTTACTGTGGCTTTCTCATCGCTAGCATGATGGTTCTGGAGTCATGGCTCTGTTGGCCATGATTCCATGTCCCGGGTATAGCCTATGGAGGGCTGCAGAGTGAGCCTTCTTCATGCCTGCAGGACCACAGTGAGGATGGGAGAAGCCACTCGGATTTACAGTTTGCCCTTGACCATCATCTCACCTGGAGGCTTTCCTTGAACCATAGACTCTCATAACACAGACTTCCCGATGCTCATGCCAGGCCCGTGTGGCAGATATTAGCATCGTCTTTGCTTTACAGAGGACGGGGTTTCAGTTCAGGGAGGCTCCAGGTCACCCACTAGGTCATTCCAGGTGTGGGAGGCTTAGCAGGGGAAGTAGGAGGAGGCACAAAGAGCCTGCACTTTAGCCAGGAGTCGATAGGGCTCCACAAAGGTGTGGGATCCTGCAAGGCCGTGACCACTTACCCCACCGTCTAGTGACACATCTTGGAGAGGCAGTTACTACTGTTTTCTAAAGAAGTCAGAGCTCAGGGAAGTTAAGGAATTTTCCCCAGGCCACAGAGCCTGGCAGCTATGTGGGATCCTAACAGAAACTTACCAAGTCCAAGGCTCTTTTTGAAGATACAGGCACACACTTTGGCAGTGTGTTCCAAACAGCTGCAGGTAACCATGGAGGCAGACAGGCACATTACAGAATCCCATACACACGCGGAGCTTTGGGGGAGTAAAACTGCACTCTTTACTCAGTGCTTATCTCCTCTTCTGTAGGCTTCATTCTAAACATCTGAACTTTCTGCTAATTACTGTCACATTAATTAAAAAATAAATCCTCTTTAATTTCATAACAGGTGGTTTGTGAGTCTGGAAGAAAAGTTGAAACTTGTGCGGAATTACTGTGTGGCTTATTTGCATTTCCAATTGCTTTAGAGGACACGGAGGGCCAGTCTGCTAGTCTCCCAGCTGTCTTTCACCTCTGCTGGCTGTGCCGAGCTGTTGGCAAGGATGGTGGTGTCTTTTCTCCAAACACCACCTGTGAGGGTCCCCGCTCCAGCTGGGATCCCAGGTCTTGCAGCCAATACTCAGAGCCATCGAATCAGGTCTGAGAGACTTTACTGGGGAAGACCTGTAACCACTGAGAAGCCAGTGCTCAGCCCTAAGCCTGGCACTTACTGGTGCTCAAGAAATGCTGGCCAGCCATGCCTGTGATTAAACTAAGCCACGCCAAGTGTCAGATGGATGGGCCAGGGCTGCTGGGCTCCAAGGCAAAGATGTGTGGACTTAGCTCATAGGTGTATGTGAGAAGGCATTGTCAACTACAGATCTGAGAACTGAAGCTACTCCCCTTTCTCAATTCTGAATGACTTTGCCTCTTTGCTGTCCTTCCTCAGGTTCTCCTAACAATTACGATGTTGGTTGCTCTGACCCTTCCTGTTTCCACAAGTCTTTCTAGAAAAAAGTTAGTGAACCATTGAGTATGATTTAAAAATGACAGCACAGGGGGCTGAAGAGATGATTCAGTAGTTAAGAGCACTGGCTGCTCTTCCAGAGGACCCTGGTTTGATTCCCAGTACCCACATGGCTGCTCACAAGAGTCCAGGTCTAGGGATTCTAATGCACCCTTCTGGCCTCATTGATTACTGCATGTATGTGGTACACAAACATAAAAATAGGTCTTAACAAACAAATAAACAAACAATGCAGGTCACTTGGCTTGTCCAGAGTCAGGAGCTTGAATGAGCTGGGTCCTTGGAGTTGGATAGTTCTTTGCCACGAGGGACTGGGCTGACCTGTGGCTCTGAAGAAATCCGGTGATGCAAATTCTCTCTCTGCCCTTTGAGGTGAGTGCTTGGTGTTAAGGATAAGTAAGAACTAGGTTTTAGGAAGAAATACAAGTTGAGAATTTAGATGATCTCAAACAGCTGGTGCCAACTTTACTAGCAGAGAGGTGGTGTTGCCACATCTGGCTACACTGTGATCAGGGCACAGGACTGAGAGGCACAATGACCAGAGTTGAGGAGACCGTAGATTACATACTTCTGTAGCTAAGGATAGGGAAGGGGGAAGGGGGTTCACTGGGGCAGAATGGGGAAGGTAACTGTTTTCCTAGGACAAGCTGTGTTTTGAGACTGCAAGATCTGTTGTCTCCTTTTGTAATCACCAGAGGTCTGGGGTTCAGGTCAGTTACTTTTTGTCTGCAGTCCCCAAAGAGTTGGTTTCTTGGAACTTTGAGTTCCGTTTAAGGCTTTGACTTGGGGCATCAGTTAATTGGCATTGCCAAAGGGATCTATTTTCACCTGTTACTAGGCCTCCTTCTCTGAGACCTATGAACTGCTTTGGAACCAGTTCTGCCCTGGCTCCAAATCTCAGTGCCATCACTTATTGGCCACGTGACCCGAAAAGCTATTCAGTTTTCCCATACCTCATTTGTGTGCTACTACCACCACGTTTTAAGGGTCCCAGGCACTCACACTTGTAGAGGGATTGGTGAAGGATGAATGCATGGCTAGCCTCCTATAAAGGTCAGGTCTTATTAATTGAGGTGTGAAGTCATCACCCACTGGTGTTCTCACATAAGAATAAATATACTGGGGGCTGGAGAGTTGGCTCAGTCATTAGAAGCATTTGTGGCTCTTGCAGTGGATCTGGGATCAAGACCCAGCACTCAGATGGTAGCTCACAACTGTCTGTAGCTACAGTCCCAGGGGAGCCAATGCCCTCTTCTGGCTTCAACAGCACCAGACAAGCGCACACACATACATGCAGGTGAAATGCACATACACACAAATATTAAATTAAGTCTAAATTTCTTTTTTAAAAAATATTGTATTGCCGGGCGGTGGTGGTGCACGCCTTTAATCCCAGCACTCGGGAGGCAGAGGCAGGTGGATCTTTGTGAGTTCGAGGCCAGCCTGGTCTACAGAGCGAGATCCAGGAAAAGGCACAAAGCTAGACAGAGAAACCCTGTCTCAAAAAAATAAATAAATAAATAAATAAATAAATAAATAAATAAATAAATAAATAAAATAAAATAAAATAAAAAATATTGTAATGCTGGAGTTTCCTGAGACTTTAATTTGTGTTTTAGTCTAAGAGTCTGATGCCCAGTGCTAGGGTTTGGATGTAAAACTTTCTCTCGTGGGCTCATGTGTTTGAGATTTTATATCCAGTTGGCACTGTTTTGGAATATTGTGGAACCTTTGGGATGAGGGACTGAGGTAGCAGAAGTGAGATGCTGGGGGCATTTCTTAAAAATGAAGTCCATCTCTGTTCTGGCCCAAGCTCTTTGTTTTCTTGCCCACCAAGATGCGCCTCCTGGTGCCATGGAGGGAGCCACTCCAGCTACTAACTTGTTGGGCTACAGTGCAGTGTACCCTCTAAGCTGTGAGCCAGCCAGACCTCTCTTAAGTTGATTAGGGCGGTCAGGTATTTTGTCACAATGATGAAAGAAAGAAACTAAAACAAAAACCCTAAGACCAGGCACCAGCAGTGCCACACTTCCCGAGCACCCGAGCCTTACTGAGACTTAGTCATGAGATGAGTGTGGTCACCAGCACGAAGTGTCCACGTCCTCTTGCGCATTGGCGTATTTTCTGGTTGCTACTGCTCTGAGTATGTAATTATAAATTACCTTTAGTTTAGCTTCATCATTACCAGTGTAGTTTGCTGTGGGTTGTTTACTAACAGTAATTTGGGCTTGTGATTTTTCAACGGCTGGGAGTTTGAGGCGTGCGTGCAGTTCTGTGCCGCAATGAATCATCCATTTCCCTGCTGCTAAAGCAGCCCTTCTCCAGTCTTCCCTGCCCACCGCTGGCCGGCTACACTTTCCTATTCTCTCTCGGTCTGTTCCCGTTGGATGCTGGGAACAGATGGGTGGGCAGGTGACAAGGGGCCCTTTTCACCCTGCCCAAAGGGCTACAGTCAAAAAGGATAAAAGACACTGCACTGGTTAGTTTGGGGGTTGTTGTTTAGGGGTTCTGTTTTTGTTAACAGCACAAGCTACAGTCATCTGAGAAGACGGAACTTGGGTTGAAGAATGGCCTCCATCAGATTAACTTGTGGGCAAGTCTGTGGAGGCATTTTCTTGATTAATGACTGATGTGAAAGGGCCCAGCCCACTGTGGGTGGTGCCAGCCTTGGGCAGGTGGTACTGTACCGGATAAGAAAGCAAAGTGAGTAAGCCATGGAGAGAAAGTCAGGAAGTGCCCTTCCTCCATGATCTCTGCTTCAATTACTGCCTTAAGTTGCTGCCCTCACGCCCCTCCATGGTGAACTGTAAGTTGTAAGCCAAAGAAACCCTTTCCTCCCCAAGTTGCTTTGGTCATGGTCTTTATCACAGCAATATAGGACACTTTTCTAGATTAAACTGTTCCTCTTTTCCCTGTTTTATAGGTAGAGAAACTGGGATCCACAGAGGTTAAAGGTCAGAGATCAGACATGCTCACTAAAATCCAATTCTCTTAATTTCTGGTTCAGGGTTGCTTCTCACTGTATTACCTACCTAGTCCAGCTCCATCCCCTCTGTTACCCACCATCAAACCATTAACACCTCCCAAGCCTACCAAGGGGACACCTAAGTAGACACATAGGGTGAGTTAGAGCTAAAATCTGATGATTCGTTTCTAAAGGTAACCTCCAGCCAGGTCTAGCTGCAAACAAACCAAGAACACCAGACACCCCCCTCCCCAATGCCTGCTGGCCTAGCCACTCCTCCAACCCAAACCTTGTTAAACTAGCCCCTCCCACCCTAACTAGAGGTTTAGAAAAATAGCATAGTCAAGTTTATCTGCAAGGGCATGTGTCTGATATGCATGAAAACAAACAGGGTGTAAAATACAGGGATGAAAGAAAAAGACAAATGCAAGAGATAGACAAAAGGATAAAAGCTCGGTGACATGTGAGGTTGTTCCCTCATATATATATAAAACTACATTACCACCCCCCCCCAGGTATACAAGAAGGGTCTGTCCTCAGTTGTTGTGTGTTGTACGAATCCTAAATGGTCTTAATAATGAAAACCTGGAGCCAGATATCAGGGTGAAAGCTGAAAGATCAGAGAAGCAGAGGAAGCCACAGCCATCTCCTCTTACCTCACCAACTCCTCAGCCTGAAAGAGACAGAGTTCCTGTCTCCTCCCACCTTGTATTTCTTTCTCTGCCCAGCCATATCACTTCCTGTCTCAACCTTCCTAGTACTGAGATTAAATGTGTGTGATCTCAAGTGCTGGAATTAAAGGTGTGTGCCACCACTGCCTGGCCTCTATGTTTAATCTAGTGGCTGGCTCTGTCCTCTGATCTTCAGACAAAATTTATTTTGTTAGAATACAAACAAAATATCACCACAGTTGTGGGATATTTTGATCACACTCTGACACTCCCGAGATTGACAATAAAGTTTACTTTGAATCAGAGGCAGGAGCTAAACTAGCCATAGAGGTTTTGGAGGACTGAAGACATACAGAGAGACACAGAAAATAGTAGGGAGGGGTTTAGGAAGATTCTCGGCCTTTTGAATTAATGAAGGAAAGAGAAGGTCACTGGGCAATTTTATGATGCTTCTCTGATCATTCAGGTTCTTACTTGATATTTGACTCCCGAGTTTTTATTGATAAAGAATAATTAGATAAATGCTTCACTCTGTACCCAATCCGCATGCTTGTGGCTGCAGACTGACACCCAACTTTGTAAGTTCATGTGATAAAAGGCTGTGCTTTTGCTACTCTGAGTCTCCAGTGCTCTTATTATGAAGTGAGGACCGCTGTTTCTCACCAGGTACTTAAGAGATGGGGCTCTGGGGTCACCCTGCTTTCTAGCTGTGTGATTTGGACGGCTGACTTCATTTTCTCGAGTTCCTCATCTGTAAATTGAGGCTAGAAACGGCATGCACCTCCAAGGTGTGGGAGAACTGGATAAGGCTGTCCATGCACATGCCCAGTGCCCGGCTCCATGGAATATTCTCTGAAGGGTGATGCCTGCTGCTATTCTTAGATGTCCAGAGTTGACATCTAAACACTTAGCACTTTTCAAGAAAAAGAACATTTTGAAAGAGCTTTGAGGTTTGCAAAACAATTTCCTATGATCCTCTAAACATCCCTGCGTAAGGATCATCACCCCCAAATAGAAAAATTGAGCCACAAAAATGGGAGAGTCTGAACCCATGATATGTGGCTTTACAGATGAACATTTGACTCCCAAGACAGCCTTCAGACTCAGAATCTCTACACTCAGGTCCTCTGTATGAGAAGGTTCTTCTCTCTGTCTCTCTCTGTTTGTCTCTCTCTGTCTCTGTCTCTGTCTCTCTCTGTCTCTGTCTCTCTCTGTCTCTCTGTCTCTGTCTCTCTCTCTCTCCCTCTCCCTTCCTCCTCCTTCTCCTCCTCCTCCTCCTCCTCCTCCTCCTCCTCCTCCTCCTCCTCCTCCTCCTCCTCCTCCAGGCTATGCTGCTGAGAGGGGCAAAGGGCAGCAAGCATGACACTCTGATAAGTTCCACCTTCCAGGGGAGATGGCTGGGATACAGAGGGACTGACAGGTCCTAAGCAGGCGACAAGTGTTCTGTGGCCTGAACTGTGAGTGCTGCTCACGGCTGGGGAGAGACCCTCAAGCAAATGTGCTCAGATTGGACACAGCACAAGGACAGGAAACATCTTTCTTTGAAACAGAAGCCCAGTCTGAGAGGATCTGGGTCACTGCAGAATTAAAGGGATCCCCTGAACCTCATCACAAGCCCATCATGCCACAGCTGCCAGAGAATCGGTAATGTCTATTGCCATAAGGGAGGTTAAGGGTCTGCTTCCAAGTAGAGGCATTGGGTTTGACTGTCTCCCGTGTGCCTAGCTTGTCTTGTAGATACCAGGCCTCTTGTCTGTCTGTCTATGGCATAGACACACTAACCTTTGCTTCTCAAGTCTATCTCGTTCCTACTGCAGGACATTCACATGCATCAATCCTTACTCTTTCACCTGCACTTTGCATAGATCTCCCATTCAAGTTTCGGCTCCCATGTCTCTTCTGAAAGACCTTCCCCCACCCTAGGGAAAACTGTGACTCCACCCTGTGCCCCACACCCCCTGTATCTTCTTTAATGTATCTGTTGTACCCAATTGTTTTATTGATTGGCTTGCTTAATTATCTCCTTCCTCAAGGGGAGGCCTATTTCCAGTCTTTATAAGACTGTGAGCCCAAGACTTAGGACAATGCCTGAACATAGTAGGCGCTCAATAAATATCACTTACTAACTGGAATGCAGAGCTTTCCCTCAGCAGGATCCTGAAAGGTGGAACAACCACTCCGTTTCCCCCCAAAAGATCAGGGAACACAAGGGGGCATTTCCAGCTAATAAGTCAGAGAGCCGAGATTTGAACTAGAATTTTAAAAAGTTATCTTTTAGATTTATTTATTTTTATTTTATGTTTATGGATGTTTGGCTTGCATGCATGTCTATGCACCACGTGTGTGCCTGGTGCCCACAGAGACCAGAAGAGGGATCCTCTGGAACTACAGTTACAGATGGTTGTAAGCCACGGTATAGTTGTTGGGAACCAAACCCTGGTCCTTGAGAAGAACAGCTAGTACTCTTAACCACTGAGCCATCTCTCTAGCCCTAAGCCAGGATTTTTATTTGTTAGCTGTAGCATTAGACACACCCCACCGCTTCCTTTGGGAAGGACTGGGGACCTAGAGCAGAATAGTGTAAAGACATAGCCATAGCATCACCAAGATCCTTCAGTTCCCATCAAGCCACCAGCCGAGTCCAAGCTGGCTTTCTTGCTTCTCTCCCTTCCCTTCCCCTGCTCCCTCCCCTTCCCTCCCCTTCCTCCTTTCTCCACTCTCCTCTTTTTTTCTCCCACGGAGGGTGGAACCCAACAACTTGTGAACACTAGTAGGCAAGTAATAATGCCAGTAGGCTCTCCCACCTAACTATTTCTCCATCCCCAAAGCTGGCTCTCTAGGGCTGGCCAGCTAATGTGAAATGTTCATGTGGCTCACAGTCACTTTTCTCAAGGAAAGTTCTTCACGCCTTCTCTGTCACCCAGTCTTGAGAGGACTCCTGATGAGCATGAGCACAGCTTATCATTGTTGGGCACAGATGCAATCAACTCCTGATGGGATGGCTGCCATTTGTGTGGAACAAATCCTGCGGCCAGTCCACAAAGGCTGGTTGGCTGCCTAATGAGAGTTGGGGTGAATGAGGCATGCTTAGATGATGTTTATTCCAAAGAGCAATGCCTCATAAAGCTCCTTGCCCCTGCCATCTCCCCTCCTCAGGGGGCCCCCCATTTTTTTCAAATGGCATCAGGTGGAAACAATTCCTCGACAGGCAAAGGCTGTAGCTGTCACCTCTACGTCCACTGTCATAGAGCTTGCCTGGTTTCATGCCCCCTCACAACCGCCTACACCCTGAACTGTGGACCGAAGCCTGGTGTGCTCTGGCTGGCTTCCTATGGAGGCGCTTGTGTCTCCAGGCTGCTGTTCCAGGTACTGGGGAATGACCTGGGCTCAGCTCTCTTTTGACCTGGGATGAACTGTTTTGTGGGTATCTAAAGACAAGTAGAAAGAGATGCTAGAAGTGAGCACTGCTCTTCCCACCTCTCAGGCAACTGCTGTCCTCTGGTCTACTTTTGTGGGTTGTTCTGCGGGTCACTTGGACTACAGCTTGTATTTTTCCATCTTTCCAGCAACCATGCAATCACAGCTTTCCTTCTGTGGACCCCCACACACCAACCATGCAATCACAGCTTTCCCTCTATGGGCCCCATACACCAACCATGCAATCACAGCTTTCCCTCTATGGACTCCATACACCAACCATGCAATCACAGCTTTCCTTCTATGGACTCCATACACCAACCATCCAATCACAGCCTTCCTTCTATGGGCCCCCCCCACACAAACTCTCATGGCTGTTTCTCTTTCCCACACTGGATTCTGACCAGTGCTGTCCTTATGTGCCCAGAGCCCTGATCCCAGAGTGCTTTGTTCTGTGGCCCAGAGGAGGTAGAGACACAAGGAGACCACTGAGGGAGTTTGGATGGAGAGGAAACGAAAGGTGGTTGGTCACTGGCAGGCTTCTGAGTGCAGGAGAGCCACCGAGAGCTGGCTCTGAGATGGGGGCACTTTACAAGGCACAGATGTGGCAGTGTAGTCCTCAAGAGGGAGAGAGGAGAGACATGCAGCTTCTCCAGAACCCGCACCTGCCTCTCAAATGCCCATAAAGAGGTGGCCTCACTTCTTACAGTGACTCTGATTGGCTTTTCCGTCCTGACGTGAACTTCTAAAAGTCAGCTGCAGCCCCTGCCCACTCTCTGAGATCTCACGTTCCTTTCTTGTGGCTGATACTTCTTAGATGTCATATACTTGCCAGTTGCTACCAGTGATGGAGGAAGGACTGATCCAGTGATCATAACTTCTAGGCATATAAAACCAAATGATTTCCATGTCTCTTCTCCCTCATTCCACGCCACACTTATTTAACAAGCATTTATGGGGTGTCTTTCATGTCCAAGCATGACCCTAGGCACGGGAGACTCGGCATTAAATAAAGCAGATGCATGCACATGGATCTCATATCTAATGGGGGGTAGATAATCAAAGACAAAGCAAGTACAGCCTGAGATTTAACACATTGGGTGAATGTGAGGGAACGGAGACAGAGAAGTCTTCTCAGTTGCAATTTAGATAGACTAGAAGAAGGTCTCTGTGAGAAGATGGCATTCTAGAAAAGAGCTCAATGGGATGAGGCAACAATATCCCATGCAGACATCTTTGGGGAAAATGCCAGGCAGAGATGGGAAGTGGCTTCCCTGCATCTTTGCAATAGGCAGATACTATATGTGACCTCGCTTTAAGGTCACCAAATGGGGTTTCTGAAGGCCTGAGTATTTTGCCCAAAGTCATGTAGCAAAGATCCACAGGCATGTGCATGTCCTGTCATCACACACATGATGGCACACTCGAAGCCTTTCATCTTCTCCTGACCCTGGAGTCCAAGTCCTGGGGAGGCCTTTGAGCTGTCTGTGGCCTGGATTCAGGTATATCCAAGTCTGTCACTATGTCTGGTTGCCGTTCCCCTGACTTCTTTGCATGGCCAGCCTGTGCTGTCTGCTCACAGCTGACAGAGAACTCATGGCCTTTCTGGGGTCCTGATGATAAATTGCTGGTCTCCTAGGTTTTCCCTGCAGTTGCTCTTTCCTGTCATCCCACTGAAGCTCCTGGGGGGTAACCACAGGACGTGATTGGATGTGACATGACTTCCTTGGCCACTGACCCAATTCTCATGGCCCAAGTCTCAGACAGAAATGAAGGTCATTGGAGCGACAGAGAACTTACTAAGCCCTCTGTCTTCAAAACTACCTGTACACACACACACACACACACACACACACATACACACACACACACACACACTTCCCTCTCTTCTTGACTTTTGCAGGGGCTTGCTCAAGGCACAGGTACTTCCTGGCATCTGTGTCTTGGTACTGAGCCTTTGAGAATTATAACCTGCTAGGCAAGAATCCCTTGCTTCAGGAACTGCCCTAGGACTCTTTTAGGCAAGGCCTTCAGAGGGACCTTATATAAATTTCCCAGGGTTCCTGGCTGGGTGCTTCCTGTGTCAGAGGTTCATCTACCAGCTCTGGTCCTTTCTGGACAGGCAGCTGAACTCTCAGTGGCACTGGCATCTGGGAAGGGAAAGGGGCTACAGTCCTTCTGTGTCATGCTCAAATTGCAGAGTATTCTGGCGGTGGTCTTAGATGCAGTCTGGTTCAAAAGTCTCAACACTTACAAGAGAGAACTGAAGTCTGAGGTGGCCATGTACACAATGGCTCAGCCTTGGTCAGGGGCTTCTAAGCATCTGGCTGATGTAGAGGGCCGTGTGTGTGTGTGTGTGTGTGTGTGTGTGTGTGTGTGTGTGTGTGTATGTTCTTTCTAGGTTCCTGGATTACCAAGTCAGTCTGGCCAAATACCTTCTCACCCATGTAAGAAACCCAGTTCTAGAGAGAATGGCACAGATGTCTCTGTTAGGTTCTGCTGCTACAACCTCAGCCATGTTTGGAAAGGAGGAGCAAAGACAGTAATAAGTCATAGAGGAGGGACTAGATATGTGGCTTAGTGGTAGGACACTTACCTAGTATTCATAAGCTGGGTTCTATCCTACACACACACACACACACATACACACACACACTAATGACAGATTTACCTTTTCAGCTAAAGACTTAACCATTGAAGATTTCCCCCACAGGTTAGTCTTTTAAGTTGACATTCATCTATCTACCCATCTATCCAATCAGCCATTCTCTCAATAATTACTTGTTGGAGGCTAACTGAGCTATTCCAAGCACCATGTGGAAATACAGCAAGGTCTCGGACATAAAGAAAGCCATGAAGAACGTCACACTGTTGGAACAATTTCCTTATTTCTACCATGAGTATTGTGAGACCTTGAGAGATTAGGCAGTTATGACACCTGCTGGATACAACCTAGACCACAAACTGTAGGCCATAAGACCCTGAACAAAAAGCTCAAGAGCAACTGTTAAATATTGTAATTTATAGTGACCATATATATATATATATATATATATATATATATATATATATATATATATATATATAAACTTTCCTGAACTGACTCAACTGTTCAAATCTTCCATTTCTTCATCTGGAAAACTAGCATGGTAATTCCAGGATGTTCCAGGGATTAAATAAACAAACAAATGACCAGTTTTCGAGTTACCAGCATATGGCCTGACACGTAATAGATGCATCCAAACTGTTACCCTCCATCTCCTTTCTGCTCTCAAGAAGTGCATGGTCTGGAGGCGGGAAATACTCCACAGACACAGATGATGACCAGAGAGTTGAGAGACACGTTTCAAGGGTCAGTTCTGACCAAGCGCTGTGGGGGTCCTGAAGAGTCAGGAGTCTCGGCTCTTTCATCATTCTGGAATCCCTCTTCCCCTCCCTTAACTGTAGGGGAAAGCAGGCCACATTCCCACAGTATTTCCTGGTCTTGTTGGTGCAATGATGGGCTGTGGGAATCCAATGGGTGCAGAGGCAGCAGGTGGAGCCCAGAATTTGAACAAAGAGGGCACCCCTACCCACAACCCTGTCCTGGAGTAGAATAGCGACACAGAAGCAGGCTTTGCAGAATGCTACGGCTCATCAGAGAACATCAAATCGAGCTACAACATTAGAAATGACAGTGATTCATTTGTTTCCACTGAAAAGCTCAAAAGAGAGGCAGAATTTTGACTTTCTCTGATGAGAAAAAGCATCACTCGGTAAACAGACTGGAAGTACAGGATCACAGACCCACAGTCTCCTATGGCTGGAAGCGATAGCAACGTCGGCCTTGTAGGCACTCTGGGGGCATTCTGTGAGCCAGGGCAGTGAAGGCGCTTCCTGCAGAGGGTGTGCACTGGCTAAGGGTGTGATCCCAACTTGTTTGAAGATGAAGGACTGGGCCAGCATGTGACAGTCTACATGTCGCATGGTACACTTGTCATCTCCACTCCTTGACCAGCCTCTACCTCAGGCGTGTGTCTCCCTGTCAGTCAAGTGGACAACCGGCTGAGACCACGGTACTAGGGGCAGGAAAGGCCACTCTCAAACTTTGTGCAGTCATGCATCATATCACAGGGGACTCACTCCCATGACTCCTCAGGGTTTGCGTCTAGCTCCTTAGGACAACTGCTATCACTCCAGCTAAGATCCTTCTCATTTTTACCTGGGAGTTCATCACATGACCCCTCTGGTTCCCATCTCTATTTTCTTTTTTTTTTTAATTTTTTTTTGGTATATATGTGTGTGTGTGTGTGTGTGTGTGTGTGTGTGTGTGTGTGCAGATCCTCATGTTGTATGGCAAACTTTTTACCAACTGAGCCACCTCCTTTACCCCGACCCCTGCTTTCTTCGTCTCTTCTGCAAATAATTCTACCCATGATGCCAAAAGGATTTTTCCAAAGGTCACTCTGTTCACTTCTTTGATCACAAACTTCCAATATCTCCCTACTGTCTATTATAATAAGCTCCGTGTTCTGTCATTCAAGGCCTTATCCAATGGTGGCCTGGACTGACCCTATAAGCTGTGCTCAGTGAAGCTACTTCCCAGGCATGAACTTCCTTTCTTCCTTTCTTAAAAAAAATATTCATTTATTCTTATTTCACGTACAAGAGTTTTTGTTTGCATGTCTGTCTGTGAAGCATGTTCAGTACTTCCAGAGGCATCAGATCCTCTGGAATTGGAGTTTACAGTCAATTGTTAGATGCCACGTGGGTGCTGGGATCTGAACCTGGATCCTCTACAAGAGCCATAAGTAGTCTTAGCCACTGACTCTTCTCTCCTGCCTTCAGACACAGCCTTTACGACCCATGTCTAACCTCAAAGGCCTTTGCCTGACATGGCTTCCTCAAACTCTGCTTGGTCAAAGGCAACCTACCCTCCAAGTCCCTTCAAATACCATCTCTTCCATGACTGCTCTCACCATCAACCAGATACTAGCATTTTTGTTTGTGGAAACACGGAACATGACGGGTTGAACCTTTCCTGAGACTGATCCTATATGTGCCTCATAGAGCTTCACTTGTCCGTGAGTGCTCCGCATTTCTGAGCAGGGCTGTGCACACAGCAGGAACTAAGTCAGTACTGGCTGGTGCACAGTGTGGTATTACCACTGGCTAGTCACATCCTCTGTGCCCCTTTCCAGCGGTCCTGACTGAACCTGTGCTGTCTGCTAGTCAAAGAGGAAGAAACCCAGAGGCTGTAGGACTGCTCATGCTGGCCAACAAGGGCAGATGTCAAAAGCTGCCACTCTCTGGATGATGTTTTATCTCATTTGTGGATGTTAGCTTTGAATCTCGGGTAAGTATGTTAACATTTGAAATATCCATAGAGGTCTGGAAAATAGTAAGAGGCCACAGGGGGAACTTTTGAGGAAAGGGAGATAGAACACAGTTATATAAAAGGGTAAAAAGGGAATAATGGGGCAGGAAGGGTTAAATAGGGTGGTGGTGGGAAAGCAGAGTAGAGGAGGAAATGCAGGGAGGAATAACTAAAACTAAAGACTTTTTGAAAAAGTCATATGGAAACCTACTACTGTAGAAGCTTCCTTATATATAATATATATGTGTGTATATATACATATAAATACATATACATATACATACACACACACACACACATATATATATATATATATCATACATACATACATATAAAAAGATTTTAAGTGCCGGGCAGTGGTGGCACACGCTTTTAATCCCAGCACTTGGGAGGCAGAGGCAGGCGGATCTTTATGAGTTTGAGGCCAGCCTGTTCTACAGAGCGAGATCCAGGAAAGGCACAAAGCGACACAGAGAAACCCTGTCTCAAAAAACCAAAAAAAAAAAAAAAAAAGATTTTCCGTGATGTTGCCTGCTAACAGAGTGACAATGCCCCCACTAGATACCATATGCTAACAAATAAAGATCCCAGGACCAAGAATGGGTTACCTCTCTTGGAGTTGTTGGCTACTGGGACCCCCGTAGACCAACAAACATTATAGGATCTTGCCATCACTATTATGTGCCCTCAAGAATTTGATGATAAGACCCTATCGCTGAAGACATCACAACTTGAGTCATAGAATATGGAGAAATAAAGCTGGTACTGACTTAGATGATTTATCCCCATTGGCTAGCTTTCACGGTGCTGGAAGATGCTAGGCATGCTGCTGGAGGAGAAAAGTCATCATCCACCTTAGCTGTGAACTGTGTGAACTACATCAACAACTGGCTTGCCATGCCTATTGGTGCAATAGTGGCATGAATGTCAGGGGAGTAACCAACCGCTTTCTGATTGGATTTAAAGCCCGTTCCACAAGGTGAAACCCATAACTGGTACTGTTATCAGGGCCAAGGATCTGAATCTAGACAGGCCATAGGTTCTAGGAGAGAACTTGACACTATTATTCTGCTAAATGGGCATGCTATTAAACTAACTCCCAATAACATTATTATTATACCCATAGACTAGTACATCTCTCAACCCCCACGAGAGTAATTTTTACTTGCAGTAGATAGAAATCAACACAGAGACCCACAACTCGTTAAGGTGAAGAGAATGAGATATCGTGGAACGATCAGCCCCAAATGGGACATCTTTATTACATTCCATCCACCAAGGTCCCAGGGATCATTGCTGAGTAGTAGGTGGAAAGTATGTAAGAACTGAAGGTGGTGAATGATTACAAGGAAATAATGTTTTCTGAATGTAATAGGACAGTTACACATTTGAATTCACACTGGTTGTGACAACATGCACAAGACCTACACAAATTCTAGCCAGACAACATCTCAGCATGGAGAGGGGAGGTGGGCGCTAAGTCCCACCCCTACTTGAGAAGCTATTGGCAACTGATAACTGCTGAGAGAGGGAAAGTCAGTTGTCTTCAAGGATGTAGGTCATGATAGGTTGATCATACAACACTGGATGGCCAAAGACTCAAGAGATTATGGGGAGCACAAAGTGGACTTGATGAATTAAAAATAAACAAAAAAGAAACAAGGCTTGGTGGGTAGGGAAGAGGGTTGATCTGAGAGGAGTTGGAGGAAGAGCATGCATATAATAAAAATACATTGTATGAGCTTCTCAGAGAACTAATAAAACAAAAATTACCATTCTTTGAGAATCTTTAGACAGCATCCATTCCAATGCTGTCATTCTATAGAACAGGAAATCATGGACCAGTGAAAGGAAATGGCTTGTCCAGAGTCACATGGATCCTGAGCTGAGGGCTAGAATTCTGGAGACAGCACAGGCCTTAGACATTGCTTATCAAGTATGCTAATTCATTCAATCATTCATTCATTTATTCATCTGCTCTGCTTCCATTCTTGAGCATCAGACACATGCCAGGTATTACAGAAAGTCTTGAAGATTCAGAGATAAGAAAAAAGTCTCCATCCTTAAAAGACTTGCAGTTGAGCTAGCATGGACAGAGCGCCAGGAGCATCAATAGTGACTGTTGTACAGATGTACTTCATTCTGCCTTTGCCAAGCTCAGGATGACCTCTCCATTGCTGCTAGGAATTCCACACCTGGGCTCAAAGGGATAGTCATTATGGGCTATGTCTTCTCTTCTAGCTCCTTTCCCTGGTGCACGAATATTTTGGTCAAAATGGTGAACTGGGGAAAGATGTTTGACTCTATGTTGAGATGTGCTGTGAAAATGTACTCAGCTAAAGCTTGCAAACCACTTAGCTCAGCACCTTCCACTTAAAGCCTTACAAAAAGTCAGCTCTTATGCTTACAAATGAGAAGGTGGGAACTCAGAAAGGTTGTGTAATATGCCCAGAATAACACAGCAAATAAAGAGAGGTAGACTTCAAACCCAAGTTTGTCTGCTTTCAATTCTCCCCTCTTTACAAAATGCCACCTGGAGGCACACTGGGGACTCTGGTTTACCTTGTGATTTTTGCACTAAAGGGAACCTGGAGGTAGTGGGGCCCTCCTGAGTGGTTTGTGGTTTACCTTCTGATTTTTGCACTAAAAGGAACCTGGAGGTAGTGGGGCCCTCCTGACTGGTTTGTGGTTTCATTTTTTCACAGCAGAGGAGTTTCTGGGAAGGATGTCTGTCCTGCCTTCTCTCACCCTCTCCAGGTCCCAAAACACATTTCTTGTCCTTGCTGCTTCCACAGTTCTCATCCAGACCCCAGAGTAATGACATGAATAATAGTATTCTCTATACCCCTCGGTAGACCTCTCTGTGCCCTTCTGGACCACAAAATACCCAGGACTCTTCTGGATGAGTTGTGTCCTGGCCTATAAATAAAACAGAGGAGAGAGAGCTTTCTGGAAGCTAATAAGGTGGATCCGATGGCAGGCGCTGTATTCCAGCCATGCTGGAAGCTAGCCTGGTCATTACTTGGAGAGGCAGGAGCCCCTCCAAGGGAACCAGGTACATTTAAGTCATCCACAGAGATCCATTTGCCTTCCAAATCTATTCGCCTGAAAATCCTTTACAGTGCAATGCCCAGCAGGGCAATCTAAAGGGCAGAACTCTGATTCAGAAAGTTTCAGTACTCGAAAGTTTAGATCTCAGAAACCCATCAGTGATGACTTATGTTAGAAAAAGAGTCACCTCTAACATCCCTTTGGGAGGGAAATGGTTTCCCATTGTCATTTTTAAAACAGATCATTAACTATTTGACTGGGAGATGGGCAACGCAAGGTCAGAGGAAGTGGAAGGGATGAGTGGGAGAAAGTAACCAACCCCAAGTCAGAAGGAGAGGAGCCCATAGTCCTCCCTACCTTATTTCCACAGCATGTCCCTCCTCTGTCCTGTGCTCACCACTGAGATAGTCATCCAGATGTCTGAGCAGTTCTTCCCACGTGCACCAGGAAGCCCCACGTTTCCTGATTGAACATAAGGAGGGGCACCGAGGGCCGCTAGGGGCACCGAAACAGAGCATGGGCATCTGCTGCAATAAGACCTTCCAAGGCTCACCTGTGCATGCAGGTGTGCAGGCCAGTAGCTGACATCTGTGCAGCTCCCTAACATCCTCCACTTTTTTTTTTTTTTTTTTAAGGCAGGGGCTTTCACTGACTCTGGAGTCCACCATCTTGACGAACCTGGCTGGCCAGCAAACCCTCAGGATCTGCTTGTCTCCATCCTCCGGAGCGAGGTTCAGACTCATACTATTGAGTCCAGCTTTTTCCATAGGTGCTGTGGATCTGAACCCAGGTTCTTGAGTGTATCAAGCCATCATTCTCATCCTAGTCTCCACACTGGCTGGCGGTGGAGGACACTACTCCTCACAGTCCACTTTGCACATTCCTGAGCAGTCAGGAGGTTGTCAGTTTTGAGTCTGGCCCATGAGCCTCCATCTACTCGACTTGGGTCTCCTCCATAGGCTTCCTCCACCTGTATGGCACACTCCAACACAAGTGGATGTCAAATCTGGAACTGGCTTGGGACCCAGTGTCTCCACACCCGGTGAGGCATGGGGCTCCTGAATGAGTAGTGCTTTGGTACATCGCCTCTGTAGGCTGAGGGCCAGTGGGATGGTACCAGGAATCAGAAGACCAAGTTTTGGGCATTGCTCTGTCTTTAGCTCTCTAACAGCTAATTACTATTAGTATTTTCTCTAACCAGGGAAATCTTATCAAAACCCATGGTGTTCAGTGATCCTCTAGCTGGAACCTCTCAGCCTTCTAGTCCCACGAATCTCATAGGTTATTTAGTCCCATGCTTTAGTTGTTTTGCAAGTGCTATGGCTTAGAGGTGCTCACCCACAAAAAATGCATTGGAAGTCGTATCGGTTATTGTTCATGTGTCTGTGACCAAATACCTAACACAAAGCAACTTAAGGGAGGGCTGATTTTGGCTTACACTTTGAGGGAATAAGGTCCACCATGGCGGGACAGGCATGGCAACAGATGTAGGAGGTAGCTGCTCATACTGTGTCCACATGGAGGAAGTAGAGTGCAGACAAAAAGTGAGGCCAGCTTATAAACCTCAAGGCCCACCCCCATGACCTTCCAGGGAGGCTCCACCTCCATGACTTTCTAAACAGTGTCACCTGCTGGGGACCCATAAGCCTATGGGATACAATTCATATTCGAATAACAACAGACGCTTAACCCCCAATGGAAAGTGTTTAAGTCACAAGGGGTCCCCCCTCATGGATGGACTGATGCTCTCAGTTTGATCTCTCTCTGTCTCTCTCTGTCTCTGTCTCTGTCTCTGTCTCTGTCTCTCTCATTTATCGTTACACTTCCTCTCTCTCGCCTTCCAGCTTTCCACCATGGGACGATAAAGCACAAAGCTCCTTGGTTATCTTTTGGCCCTTGATCCTGGATTCTAAAACTATTAGTCAAAGAGGTCTGTGTTCATTATTACTAATTAATCCAGTTTATGGCATTCTGGTACGGTGTTTGAAAACAAATTAGGACAGGTGTTTATTACCACAGCATGACCCAGCCATGTTTGGTTGAAATAGCCCCCAAATGTCATACTGACCCTGAGGTCTTGGTCACAATAGCTGAGTCTCCCATCTGGTCATCCCCGACCTCTGCCAAACATGGAGCTTTCTCTATCAAAATGTATAACCCCGAGCAATTACGATGCTATAAATTGGAGCATTCTTTCCAATGAATAAAATTACCCTTATTTCTAATGAGTACGAGATGGCTTACATGAAGCTAAGTACTCTGGTGATTATAAAATAGCCTGCATAGAATATCAACACTTCTTCTTGCACTGCTAAAGTGGCCCATTAAATCCCTACTGATTAGGCATTTTTCTTGCAAAATTTTCTCTCTGACATTGATATTTTTGTACAGTTTTCAATCTCAAGTCTGACGTGGTCTGAAATGTTTTTCTTCTTATCTTTTGGTTTTGTGGTGTGTGTGTGTGTGTGTGTGTGTGTGTGTGTGTGTGTGTGTGTGTATGTGTGTGTATTCTTCAATCATTCTTCACCTAATCTCTCTTTCTCTCTCTTTCCCTCTCTCTCTCTCTCTCTCTCTCTCTCTCTCTCTCTCTCTCTCTCTCTCTCTCTCCCTCTCCTCTCTCTCTGATCAGAACCCAGAGCTCACTGTCTAAGACTCAAGCACTGTGAACTCTGAGCATCTGCCTGTCTCTACTCTTCCTCTGCTAGGGTTATAAACACCTACTACCATGCCTTGCTTTTCACATGGGTGCTGGGGATCTCGACTCAGGTTCTTAACTCACTGAGCCCTCTGCCCAACACCCCCGTTTAGATAGGCTTCTACTATTCACCCCATGCTGGTCTTAACCTCCCAGCAGACCTGATTCAGCTTTCTGAGTGCAAAGGGCATGTGCTGCCACACATGGCTCAATGTGTCTCTT